>NC_058130.1:712921474-712931081 GCF_016433145.1 Gracilinanus agilis | reverse complement strand
GAGAGAGAGAGAGAGAGAGAGAGAGAGAGAGAGAGAGAGAGAGAGAGAGAGAGAGAGAGATGAATATACATAGACTATGGTTGTGTATGTGTATGTTTGGGGGAAGAGTATGAGGCTGCTACATTCCCCTGCACAGGGGTTGGCAACGTATGGCTCTCGAGCAATATCTGGCTCTTTTGAGGGCCATATCTGGCTCTTTCTGCAGGAGCCATAAAGTCATTTTTTTTTTCAGGCTCTGTTACAGGAGCGCACTGTGAACACTGTACGGCTCTCACGAAATTACATTTAAAAAAATGTGGCATTTATGGCTCTCACAGCCAAAAAGGTTGCCGACCCTTGCCTAGCAGGTAGGACAGGATAGATACCCAGGCCCTCTTAGGAAGGAGGGTTCAATATCCCTTAGTAGCAAAACTTGAAATCTGACATTCAGAAGACCAAAGTTCAGTCCTCCTTTCTGCCACTGCCTGAATTTGGAGACCTTGAATGGATAAGCCATTTCACAGATCTGGAACTTGCAATAGCGTGCCCATCTAGAAAATGAAGAACAATCTCTATGTTCATTGCCAATCCTAAAACTCTATGATAATAGGGAAGGGGAAGAAATCTGAAAAAATAGAAAGCATCAAAAAGGAATGAGGGATTGTGGGAAGTTTAAGGGCAGGTTTTAGAGGTCTGTTTGTTTTTAGCCTAGAATTTCCTGGAGTGGAAGCCATCTGTAATTGAGATAATCTAGAATGTAATTTATCTTAAAGGGATACCTGAAGATACCTAGCAGTTAAGTGATTTATCCATGGTCACACAGCTCACATACCTCAGAGGCAGGACTTGAACTTAGACCTTCCTGACAGTAAGATTAGCCCCTTTGTTATTGGTCCCACTACATATATATATATATATGTATATATATATATACATACATACATATATATATATTTAAACCCTTCCATTTTAGAATCAATACTATGTATTGGTTTCAAGGCGGAAGAATGATAATGGCTAAGCAATGGGGTTTAAGTGACTTGCCCAGAGTCACACAGCTGTTAAGTGTCTGAGGCCACATTTGAACCCAGAACCTCCCTTCTCTAGGTCTGGCTCTCCATCCACTGAGCCACCCAGCTGCCTCCAGGTCCTACCATTAATGATCATTCTGCTTCTCAAAGGGTTATCTATAGGATCACAAAATCCCAAGGTAGAAGAGATTTTAGAGGTCAACTAATCCAACCTTCTATTTTACAATTGAACAAACTGAGACCAAGAGAAAGGGAAATGACTTGTCCAAGCCCTCTAACTCCAGATCCAATGTTCTTTCCCCATATTGTACTGTTTGTGGGCCTGTCTAGGGAACGTATCTATCCATACCCTTTAGACTGATTGATCTATCTCCCTATCTCTTTCTTCTTTTTCTTCTTAAAACCCTTACTTTCCGTTTTGGAGTCAATACTGTGTATTGGTTCCAAGGCAGAAGAATGGTAAGGGTAGGCAATGGGGGTTAAGTGACTTGCCCAGGGTCACACAGCTGGGAAGTGGCTGAGGCCGGGTTTGAACCTAGGATCTCCCATCTCTAGGCCTGGCTCTCAATCCACTGAGCAACCCAGCTTCCCCATCTCTATCTCTTTCTTATGGTCCTTAGAGTTTCTGGAGCAAATGTGCAAGCCTGAGCATCTCTGCGGATGGGAGGGCCATACTTCATCCCACACTCAGCCTGTGCCAGTGGTGATCACTTCTTAGGGACTTACCTGTAAGGTGAGCTGCTGGCTTGTCCTGATAGGATCTCCGCTCTAGGAAGAGAAAGGTCAGAAGCCAAAGGTTGGGGCTACAGGGACCGCCTTCACCTCCAGGCTGCCCCGTTACCTCCTTGTCCTTCCTTAGAGCCCGTTGGGCTATTCCTCTTACTCCCCCTCCCTTCTGGGATCACAAGCCCAGATCCTGAGGTCTGATGGTCACAGGATCTCAGCTTTAGAGGGGGACCAGATTTCAAGGACCATCCAGTCTGACCCTGTCATTTTACAGATTTCGAAGAAACTGAGACTCAAGGAAGAGTGACTTGCTCAAGATCTCCCAACTGGTAACTAGCAGAGTTGAGATTCTGACCCAAGTCACTGGACTCCAAATTCAGTACCTGGACCTCAGTTCTGAGCAGGAATGAGGCACATGCTCTCTGTCTACTCCCCCCACGCCCCACCCCACCACTCTCCCCCCACCCCACCCAGACATACACTCATAACCCTGCATTGTGCAAACTCCATTGGGCAATGGGGTTCCCAGGCTCAAAGGGGGGAGGAAGCACAGATGCAGAAGTCACGCTGGAAGTGGGGGTGGGGGAGGGAGACCAGAGGCAGAAGTCGATTTGGGAGGTGGCAGGATGGGGGCAGGGAGGCGGCAGCCTGAGAACCAGCTGGCATGCCAGAAGGCAGGATGCCCCTTGGTGGAAGAGCCTGAGTGTCCCCTCGCTTGGGCAGCCCTGGTCCTTCCAGCCTTGCTTCTTCCCTTAAACTCACCCTGAACCAGCTTTTCCAAGGAGCTCTCCTCCCCCTGAAAAACAGAAATGCAGCGTGACTGTGGAAACCACTGGGCAAGTGGGCCACCCGCATAAGCCACACACGGAGGCAGAGACAGACAGAAACACGCACAACGTGTGTGTGCGTGTGTGTGTGCATGCGTGTCCAGAGGCACCTGCTCTGGTGTTCACACTCACACACATTTGCTCCCACAGACACACACACGCACTGAGCTGGTGCACTCACTGGTAGACGCAGGCGAAGGGCCATCAGGTCCCAATGGAAGCTCCATAGAAAGTAGCCCTCGATGGCCACACCAGCCAGTGCCAGGAGCAGCAGGAGCCCCAGACCCAGCTGAGCTCTCTGAAATGCCCGAGGCTTGCTCCCTCCCAGCCGGGTGAAGGGCACGTCTGTCTGTCCATCCACGACGAACACCGATGGATGAATGCCTGGATCTGCCATGGTTCTCCTGCTCTCTGGAATCACGACTGCCGAGTAAGTCTTCTGCTTTGATGCCAGTCTTAATGCCCGAGAAGGTGCCCAGGCTCGATCCTTAGGAAACTACCTGGTCCCCAGGTCCTGGAAAGAGCCAGCTCGGGTGCCCAGCTCTAGAATCCAAGTAGGTAGGGGCTCCTGTGCCCGGGAAAGTGCTGGGGAAGTACCTGACGTGCCCCAGGGGAAGCCTCTGGCAATGTGGTGTGGGTATCTGAGCAGCACACTGGCACGACCCTGAGGCTAGAGGCTCTTAAGAAGAGACGAGCTGCTCACCCCTTGTGCTCTGGCCAAGTCTCCCTGACAGGTGGGCAGGAGAACCCAGGCTGCTCTAGTCCCAGCCTTCACCCCAAGAAACTCTTGAAGTCGCTCTGCCCCGCCCCTTTCCCCTGGCCACCCCCTTCCTGCCCCAGTGGTTGGTGGGCGGGTGGGGCTGATGTCTTCACACTTTCCAAGGCCATGTGGAACCTGGGTGACCCCACCCCACCCCTGGGAAAGCCATGAAAGCAAGTCTGCCCCAAAGATCTGAGGGACACCAATCAGAAGACCCAAAAGGAAGCCAAGTAGAAGGGCTGAAAGAGGGTGAACCATGGGAGACAGCAGGACTAACAAAAATAAACTCAGTGGGAAATGGAATCAGTTAGAGGATTTTAGAGATGGAAAGGACCTGAGGGCTCCTCAGGCAGCATGGTGACGGTAGCCCCAGAACTATACTTAGAATCAGGAAGACCCAGACTGATTCCTACCTTAGATATTGATTAGCTCTGTGACCTTGGGTGAGTCACTCTCCCTCTAAGAGCCATCTGTAAAATAAGTTTAACTAAACGATCTCTAAGCTCTTTCTAACTCTGTCTATGATCCTCTGACCTTCTTCCACCCCATCCTACTCCCAATATTCTGGATCTTTAGAGTCTATAGTAAGAGGGATCTCAATTAGATGGAGGACTCTGAGGAACAATGGTAAGAGGTAGAATGGATTATCAACTCCCATTGGTCAAACGTGCGTGGCTACGTGTATGTGTATTGTGAAAGTGGTGGGTGGGAGACAGGGGAGAGGAGATGCAAAAGTGTAAGAGTTGGATGGGAAGTGAGAATTAAACAAGTAGGCCTTAGAGATGATCTCCAAGTACATTATTTCCCATCTTGGTTTGGAGAAAAGATATAGAGGGAAGGGAGGCAGCTAGGTGGCTCAGTGGATAGAGTGCTGGTCCTACAATCAAGAAGATTCATCTTCCTGAGTTCAAATTGGCCTTGTTAGCTTTTCGATCCTAGATAAGTCACTTAACCCTGCTTGCCTCAGTTTCTTCATCTGTAAACTCAGCTGGAGAAGGAAATAGCCAACTACTCTGGTATATTTGTGTTCAACCCTGTACTCCTTCCAACCTGATCCAAGGCTAGAGTTGAACCCCAAGCTAAAAAGAAAAACCCAAACCAAGAGTGTTTCCTGAGCTATCTGTTGGGAGACCTGGATGCCCGAAGAGTCCTATTGCCCTTTCTCTCCCCCACCCACACACCTACTCTTCCTCAGAAGATCCTCTATGGGATATATATATCTTTTGGGGAAACATTTAATCATCTCCTTTAGCCAAGGGGCTGGGATTGCTACTGAGGAAGTTCTAAGAGGCTTGGAAATTCTTGGGTTTGCCAGGGAGTAGGGGTGAGTGGGAGAGTGGGGTGTATTATAATAAAAAGGACCCCTCTCTGATACTCCTATCTATTAGATGTAGTTGTAGATGAAGTATAGAGCGGAATAGGCTGACACCTCTCTCCTTTATAACAGTTGCCCAGGCAGGATCCTTTAGGTCAATGGATGATATCCCTTCAGGACCCACCTGGAGTTAATTGATAATATTTATTGGGCTCTTCAGCTTGGTAACATTGTAATCTGACTGCGTGTCTCCCTTCCCAAAGAAGCTTTGAACAAACACTTCAGGAAGGTACTTTAAACTTTGGTTGTATTTAACAAAGGAGGATAATGGGTTTGGATGGAGGTATTGGGAGACCCTAATTTAAAATGATACTGAGGAATCTCTAAACTGTAGGCAAATGAATGAATTAAGACGATTAGCTTCTCTCTGGTCCAGCCTGGCCAGAGCCACACCAGAGCAGGCAAACTGCTGTAAGATCTTTCAGCTTCTTCTTCACTAGATGATATGCCTAACCAGTTTGAGATATCCACCCTTCCACCCTCTTCTTCTCCTGCCCACTTCCCGGATCCCTCCCGGGCCCTGGGAAACCTAGATAACTAAGATGATGACTTTCCTAATTTCTAGGGGCAGTAGAATCAGAGATGGTGGTCTGGTACAGGTTGTTGATGGTACAGGAACAATCAGGAGGAGCTTGCAGGGTTGAGTTTGCAAGTCTCAATCCCACAAAGACCAGGATCCACTGATCTCCAGTCTCAGGGACAAGAACCAAGAACCCCTGCCAGGGCTACCAGGGTGGTTTTATACCCCTCCCTGGGCCAACTGCCCTCTCCTGTTCGCATGCCTCTCTGGGAACATTCCGACATCCAACTGATCCACCTGTCAATCACAGAGTGAACTCCTGGCTCCCAGAGATTCAATATAACAGGTGCCAAAAGCACTCTGCTGTGAGCAGTCATCCTCTAGTTTCCATGCTCCCTCCCAACCTTGCCTGTATTACCTCATGTCCAGGCCAGCTCTCCCCACATCCTTTGACACTTGATCTTAGCCGAAAGGCTGAGAAGCGATCCCCGCATCCTTTGAATCAGTCATCCAGTCAAGGAAAGTAAGTAGAGGATGAGGGATGGGGAAGTAGAAGAGTTCCAAACATTATTCTTCTCTTTGTTATTGGTGTGACCTTGGGCAAATCCTATCCCCAATTAGGGTCTCAGTTTTCCAGTATTTAAAATGAGAGGACTGGACCAAATAGTCTCTTAGCACTAGTCTAGTTCAGATATGACAATGTTCCAGGACCAGAATGGAAGGCTGAGGCCCAGGCCCCAAACCAAATCAACACACTCTATTGTTGTAAATGAGTGTTTGGCCAGTCTTTGGTCTTTTTAATAATGAGAATCCAAACACCCCACATTATGAGAGTGCTCTGAGGTTCTCTGATTATCATTCACCACTCTAATAGAAATTATTACCCTCATTTCTGTGGTTCACAAAATGAAGAATGGGAGTGGGGAAGGGACTTGTCCAGGATCTCAAGTCTGTTAAATGGCAGAGCCATTTGGACCTGGTTGCCTGCCTCTGATTCCAGTGCTCCTTCCATAGATGGGGCTTCCTCGTATTCCCCTGAGCCTGGGGTCCTTTTCTTTGGTTCCCCAAGAATCTCCAAGTACCACACTAGGCAAGTCCGTTATATCCTTGATAAAAGAGTCTTTATTTAGAAATAAAGGTAGGACCTGACTGAGGCCAGGGGTGGGCTATTTGGGTCCGTAGATGGGGTCGAGTTGTAGCCAGGTTAGTTGGGGCAGCCAAAGGAGACCATGTTTTCAGCAAAGACCTCCAGATCCTTACACAGCATCTGATTCTCTTCATCCTGACAGCTGTCTTCTTGTGGCCACGGCTCCACCCAAGTATCTTTGCCAATGATGTAATTAAGCCTGGGGGCAAGGAGAGGTAAGTTTATCAAGAGGGGTACAGCTAGCACCAAGACCAGGGGATAGATGGAGTGACCCAGAATGGGGTGGGGGAGGCAGAGAGAAAGCACCCCAAACCAGGAAGGGGGATGGATGCAATGACCTGGGCTAAAGAAGGGAAGAGACAGAATGATGTGAAATCAGATTAAGCAAGGAGATGGCCAGAGAAACCCAGGCCAGGCAAGGGAGGGGGTGAGGATAAGCAGAAAAGCCCAAAGAAGGGATACACAGAGGGATTCTGATTGGGCAGGGAATGAGTGGGATGACCTAGACCGGACAGGATCTAAGGCCAGGTGGGGAGATGGAGAGAAGAATTTCGACCAAGGAAGACAGGTGGTCCTTAGCTCTTACTCTGAATTCATCTTCCACAGGTCAGAGGAGACGCCCCAGATCAGGTAATCGTTGCCCTCCTGTAGCAGTAGGGACTCCCGGCACTTCACAGGGCTGATGAACTTGCGAATCTTGCCCCGAGGATTCTCATCGGATCCTGTGGATGGGGTGGGGAACAGTGTGAGGAGAGAGGGAAGGGGAGACACAGGAAAAGGACTGAGGCTCTGGGGATGGAGCCTGGGTGGGGCCACTCACCGGACTTGATGACGTCTTTGATGAGCATCAGGTAGTCATCGAAGCTGTCAGTCTGATCAATTTTGGTCACCTGGACCTTATATACTGGGGGAAAAGACCATAGAGGGCAGGTGAGGCTGGTGCACAGCTAGCCACAGACAGGTATGTGCAGAGTCAGACTCAGAAATCCAGCAGCATATAGGATTCCCAGAATCCACCACCTAATGACACTCACCATAGTCCACTCCAGGCTCACAAGCCTCTTCAAATCTCTGTTGCCTTGTCAATGGATTTTCATCCTCTCTATGTAGGAAGCAATTTTCTGCAAGGAGGATGGGAGATAGATTCAGTGGCTGACCAGGAGAGGGAACTGCAATGCCCATGCTTCTCACTGGACTCAGATCCCCAGGCCAGGCCATGTTCCACTGTCCTCAGCTGGCTTGGCACTCACCCTCAGCACAACGGCACACATCTTTGTGGCAAATCTTGTTGAGTAAACCATCTTCCTTGCTTGGATGGTAGAACTTGGTACAGCTTTCCTCTGGGGATGGGGAGAGAGAGAATAAGAAAGAAAGATTAGAGCTTCAGCTGTGACACCCTGAAGCTCAGGGACATAAACCAAGAGTAAGAACCAGGGCCCACTTGTTTATCTCAGCCCTCTCACAAGAACCCTTTGAGCCTCAGATCTTCTAACCTCAGACCATCAAGGTTTCCGATGTTTATATCCCTGCATTCCAGACTCTCAGGACTCAGAACACCACAGACTATGAGGTCCTCAAGATCTTGCTTTCTGCTTCATGCCCCTATTTTCCACTTCCCTAGTCTCCAAGACTAGGCTTACTGACCTAAGTTGTAGTAGGAGTAGACCTTGACTGCCCCAGGCTGGATGAGACCCACATCAAAATATTGATGGATTCTGAAGGTTAAGCACTCCTCTTCGGTGTGGGAAATCTGAGGGGAGGAAGGAACAGAAGGAATGGATGTTCATGGAGAACAGGGTGGAGGGCTGGTAGCCAATGGAAGACAAAGATAAAGATCACAAGGAGGAAGGGGAAAGAGGGAAGAGAAGAAAAGTGATGGCAAGGACTGAGAGGAGTCTAGAGATGGGTTACAAGGGGGGGGAGGGAAGGGAAGAGAGGGGAGGGAGGGAAAGAAGAAGGGAGAGAGAGAGAGAGAGAGAGAGAGAGAGAGAGAGAGAGAGAGAGAGANNNGAGAGAGAGAGAGAGAGAGAGAGAGAGAGAGAGAGAGAGAGAGAGAGAGAGAGAGCGAGTGAGAGAGAGAGAGTTAGAGGAGGGGAGCAAACCAGTCAGAAAAGGAAGAAAGGAAAGACAGTGGGCAGAACTTGGACTGGGAATGGGAAAATTAAGTGCAAGAGGCAAGGGGTTAGATCATGCTCACCTTGTCCAGGTAAATTATAAGAGTGTTCTTATCAGCCACAGCCTTGCTCAGCTCATATTTGGAGATGTATCTGTCCTTGCCCTTACTCAGCTTGGATTGGGGAGAAGGGGGAAAAGATACTATAAGAGCCTTGAATACTTTTGAGTACTTCAGTGCTTCCCCCAGCCAGCCCTGTCCTGAACTTCTCCCCAAGCCTATTAATTACACCTCCTTTCTGGCCTCCTTCCCCAGCTTCCTTACTTTATTGAGATCTTCTGTGTCTGGAGAAAAGCCAGTCATCATCGAGATATCCAGAATTGACATAGTAGCATCAGTTTCACCAAGGTACCTGAATAGGAGGATAGGACAGAACAAAAAGGGCCCAAAAGGAATCAGAGTAAGGACAAAGGCCCTACCTGAATGTTAGTCTGGAATTGAGGTTTTGACATCTAGTTGTGGCATGCTTCTGTTGGGGACAAGTAAGACTTCTTGGGGGAAGTGTCAGGAATGGGGAAAGAGGGAAGAAGGAATAGGAGAGAACATTGGTAACAGAAATGACTCAATGCCCAATCTGGGCCCTTTTTCTAGGCAAGGAGGTGAGATGATCCTTAGTGGCTTTTCTCTCCTGTTCCCATTAGGGTCCACTCACCTAGTGCAGATGTTAAGTTCCATCGATTTCTTGGCATCCTGAGGCATCTTGGCTGAGAGAGAGAGAGAGAGAGAGAGAGAGAGAGAGAGAGAGAGAGAGAACATATGATGGTAAGAGCTCTTGATCTGGGTGCCCACTCCAATGGGGGAAGGGTACATAAGGGGGCAGGCATCTAAATTGGGGCAAGAGCTGGAGAAAGGGATCAGAGTAGGATCAGCTGGGTGGCTCTGTGGATTGAGAACCAGGCATAGAGATGGGAGGTTCTGGGTTCAAATGTGATCTTAGACACTTCCTAGCTGTGTAACCCTGGGCAAGTCACTTAACCCCCATCAATACACAGTATTGCTTCTAAGACAGGAGGTAAGGGTTTAAAAAATAAGAAAGAAAGAAAAAAGAAAGAAAGAGAGAGAGAAAGAG
>NC_058130.1:712886206-712918703 GCF_016433145.1 Gracilinanus agilis | reverse complement strand
AGACAGACAGACAGACAGACAGACAGACAGACAGAAAGGGGAAAGAGAGACAGAGAGGGAGAGAGAGACAGAGAAGGAGAGAGAGACAGAGAAGGAGAGACAGAGACAGAGAGACAGAGACAGACAGAGACAGACAGAGACAGAGACAGAGAGACGGAGACAGAGAGAGGAGAGAGACAGAGACAGAAAGAGAGAGAGAGAGAGAGAGAGAGAGAGAGAGAGAGAGAGAGAGAGAGAGAGAGAGAGAGAGAGAGAGAGATGGAGTGGAGGGAGGGAGAAAGGAGTTAAAAGGAAAAAGGTCTCTCATGTGCTGGACATATCTCCACTTGAGGAGACTCTGGGCCCCAGATTCCTACAAAATGAGTTTATTCCCTGTGGCTACGTTACATTGCTAGGATGGACGCTTTGTGTCCCTAGTCTCCCTTCTCTCCCACCACAACCCCTGGGTCTTGTTTTCACATGGCATGGGGGATGGAGGGATGGCATCATTGCAGTCCAATGCAACTTCCTTTCTTCAAGGTGCAATTCAAATGCCAGTTTGCACTGGAGTCCTATCCTGACTCTCCTAGCTGCTCAAGTCTTCCTCTTCACATATATATATATATATATTTTAATGTTTTTTATTGACTTCTCTCTTTACGTGTTGTTCTCTTCCCACAACTCTAAACTCGGAGAGGCCGGGACTGTATGGCTTTGTATCCCAGGGTCCTGGTAGTCTGCTTGGCTCCTGGTGGATGCTTAATGCACTATTACTGAACTGAGTGGCACAGAATTAGTTGGAGCACATGACAGCCCCCCTCAATATCTTCTCTCTGAAATGCACCTCTTCGGTACTAACTTCTTGGAGTGGGGAGGGGGGCAATCACGAAGGATTCAAGAGAGAAATTAGTTTGTCCAGGGGCACAGCAACCAGGTAGAAGGCAAAACTTGGGGATCCCTATTCCCAGAACCAAATGATCCAGTCCTGTGTGAACACACACAGACACACACACACACCCTCTCCAAACCTCCCAGCCCCCTTGTTCAAGGGGAGAATATTGGCTTAGTTTCCAGTAAGCCGCACCCCTTTCTTGGCACTGATTTAGGCTGGCAAAAGAATAGAAAGATTAGAAGAAAACAAGCCTGACCTCCATCTCCCCCCTCCAAGTATTGCAACACGGTGCCTTTGCTGGGGGGGGGGGGGAGCTCAGAGCTCCAGTTGACCATCAGGCCTCATTTGGCATATCATAAAACGGGGGCCCTGACACCTCGCTTGAAGTCCCATAGCAAAATCCATGTCCTGATCCCCGGCCAGGGAATTCCCTCTGCCACAAGGAACACTGTCGCAGCCCTCCAGAATTCGGGGAGAGCCCAGTCAAGAAGGAGGAGGCTGAGGAGCAAGTGCCTCGCCTGGAGCTTCCCGGCTCCCGGGCACCTCTGAGCAGACGATAGTTTAGCCCCAGACCGGAGCCTCTTTAAGGGCTTGGAAAGCCGACTCTGAGCGGATTTGGTGCCAACAACCCCCTCGAGTGGAAAAGCCCAAAGCGGAAGCTCTCTCCGGACGGGACGTTTCTGGCTCCGGCGGAGAGAATCGATTTCTGCTCCGTCTGCTCTTCCCCTTTTCCAGCCGGCTCGTTCAGAAGCCCCTCGATACGGAGCCCCCGCGGCGTGCCTGTCTCCCTGCGCGCACGGCTCGCCTTTGCTGGTGGATCGGACTCTAAAAGGAGCGAGGAGGCTCTGGGATGAGCCGCTCCAGCGGCCCTTCCTCTATTCGGTGCCTCCGAGCGCGGCCGGGGGGAAGGGAGAGACAGAGATTATCCTTTAAAGAAGGACCGCCTCAGAGGAAGAAATCCGTCTTAATAGCAGCGACGCAGTGGCGCTGGCAGTCGCTGGGCCAGAGTTCTGTCCCCTTCAACAAGATTCAGGAGAGGAGCTGCCAAATGGCTCAGTGGATCCAGAGCCGGGCCTTCCTTGAGACATTCTTTTTTATTTGTTTTTTTAATATTTACCTTCTTGAACAGCACAACCCAGTGAAAATTGCTCGTCAACTCCGGGAGGGGGAAGGGAAGAGAGAAGGGAGACGACAGGAATCGTGTAACCATGGAATAAAAATTAAAAATTAAATAAAATTAAAATGAATAGTTACCTTCCATCTTAGAACCAATACTCTGTTTTGGTTCCAAGGCAGAAGAGAGCCATAAGGGCTAGACAATGGTGGTTAAGTAACTTTCTCAATGTCACACAGCTAGGAAGTATCTGAGCCCACATTTGAACACAGGCCTCTCAATCCACCGGGTCACCCAGCTGCCCCCTTTACAGTTCATTCTTTTTTTTTTTTTTTTTTTTTTTAAACCCTTACCTTCTGTCTTATTGGTTCTAAGGCAGAAGACCAGTAAGGGCTAGGCAATGGGGGTTAAGGGACTTGCCCAGGGTCACACAGCTAGGAAGAGTCTGAGGCCACATTTGTTTTTGTTTGTTTGTTTTTAAACCCTTAACTTCTGTGTATTGGCTCCTTGGTGGAAGAGTGGTAAGGGTGGGCAATGGGGGTCAAGTGACTTGCCCAGGGTCACACAGCTGGGAAGTGGCTGAGGCCAGCTTTGAACCTAAGACCTCCCTTGTCTAGGCCTGACTCTCAATCCACTGAGCTACCCAGCTGCCCTGAGATCACATTTGAACCCAGAACCTCCCATCTCTAGGCCTGGCTCTCCATCCACTGAGCCACCCAGATGCCCCCTTTACAGTTCATTCTTGAAAAAAGACTCTTCTTCCAGCACTCTGGTCCTCGCCCTGGTGAGGCTGAGATGGATAGGGAGAAGGAATAGGGTAAAGCAAGGGAAATAGTTCAAGCCCAGTGGCATAAAGCAAAGAGAATGTTGCTTCTTTTTCTTTTTTTTTAAACCCTTGTACTTTCAGTGTATTGTCTCATAGGTGGAAGATTGGTAAGGGTGGGCAATGGGGGTCAAGTGACTTGCCCAGGGTCACACAGCTGGGAAGTGGCTGAGGCCGGGCTTGAACCTAGGACCTCTTGTCTCTAGGCCTGACTCTCACTCCACTGAGCTACCCAGCTGCCCCTTCATTTTCTTTTAAATTCCCAGCAAGACAGGGAATCTTTTCTTCTGAATCCACCCAGGTCAAAATCACCCTTCCCTAGTCAGAAAGAGGTATCTCTAGGGTTCTTCTTTCTCTCTCCCACTTACTTAATTGTATTTTTCAGGCCTGGGGACATGGTCCTTCCCTGACAGGGGAGTGACATTTTTATCTTTAAGTAATTATTCTGAGAGACTGTGCCATTCCTGCCATAGAAAATGTTTCTCTTTTGCCAAAATGTCGGAGCTTTATGGTCATAGAGAACCCTCCAAGTCTCTTTATTCTCTCTTAGTCACCCAAGATTCCCAGAGCTTTTTCCTACTCTGAGGAGCCAGTTTACCTCAGAGAGAAAACTCTGAACACTTGGGAAGATGGCTCAGACCCAGCTGTTTCTTCCTGGGAGGAGTGCCCTTCTGCTCTTTAGTTCAGCTAATATCATCAGATCTGGAGTTTCCTTCAGTGATTACCAATACGAATGATTCTGATAGTATGTGGCAAAGAAAACTATTTGTACATTTGTAATTTTAAAAGGTGGGGTTATAAAAATGTTTTAATGTAAAAAAAAAAAACAGAATTCTGGGAGAGGGATGAGGGACTGAGGGAAGAGAGAGCAAGAAAAAACCCCGAACCCTCCAAAAGAGCTCTTCTTTGATTTCTCCAAGATTTTTCCTTGTTCTCCTCCTCACCCCCCAGATTTCTTGGTTTCAGTCCCTAAGTAGCTTACCTTGCCCCCTGTCTCATTCTCTTTTCCCTTACATTATAGGCTGCCACGAATGTCAAAGTTTTAAGTTGGGACTCCAGATATGGAGGAACTATATAGTCATTGGTTATAGTTCCAACTCTAAAATGGTAGAAATAATTTTTATAGATTAAGTAAACTGAGGTCAGAGACAGGAAAGGACTTGCCTAACATTATATAGGAAATGCTGGAATTCGAACTCATGTTCTGATTGTTTCCAGGTATTTGGCTGCTGACTGGGAAATGGAATTGGAATTGGGAAGAGAGAGATGGATGAAGGTCAGACTTTTGCAAGGACTTTCCAATAATAGGGAAAGAGAATGGCGGTTAATAGGAGAAAAGGTCTTGGGAAAGGGAGGAGAGCAGCTGAAATACCTCATGCTAGAGGGCAAGAATGGGCCAATTAGGATTGGGGGCTTGAGGATTTAGAGGGCAGGGACCAAACTAGGAGCTGGAGAAGTAGGGTCCAAGGTTCAGTCTTGTGGACTTTATATGAGTCCAACTGAGGCCCTTGACCCCTCCACCCCCATGGACATATTCCCGTTAATGAGCAAACACTAGCCCTGGAAAGTAGCAGAAAAGACCAATCAGGAGATAATTCAGGTTGAACCAAAGTGTTCTGTCCTCACCCACCTATGGGAAGAGAGAGCTAACAGGCCCCTGGATGCTCCCTCTTGCAACACTGATCTCCCTTGATCTTAACCAGTTCTCAGTTCATCCTGGCTCTGCTTTCCTCTACTGCTTCCCCCCACCTCAACCAACTCCCATTGCTAGGGCCCTGGGCCAACTGAAGCTGAGCTTATCTCTTCAGGTCCAACCTGTCCCAGCTCTGTGGAGCCTCCCCAAAGTAAGGGCCACCTTTTACTTCCCAGAGGAAAGGAAAAAAGTTGGCAGTGGGGGCAAGTGAAGTTTGGGAAACCCCAGAATTTAAACATCTAAATTCTGGAGGGACTCCAGAATTTAGAGCTGAAAAGAGAAGGGGAATAAACATTTGTTAAGCACTATTTGCCAAGAACTGTGCAAAACACTTTACAAATATCATTTATTCTTTTAAATTAAATTTAAAATTTTAGGGGGCAATTACATATAATAACAGATTTTCATATAAGTTTTCGGAAGTTATAGGATCCACATTTTGTCCCTTCCTCCTTCCCTCACCCCTCCTGGAGCTATTCAGTCTGGGTTATACGTATCATGTCATTTTACATAGCTCCTACTATGTAAAACGTTACTAAGTGTTTTATAAGCAATATGACATTTTATCCTCATCACAACTCTGGGTGGTAAGTGCTAGTATGATCCCCATTTTATAGTCAAGGAAACTGAGGCACACAGAGGATAAGTGACTTGCCCAGGATCCCAGAGCTAATAAGTATCTGAGTTTGGATTTGGCTTTAAGTCGTCATGGCTTCGGGTCCAGCACTTTATCCACCTACCTGCCATCTACTCCAGCCTTCCCCATCTCCTGTCTCATTTTGCAACGAAGGAGACTGAGTCTGAGAAAGAGGAGTGACTTGCTCTAAGTCGTATAGCTTAGTGAGTAACAGAACCAAAGAATCTTGGAATTTGAAGAGAACATCTTAGACCCTAAAGCAGAATCTATTCAGCAGCATACCTGATAGGCTCTGATTCTGAGGGCTGTTCATTCTAGCTCTCAACTCTAATGGCTAGGAATTCAGAATTTGAACACAGGTCCTTTAATTTCAAGTCCAGAACTATGGCCACTATCTCAAAATGGTGACCAATCTTATCTCCCTTGAGAGGTCTTCCTCTCCATGTCCATTTTGTTCAGAACCTCATCTGTTCCGGAATCAACCAGACTCTTTCTCCAGTTGCTTCTCTGAGCATCTCTGAGCACATGAAAGGCCACATGGCTCTTCTCCATCCCCATTCCCTGAACTTCAATTATTCAACTCCCTAATGTCCTTGACCCATTTATAAAGCCCACAGCTTTAGTGAGAAGGGTTCCCATTTTTATCCCTCTCCCATCTGCCGTGGTGGCTCCCTCCTCCCTGTTATTAGGAAAGGCTCTGGCTCTAGATAACTGCATTCCTAAAAGTCCCATTCATACCAGAAGAGAGATGGAAATTGGGTTGGAGAAATAAGCATTGACCCAACCACTGTCTGGAACCATTATCCCATGGCACCCTCCTTTCTTCCCATAGATAGAAAAGGAGTTTGAAAAGTTAGGAATAAACACCTCTAGGGATCATGGCATTGGGCAGATGATAAAGTAACCAGGAGACTCAGGTTCTAATCATGGATCTCTCCTCCCTGTGTGACCTTAGAAAAGTCCCTTCCCAACTCTAAGCCTTAGTTTCCCTACCTGTGTAGTACCCGAAGCCCCTAGATAAGACAGTAGATAGAGCACTGGGCTCAAGTCAAGAAGACCGGAGTTCATATTTGATCTCAGTCACTTATTAGCTATGTGATCTTGGACAAGCCACTTTGCCTCAGTTTCCTCAACTGTAAAATAAAAGATAATAATAGCATTCTACCTCTCAGAGTTGTTAGAATAAAATGGCATTACCTGTATTAGCATTGTGCCTGGTACATAATAAGCACTATATAAATGTTAGCTATTATTATTATCTCCTATCATTTATCCTTCTCCTCCCCATTCCCAAATTCTCCCCCTGAGTTCAAAGTAACTTGTGACTCAACTTCCATTCAAAAACATAGCCTTGGAGTTCCTACTCTTTCCTGAGGTCCAAACCAGATTAAACGCAATTGGGGAATATTTAAACAAGTAAATAAAAATACTTTTTTAAATAATATATTTAAATATATAGGAAAAATATAGATAATACCATATTTTAAAGTTCATGCAGCCCTCAGGAATGTATTTGGCTCCTGCTTCTATTTGACGTCGCTCCTGTAAAGGAATGTAGAAAAGCCTTTCTAGGCTTTGGCTGATCATATCAGTATATTAAAAAGTCCAGGAAAAGAGACAATGACTTTGCCTAGAGTTTAGCTTTGCCTCCAGGCCTTTTTCCTTCTTCTCCTAGTGGAAGAACAGGTTTAGGTTCCAAAAATAGGGGAACCCTTAACCCCAGTGTTATTTGGTAGTTCTTGGTCCTTACATGGTTTATATCGGACTTTCTGAGATCGTAATTATGAAGTATATGGAATGCTTACCAAGCACAAGCCTGGTGATCAGGAAGCTGAATCCAAAGAAAAGAGGCACGACTCTTGGTGCCCAAGCTTAGCTAGGAATACTCTACTCTTTGTTCAAAAGAGCTCAGCATCCAAGATGGAGAATCTCCTTCCAGGGAAAGTGAGACCTCATAGTGAAGACTTCTAGGGGAGCAAGGCTGAGATTAGTTTTGTTATCATAGAGAAGGCATTTTGCTGGTAAGCGTTTATGCCTCTTTTTAAAAAAAAAGCCATAGTTTGGAAAGAGTATATGGTATTTAAGTTAAAAGGGCACAACAGCACTCACTCTCCCCCTGAGCAATCACCAGGGATTTCTGCTAAGCCAGAGGCTGAAGAGCAGTGTCCAGCAGGGCCTCATGCAATGGACATTACAAGTATAGAGAGCAATGTAGCATCCATAAGGGATGAGGGAAGGAGAGAGATTAGGCCTATCAGCATATGAGGGATGAGTTATACTCTCCCCACATGTTTGTGGAATGTTTGCCTCTATGCAGATGTCTCCTCAGGTGGGAAAAGGAACCAGACACACCTCTGACAGCTCACTTTGTGTCATCCATCTCCTGATAGGGCAGCATGTCCCCTGAAAGCGGCCTGCCAAAAGGTCTTCCATCTACCCCCAAAAGACTTCCACCTGTGCAGAGAGTCTCATCTTACAATCTCCATCCTCCTTTGGGAAGAGGAGTGTGACTGTCCATTTAACAATGAACATCCTCACACCTGGTCATACCTTTCTCATCCCAGTGATTCTGAACACCTCGAGGTCTTCATCCAAAACCCTCTTTCCCAGCCCACACCACCTGATTCCTTATTCCCATCCTCTTCAACTCTCCCACCCCAAAATATCAACTAAATGCTAATCAGCCCTTCCATCATGCCCTGTGGAATGTGTTCCATTGGCAACAAACTTCCCTTCACACTAAATCTTTTCATCTCCCACACTTTCCATCTACTAACTGTAATTAAAATCTGGTTCAGATGACACAGACTACGCCTTTCCAATACTGGCTGACCCTTAACTCATTCTCCTCTGAGTATGGTAGAGGTCGGTGAATTGGAATACTCCTTGCTTCCCATTATCACTTCCAGGTTCTCCTCTTATATCCATCTTCTCAATTATGCTTTTCATATCTACTGCCCAATCAAAATCCTTATAGTTATTATTGACAGATCCCTGAATCACTCCCCTAATTTCCTCAATGAGTTTAGTACATGGTCCACAATTTTTCTCTCCTTCCCAACTCCTCCCCTCATACTAGGGGACTTCAATATGTATGTATTGTCTCCTTCAGATACTTTTTTTTTTTAATTGAAAAATTTTATTTAATTAATTGATTTAGAATATTTTTCCATGGTTCCATGAATCATGTCCTTTCCTTCTTCCCACCCCCACCCCCATAGCCAACGAGTAATTCCACTGGGTTTTACATATGTCATTGATCAAGACCTATTTGCATATTATTACTATTTGCATTAGGGTGATCGCTTAAAGTCTACATCCCCAATCATATCTCCAACAACCCACGTGATCAAGCATGTGATCTTCTGTGTTTCTGCTCCCACAGCTCTTTCTCTGGATGTGGGTAGCGTTCTTTTCCATAAATCCCTCAGAATTGTCCTGGGTCACTGCATTGCTTCTAGTAGAGAAGTCCATTACATTAGAATGTACCACAGTGTATCAGTCTCTGTGTATAATATTTTGGTTCTGCTCCTTTCATTCTGCATCAATTCCTGGAGGTCTTTCCAGTTCACAAGGAATTCCTTCAGTTCTTTATTCCTTTGAGCACAATAGTATTTCATTACCAACAGATACCACAATTTGTTCAGCCATTCCCCATTCAAAGGGCATCCCCTCATTTTCCAGTTTTTTGCCACCACAAAGAGTGCAGCTATAAAGATTTTTGTACAAGTCTTTTTCCTTATTACTTCAGATACTTTTCTAATCACCCAGGAGCTTTTCCTTCACCCCTCCTCTGACCCACACAAAGGCAATCATATTCTTGCTCCCTCTGTCACCTACAAATGTACCACCTTCATTTTCAAGAATTCTGAAATCCCATTATGTGATGATCCTAATCTAATAGCTTTTCATCTCTCCCTATGCTTTTTTTTTTTTTTTTTTTACAAAACCCAGTTATGCGGATTTACCATAACTTCCAGTCCTCTCCCCATCTTGAATCTTTGGTGAACGATTTCAACTCTACACTGTCCTCCTCTCTTGAATTCCTAGCCCCGCCTTATCATTTGCTAATTATATCCTGCCTAACTTCAATCTTGGATCACTTCCACTATTTGTTGCCTTCTCTCCTATGTAGGTATATGAATGAAGGCATAGAAAATCATGTAACCACATTCTGAGTCTACTACAAATTTGTATTACATAAGCTGAGCTGGGCTATACCTCTTTTATTATTATTATACTTACTATAACCCCCCCTTATTCACTTACCAGCAGCTCTTCCAAACTCTGTCATCCCTCCCTCAAATCTCCCATGGTTCCCTGGCCTCTATTTTCTCGGCTGAGAACTTTGCTTCATATTTTACTGAAAAAATTGAGACCATTCACCTGCCATGAATTCCCTCTTCTCTCTTCTTCATCTCTTCTCACTCGAGTGCCTTCTCCCAGTTTCTCCTTCATCCTTGTCTCATATGTTACTTATTCAAGTGATCCCATTCCATTGCATCTTCTCCAACACATTAGTCCCTCTGTCATCCTCACTCTAAAATTTATTTTCAGTCTCTTCCTTCCTACTGGCTCATTCTTTGTAGCCTATAAACATGCCCACATCTCCCCCAACCTAAAACCCCCCCTCACTTGATCCTTCTATCCCTGCTAATTTTTGTCTTATCTCTCTTTCTCTTTTTTGTAAGAATTTAATTAGGATCACACAATAAAAGGCTGATGTAAATCTAATTTCCTTAAATTAAATAATTTAAAATGCATTAGCAAACCCTGAAAGAACTTATTTTAAAGTAAATAACTTTATTATGTAACTAACCACCCCACCATGTTTGTTTTTAGGTTGTCCTTTTGTGCATGTGGTCTTCTTATATTTTTTAATTTATTTGAAAATTTTTTATTTTTTTAGCCCTTACCCTTCCACCTTAGAATCAATACTATGTATTGGTTCCAGGGCAGAAAGAGTGGTAAGTGCTAGGTAATGGGGGTTAAGTGACTTGCCTGGGGTCACACAGCTAGGAAGTGTTTGGGGTCAGATTTGAACCTAGGACCTCCTGTCTCTAGGCCTGACTCTCAATCCACTGAGCCTCCCAGCTGCCCCTGAAAATATTTTATTTTAATAACAAATTTCTACATAAATTTTCTGAAGTTATATGATCCATATTGCCTCCCTCCGTTCTTCCCTCTCCCTTCCCGGAGCTGACAAGCAAGTCTATCTGAGTTATACATGTATTATCACACAAAACATATTCCCATTTTATTCATTTTTGTAAGTGAATAATCTTATAAATGATCTTCTTATACTGTAAGCCTTATATATTGTGCATCAGTATCATATATTATCTGTCAGTGCTATGTACAATCATTAGGTGGATCTAGACAGTGTTTAGCTTGTTAATGAGGTTTAAGCAGCTAATGGGAAGTTAATATTTTTGATACTTCTATAATACCATGTCTGAAATTTTATTGCATAAAATAATTATTCTAAATTATAACAAATCAGTCTTGCCTTTCTTCACAGCTCTGGAAAATAATGAAATTCTGATTTGTTCCCTAATAAATTTAATAACTTCTGTTCTTGGCTTGTCTCTAAAATAAAGCAAACCAATGATGGTTAAAATTCCTAAAACACAAGAATGCACTGGCTGAAGTCAAAATACTAGCAAATATTGAAAAGCCTAGTCCACCTCGCCGCCCCTGTCCTACATCTCTTCTGCCCTTTGCAGCTAAACTCATCTACAATTGGCGTAGACCACTTCCTCTCTTCTCAAACTATTCTTAACTCTATCCTCTGTGCCACAAAGAGGAGAAAGCTTGAGGTTCTCCTAAAAGGCAGCCGTTGTGTATCCTTGTGGGACTCTCAGAAGAGTATGTGCCACTGAGGAGTGGCTGGCTCTTTGAATGACTTTCAGTTTGTTCACAGAGCTCAGTGGTACTCTTGAGTCATAATAATGGCATTGGGGGGAAGATGCATAAATATCCATGTAGCTGGTCTGAGGGGAAATCCAGGCTAGCTCGTGGAAGCGCCAAGTGACTGAACTACCCTCTGGCTTCCGGTCGTGCCCACCACACATTAGGATGAAATAAAGAGAAGGAAGTTGATTTCATGGGTGGCCGAGGGCCAGCGTGCCGAAGTCTGGAACAGCCTGCTGGGGCCCAGGAAACCGAACGGTAGATTGACTTGGCTGGCAACTGGCAAGAAAATGAATTCAGTCTCTACAAAAGCTTCAAGATGGATTGCGTTGGATCGTGTTGAGATTTTCCTTTCCACCATGACTTTGAGATGGGGCATGGTTGAAAGGGCTTCTCGGTAATGGTCTTTGGGTTCATCCGTCTCTCCTTTTCTTGGGAAAATGAAAAATCGTGATATGGGAGAGGACAATTGAAATTCAGCTTTATAAGAAGCAGATAGACCTGGTCCCTCCAAAATCTTGCTATATAATGAAGGGTTTGGAGCATACCCAGATAATTCCTTGTATCTCCTGATCACGAGTGAGAGCAACCTTCTTTGACTAAAGATAAAAGGCTACATCTTTAAAATTGGGGCAGATTGCTTGACTAAGAGATATTTGGTAAATTTGTTAAAATGCTAATTTTATGGAATCCATGCACTTTATACTTGGGGATAATTGTGATTTTTATTTGTACATGTGGGATGGTATACAATCCTGCAACATTGACTTTTTTAACCCATACCTTCTGTCTCATAACCAATACTAAGTTTCATTTCCACAGCAGAAGAGTGGTAAGGGCTAGGCAATGGGGGTTAAGTGACTTGCCCAAGCTCACATAGCTAGGAAGTGTCTGAGGTCAAATTTGAACCCAGAACCTCCTCTCTATCCACTGAGCCACAACATTGGCTGTTTTGAGACTTTACTGTATGACATTGAGGAAGCAAGCTAATGTTTGTTGCTTACACAACTATTTTGCCCACTCTTCTGCTGCATCTAGAGGGGGAAGAGCATAACTGGGTGCAATGAACAGAACCGGGGAGAGAGGAGACCTTCCTACTCCCTCTCTTTCACCTTGGGCAGAGAAATGGGTCTGGAGGTGATGTGGAGGGCAAGACTGAGGTCTCATCCAAAGAATTAATGACTAGCAATCTCCTTGGCAAGAGAATAAGCTTTATTTGATATTTATTAATTTATATGATAATATAATAAAAATAATAATAATATAATATTTATTTATATTAAAAAAAAGAAAGGGAGGAAAGCAATGGAATGGCGCTGGTGATGGCGAGAGGTTTTCAGGAATGCTTTTTACCTTGCTTAGTTACTAAGGAAGAGGTCATTTGTTAGGGCAGTTGTTGCTCTGTGTTTCCAGGGAACTGATGCCACTTTACCCATGGTTCACTCTGATTGGGGGGGATGAAAACCAAAATGTAAATGGGTTGCTAATGTTATATTAAATGCCCTGAGGCAACTTCAGGGCANCATTTCCACAGCAGAAGAGTGGTAAGGGCTAGGCAATGGGGGTTAAGTGACTTGCCCAAGCTCACATAGCTAGGAAGTGTCTGAGGTCAAATTTGAACCCAGAACCTCCTCTCTATCCACTGAGCCACAACATTGGCTGTTTTGAGACTTTACTGTATGACATTGAGGAAGCAAGCTAATGTTTGTTGCTTACACAACTATTTTGCCCACTCTTCTGCTGCATCTAGAGGGGGAAGAGCATAACTGGGTGCAATGAACAGAACCGGGGAGAGAGGAGACCTTCCTACTCCCTCTCTTTCACCTTGGGCAGAGAAATGGGTCTGGAGGTGATGTGGAGGGCAAGACTGAGGTCTCATCCAAAGAATTAATGACTAGCAATCTCCTTGGCAAGAGAATAAGCTTTATTTGATATTTATTAATTTATATGATAATATAATAATAATAATAATAATATAATATTTATTTATATTAAAAAAAAGAAAGGGAGGAAAGCAATGGAATGGCGCTGGTGATGGCGAGAGGTTTTCAGGAATGCTTTTTACCTTGCTTAGTTACTAAGGAAGAGGTCATTTGTTAGGGCAGTTGTTGCTCTGTGTTTCCAGGGAACTGATGCCACTTTACCCATGGTTCACTCTGATTGGGGGGGATGAAAACCAAAATGTAAATGGGTTGCTAATGTTATATTAAATGCCCTGAGGCAACTTCAGGGCAAGTTTTGCTCTTTTCTAGGCAGACTAAGCAGGGCAGCGAGTGTGGAAGCTGAGCATTGTTTGAACTTAGTCCAGTGTGACAGGGAAAGTGAACCACCTGGACTTGCTGTCCAGAGACCCCCCCCCCAACCAAGGACCCAGCTCATGTCTAGAGACCGATGTGAGGAGTTTTCTCATAATTGTGCATCTGCGCAACCCACATGTGTTATCTGAAAGGCAGCCCCATTGTAACCAACTAGTTAGTGTTTCTATGTTCTTTTGCTTTTGTCCAGCTACTTGGCAGGGTTTGTGGGTCATTTTGGTCCGTGTCACAGGCATTTGTTTCTGTTTGGTTTCAGGTGCCACTGAGACCTTGGATCCAGGATTCTAGACAGAATATATAACCTTTGTACCTTTGGAAGAGCCAGGATGTCTGGGATTCCGAGGTGGGGTTTGAACCTGGAATCTATAACTATGTTCTACAGGTTTGTTATTTTACCTCTGAAGTAAGTATTTCCTTGTCAAAGCTAATTTTGGGTACAACTAGATAGCACAGTGGATATAGTTCCAGAGCTAGAGTCAGGAGGATGCGGGTTCAAATCTGACCTCAGACACTTCCTAGCTGGGTGACCCTGGGCAAGTCATTTAACTTCAATTGTCCAGCTCTAACTGCTCTTCTCCTTTGGAACTGAATTGATTCTAAGACAGAAGAAAAGATTTTTTTTAAAGCTAATTAAATGGTTAAATGGAACTGGGGTGCAAAGGATTTCCTCTATACTAGAGGAAACACAATTGGAGAGGGCTAGAGCCATTGGCACAGAGAGCCAAGGCACATCCTGATCCCTTTAAAGGGCACTAGAGAACCCTGAGGGGAGGAGTGAAATATAGCACACCTCTAGGCGAAGTGGTCACTTGTTATATTTTTCTTTTGTCTTCTGTGTAGTAAATACAATTTAGCCTATATGCAAGAATACACTGGTAAATGTTTTAACAACTAATTCTGGGGGCAGCTGGGTGGCTCAGTGAAAGGAGAGCCAGGTTTAGAGTCAGGTGGTCCTAGGTTCAAATCTGACCTCAGATACTTCCTAGCTGTGTGACCCTGGCAAGTCACTTGACCCCCATTGCCCACCCTTACCACTCTTCTGCCTTAGAACCAATACACAGAAGCTAAGGGTTTAAAAAAAAAAGAAAAGAAACCAACAGACTAGTTCCCTGGGGGAAAAGTATACAGGACACATTTTTTAATTTAATCTACATGATTAACATTTCCTCATCACTTTCTTGAATCTAGACAATCGATTAACAAAACAACAGCACCTCAAGCCTGTTTGCGGATTTCTGAGGTATAAATACTTGCACTGAAAATCTGTCAGTTGGGCTCAGCTGGCTCCAGCAGTCCCCCTGCCCATATGCTTTAACAAGGAGGCAGGAGGCATAACTGGAGGCTCAGTGGATTGACAGTCTGGCCTAGAAACTGGAAGTTCTGGGTTCCCGTATGACCACAGACATTTCCTAGCTGTGAAACCCTGGGCAAATCACTTAGCCCCATCTCCTTCAAGGGAAATTTTAATTCCTCCCAAGAGAGGCCCCAGGAAGTTGAGGCTGGAGGTCACCACTCTGCTCTCCTCAAGAGAGGTGGGGGGAAGGTTACTGAGCTAGAACTACATTTATCTGCTCCTTAAATATGATTAGTCAAGGGGACGTGGTTGCTTTGTCACTTGGGGGAGAAGGACCCTCAAGACTAGACTCCTTTCCTATCAAATGCCCGCTCCACAATGAACACAAAGAAATCTATTTATCCAAATCACAACAAAACAAAATCAGAGAAGGGATGCATGGGAGATTATCTACCAGACAGCCAATGGAAAGGAGCTTTCTTTTGGAGAGCAAGATAGCTCAGCTCAAGGAAGAGATGGGGTTCTGAATCTCCCCCAAAGGAAAACTCCCCTAAATCTCTAGTCAGCAAGCTGGAGATGGGGATGGATGGCCAGCTGCTTTTGTGTCTTCCCAGAGTCTTTCCTCTACCACATGACAACGATGGAGTTGGCCTCCTACATCTTCCTTCTGGAAGCTGGAAGTCAGGAGCACCCAACCACACAAGAGAAGAATCTCAAAGGGGCACTGGCCAACGCTGGAATTCTCCTGCTCTTTTCAGCTGTGCCCCTCCCACAGAGCCGGGCATTCATCTCACCAATAAGGAGAGAATCCCAGACCAAGGCAGGGGCTACCATGGACATTTTTTTTCTTGATTTTTTTTTTAAACCCTTAACTTCTGTGTATTGGCTCCTAGTTAGAAGAGTGGTAAGGGTAGGCAATGGGGGTCAAGTGACTTGCCCAGGGTCACACAGCGGAGGAAGTGTCCAAGGCTGGATTTGAACCTAGGACCTCCCGCCTCTAGACCTGATTCTCAATCCACTGAGCTACCCAGCTGCCCCTACCATAGACATTTATACGCTGGGGGGATATACTGAGACGGAGAGAGAACGGGATGGGTTGGTGAGCAGGTAGGGGCATAAGCTGAATGAGTTAGGAATGACTATTTAAAAGCATGTACCTCTAGATGGAAATATGGAACCTAAAAAAACAAAACCAACTAGGAGGAAAAGACTACAGATATGCGGGGATTGCATTCACTTTTCTGAAAGCTGCCTGATGGCTCCTGTAGATACTGTGTTCCAAGCGGCTACGACAAACCACACCACCCACCTAGGATGTAGTGAAGTGGCTCAGTGGGTAGAGCGCTGGGCTTGCGATCAAGAAGACCCCAGTTCATGGGGCAGAGCTAAGATGGCCACAGAGCAGCAGGATCTTTTGGACTCTCCTTCCAATCGATCACTACGAAGCATCTCAAAAGGACAGAAACCAACATCAGAAGAGTAACGGGACTCTCCCACGGGGTGCAGCCTTAAAGGTAGGCAGTGTTTGGGGATTTCCACACTATGAAGGGGCAAAACTACACTTATCAAAGCGGAACTGATCACCCCCCACACACATACACACACACCACCTACCACAACAGAGTCGGAGTGCTGGCGGGGACAATCTCTACATTCTAAAGGGTTGACTGAGGACACCACAGACTTACCCCTGAGGGCAGGATAAGGGTTTGGCAGCAAGACTTGGGACCTGAGGCTGAAGAGCACAGAGCCAGGGCAGCAGAGCGTGGGCAGAAGCGAGGCTGCCTGCAGCAGAGGCAGCTCGGATGGGAAAAATAGCCTCACCGTAAACCGGTTTAAAGTACACTGTATAATACAGAAGAAAAACAACTGCTCGATCACATGGGTCGATGGGGACAGGATTGGGAATATTAACTCTAAAAGATCCCCCTAGTGCAAATATCAATAATATGGAAATAGGTCTTGATCAATGACACATGTAAAACCCAGTGGAATTGCTCCTTGGCTACAGGAGAGGGGTGGGAGGCGGGGAGGGAAAGAACATGAATCATATAACTATGGAAAAATATCCTTAATTAATTAATTAATTGAACTTTTAAAAAAAGTATACTATATAAAGAACTGCCTGGAAGATGCTATCAACTGCAAATCCCTACAAGAGAGAAGCTAAGAAAGCAATGCCCACCGACATGCAGAAAATGCAGTTCATAAGTAGCAAAAGAAATAAGCAGCAACAGAAAAAGCTTTTGACCCTGGATAATTTCTATGGGAAAAAAAAGAGCAACAGAAGCAACAGCAGAAAGTGACAAACAAGCAAACAAATTCAAAGTTTCAAAAAAAAAAGGAAATTGGTCATAAGCTTTCAAGGAACTCAAAAAGGAGTTCAAGAATCAAGTAAGAAAGATAGAAGAAAAATGGAAAGAAAAGTGGGGAAAAAGAAATGAAAGTAATTTTTTAAAACAGCTTAAAAGACAAAATCACCCATATGGAAAATGAGGCACAGAAATCAAATGAAATAATAAGCAAATTGGAGGCCAGAATTGACCTACTGAAAGCCATGAAAAGCAAGATAGAGCAAACCAAAAAGGAAAATCAAAAGATCATAGCTGAAATCAATCTTTAAAGACTAGAATTGGGCAAGTAGAAGCAAATGATCTCATGAAACAGCAATAATTAATAAAGAAGACCCCCCAGTTCAAATTCAGCCCAGATACTTACTAGCATTGTGATCTTGAGGGAGTCACTTAACCTCTATTTGGCTCAGTTTCCTCAACTATGAATGGGATCCTATCTCAAAGAGTTGTTTTGAGGATAAATAAGAGAATATTTGTAAAGCACTTAGCATAGTGCCTGGAATATAGGGCATACTATATAGATGCTTATTCTAATGCTTATTATAATAGAGAAAGAATTATAATAGAGAAAGAAAAATAGCAAAAGAATATTTCCTTTATAAACCTGGAATACTCCTTTTTTTTTTTTTTTAAACCCTTACCTTCCGTATTGGAGTCAATTGACTCCAAGCCTTCTGCCTTGGATAAGTAGTTGATAAGGGCTAGGCAATGGGGATTAAGTGACTTGCCCAGGGTCACACAGCTAGGAAGAGTCTGAGGTCAGATTTGAACCCAGGGCATCCCATCTCTGGGCCTAGCTCTCAATCCACTGAGCCACGCAGCTGCTCCCTGAAATACTCCTTTTGGTAATGCTGCTTTCTTCTGGATCTGCTCCCAATATATTAGGTTTCTGTGTCTTTGTCTCCCCTCCCCTCCCCTGAGGAGGGGCCCTTCTTGATATTACTAAGCCTCAAAGTGAAGTGGAGTTCAGTGTGCCTTAATTCATTTTTCCCATACTAGAATAATGAATATTTTCTAAATGAGCACTCTTTGTGTGGTAAATGAGCCGTCACATCCAGAATGAAAGATAAAACACACAACTGATGAAACTGGAGCCAAAATGTATTGAAAGATATATTTTTAAAATTAAAAACATTAACTTAATTTTTTCACATGGCTTTAAGTATGTATTTAGCTAAGTCCTTTTTAAAAAATTTCCATATTTTTCATTTTTGTGAGTAATCTAATAAAACTAAAACACCAAAACATAAGCCCAAATAAATAAGAGAAAAATAGAATGCTTTCCTCTTCATACTTCCTCCAATAGTTCTTTCTCTAATAATAAGGAAAAAATATGTGCACAAAAATATTTATAACTGTGCTCTTTGTGATGGCAAAAAATTGGAAAATGAGGGGACGTCTTTCGATTGGAGAATGGTTGAACAAATTTTGGTATCTGTTGTACTATTGTGCTAAAAGGAATAAGAACTGGAGGAATTCCATGTGAACTGGAAAGACCTCCAGGAATTGATGCAGAGTGAAAGGAGCAGAACCAGGAGAATATTATACCCAGAGATGGATACACTGTGGTACAATGGAACATAATAAACTTCTCTACTAGTAGCAATGCAATGATCCAGGACAATTCTGAGGGACTTAACAGAAAGAATGCTATTCACATTCAGAGAAAGAACTGTGGGAGTAGAAATACAGAAGAAAAACATTTGCTTGATCACATGGTTCAAAGGGGATATGATTGGGGGTGTAGCCTCTAAGCAATCACCTTAATGCAAATATTAATAATATGGAAATAGGTCTTGATCAATGATACATGTAAAACCCAATGGAATTGTGCGTTGGTTACGGGAATGGGGAGAGAGCAGGGGAGGGAAAGAACATGAATCATGTAACCTGAGAAAAATTTTCTAAATAAAATACATAAACAAAAATTTAAAAAACAGTTATTTTTCTGGTGATGCATAGCATTCTTTTTCATAAGCTTTTAAAATTGTCCTGGATCATTGTATTGCTGTTAGTAGCAAAGTCTATCACATTTGATCATTCCATAATATTGTTGTTATTGTGTATAATGTTTTGCTGGTTCTGNCACATTTGATCATTCCATAATATTGTTGTTATTGTGTATAATGTTTTGCTGGTTCTGCTCATTTCATTCTGCATCAGTTCATGTAAGTCTTTCCAGCTCTTTTTGAAGTCATCCTGTTCATCATTCCTTTATAGCATGATAGTATTCCATCACCATCTATACCATAATTTGTTTAGCCATTCCCCAATTGAAGGACATCCCTTTAAATTTCAATTCTTTGCCACCACAAAAAGAGCTACTATAAATATTTTTGTACGAGTAAATTTTAAAAAATCTCTTTGGGATACAAACCTAGTAGTGGCATTGCTGGATTAAAATGTATGCATTCTTTTATAGCCCTTTGGGCAAAGTTCCAAATTGCCCTCCAGAATGGTTGGATCAGTTCACAACTCCACCAGCCATACATTAGTGTCCCAATTTTGCCACATCCCTCCAACATTTATCATTTTCTTTTACTGGCATATTGGCTAATGTGATAGGTGTACCTAAGAGTTGTTTTAATTTGCATTTCTCTAATCAAGAGAGATTTAGAACATTTTTCCCTATGATTATTGACAGCTTTGTTTTCTTCATCTAAAAAGTGCCTATTTGTAGCTTTTGACCATTTATCAATTGGGAAATGGCTTAGTTTCTTATAAATTTGATTTAGTTCTTTATATAATTGAAAAATGAGACCTTTATCAGAGAAATTTGTTATAAAAATGTTTTCCCAGTTTGTTGTTTCCCTTCTAGTCTTGGTTGCATTGATTTTGTTCATCCATCTGTCTTTCTTAAATATAGAGGGAAATATCTTCTTAAATATTTTTTTTATCCAGCAAGAGAATTTCATTAATTCAGTACAGTGTCTTAAATATCCACCAAGGTGTAGTCTACTTGAACTCCAAGTCCAGACCTCCCAGGCTTTCTCTGACACATGCTTACAAAGGACAGCTACTTTTCTCATAAGCTGCAATATTACCTCTAGTCATTAGAGGGACTTCAGGATTGAGACACCTAAGCTATTATCCTGTCCTCCATTCTGAAACACATCTTTTATTAACTTCTCTGGTGTTTTCATCTTGGAAGATAGTCCTCTGACTGGTCAGTTCTACCAGGGACTTTCATTTTAAGGAAATGCCCACCTTCCTTCCTCTATTTGGATGCTGCTTGTGTGAAGGAAATCATTCAGTGAATTGGGTCACGAGGATAGAATGGCAGCCAGAAAAAGGCAGCAATAGAGTCAAGAGATCACAAGAGGAGGGGAAAGGGTCGATGTCCCCTGCACTGACCCCTGGACTGTCCTCTGGGCAGCCCGGGCAAAATAGAAAGCCACAGTTGGCTCCTGAGATGTGATGTATGAGAGTTAGTGGGTGGAGAAAAAGTTTGGTAAACTGAGACAAGAGCGGATTTTGAACTCTTCTCTTCCATGTTTGTTGCTGGCTGAACTTCTCTGTGATCGTGACTAGCCACAGAATAGCAAGCTAAATGAAGCATCAAGGAAAGTAATCTATATCTCTCTCTCCTATTTTTCCATCTTTTTCCCCTGCTACTTTTGATTTGATAAAAGTATTAATTTACAATCAGTATCATACTTTTCCTTCTTACACACTCATGATTCTTTAGGGGCAGCAGCAAGATGGTACAGTGGATAGAGCTCCAAGCCTAGAGTCAGGAAGATCTGAATTAGAATATGGCCTCAGGAAATTACTAGTTGTGTGAACCTGAGCAAGTCAATCCCTTTTTGCATCAGTTTCCTATCTGTAAAATGGAAATACAATGGAGAAAGAGATGGTAGGCATCTTTGCCAAGAAGATCTTATGGAAAATCCTTGGAATCACTTGAGTCAAACATGTATGTAGAGTCGGACACAACTGAACCACAATAAATCCAATTGGACTCTTCAGACTTCTAGTACCTTATTTCTGCCTTCCTCTCCTCTTCTTAACTCCCTTTTTGGTATTACCCTTCCTCATTAGAATGTAAGCTTCTTGTGGGTAGGGGCTTTTTTTTTTAAACCCTTACTGGGTTTTGGTTCTAAGGCAGAAGAGCGGTATGGGCTAGGCAATGGAAGTTAAGTGACTTGCCCAGGGTCACATAGCTAGGAAGTTTCTAAGTCAAATTTGAACCCAGGATCTCCAATCTCTGGGCCTAGCTCTCAATCCACTGAGCCACCCAGCTGCTAGGGGCTATCTTTTTGCTTGTATTTATATTCTCCTCTTAGCACAGTGCCAAGAAAAAATTAATTATTTAATAAATGCTGATTAACTTTACTTAAAAAGTTCAAGTGTTGTACATTGCACATGTTTTTCAATGTATTGGTCAGTGTTGCTGATATTTTTCTTTTTCTTTTTTTTGTCTTAAAAAATGTCATTATTGATGGCTCTCTGAGAGGGGAAGGGGTAGAGGTACTGGGGGAAACTAGTGATATAAAAAACAAAAACAGCAATAAACACTTACTTAAAAAAAAAAGCTTAAGGGATAAGCAAAATCTTTATCCAAATATGGAATCATATATTCCTCTGTGTGTATCCCTATACTTGTGGCTGAGCTCCTAGTTGGTGAAATCTTTTACTCTCCTAGCTTTCTTCTCCAATGTAAATTACAGTCAAAGTCTTAGCATCCTGTATTCCTGTAGTGTGTTTTAATGGGATTGTTGTTCAGTCATTTTTCAGTCCTGCTGACTCTCTGTGACTCTATTTGGGGTTTTCTGAGCAAAGATACTAGAATGGTTTGCCATTTCCTCCTCCATTTTGTAGTTGAGGAAACTGAGGCAAATAGGACTAAGTGGCTTGCCCAGAGTCACACAGCTAGTATCTGAGGCTAGATTTGAACTCATGAAGATAAGTCTTTTTGATTCGATGCTCTAGCTACTATGGCACCTGGCTGTGCCCCTGTTCTTCACTATAAGACAAAAGGTTTGTACTGTAAGGCAGAAGTGACACATGAAAGGATAAGGACAGCTGCTAAAAATAGACAGAGACAATAGATTTTCCCCTAGAGATGGATGACCTCCATAGGTTTTAAAAAACCTTGTGAGGAGGAGGGATTGGAAGAGAGAGAACTCAGAATCTTGGAGACAGAATGCTGTGGAGACCCTAAAGGAATGAACTGAACTTCCCACTGCTTCTAGAGGAAGGATCTTGGTTCTCTTTAAAGAGGGGAAGAGGGGAATAATCGTTTATTAAGCACCTACTATATGCTAGGCACTGTGCTATAAATATGGCCTCATTTGGTCCTCACAAACAACTCTGTGAGGTAAGTGCTTTGTCATCTCCATTTTTCAATTGAAGAAACTGAGGAAGACTGAGAATAAGTGACTTGTCAAAGGTCACATAGATAGTAAGTATCCAAGATCAGATTTGAACTCAGGTCTTCCTGACTCCAGTTATAGAACTCTATCTACTGTTCTACCTTGCTTCCTGGAACCCTAACTCAGTGACTTCAGCTGAACTATAATGTGGTTCTATGAACTTTGACGTCGTGATTCATCGGCCTTATCATCCTGGAATACCCCTCCATCATACTCTTCTCCCACTATTGAATTCTTTTGGGGCCTCTATTTTGGGGATTGGCTCAGGTTGGCTATGTTTCATTCCCCCTCTTAGCTATACTTCTGACCCTATAAATGTTGTCACCATGCCCTTATCCATGCTACCTTCTCTCTCTTTGCTCTATTTTATTTTTTAAAAACTCTTACTTTCTGTCTTAGTATCACTTCTAAGAGCAACAAGGGCTAGGCAATTGGGGTTAAGTGACTTCCCCAGGGTCACATAGTTAAGAAGTATCTGAGGTGAGATTAGAACCCAGGCCCCACCTCCCCCCAACTCCAGGCCTGGCGTTTAGTGACTCCTCCCTTTAGCTCCCTTTTATGTGTGGTCTTCTCTCATTAGACATATAATAATCATATAACAATGGTTCCCAAACTTTTTTGGCCTACCGCCCCCTTTCCAGAAAAAATATTATTTAGCCCCCTGGAAATTATTTTTTTATTTTAATAGCAATTAATAGGAAAGATAAATGCATCCGTGGCCATCACTGCCTCCCTGGATCACTTAAGCACCCACCAGGGGGCGGTAGTGCCCACTTTGGGAATCACTGGACTATAAGATTCTTTGAGGGTAGGGGCTGTCTTTATTTTTGTTCATATTTGTAACTTTAGTCCTTAATAGAGTGCCTGGCACATGGTAAATCCTTAATAAATACTTGTCATCTGCTTACCTTACATAGACTTATGTGTTATGAATAAAAATGATATAGATGGATATATTCAATAATATTAATGGTTTATTGTAATCCATATTGGTAATTAAGAAAGCCTGCTAAGATCTAATTCAAAATGCCCGCCATACCTTCATTCTCTTGCTTCGTAGGAAAGAGGGCGTACCAATCAAGTTCTCTCTATTTAAGCTTCTCCTTACGTTGGCTCACATCACCACGTAAGAAGGAAGCCCGTTGAATCATGGGAAATGTAGTTTTCAAGTCCCCAAAACATCCACAGGAACTTTATATCATGGATCTCAAAATTAGTTCGAGGGTCCCCAAATTTCCAGTATCATATATGTCATATAATAAAGATTATAATATATGTATGATATAATAAAGGCTAGCCAGGAAGAGATGTTATGATCAATAGAGAACAAAACTGGGGAGCTAAGCAGAAAAAGCATAATTCACAGAGCAGTGAACCCAGTGAAAAAGCAAAACTAGGACAACATTTAAAAATATTAAGGGCTCAGCAACATTAGATATATAAATTGCCTGTCCACAAGTATTCACCATTTGAAGAAGGATGTGTGATCTCCATACTTACTCATTTTTTCCATTGATGGTATATATATTTGCAGGAGAATTTACTAGGTTTATGGAAGAATGCTCTAATCAAAATCCTTTTACCATCCTAATAAATCCACAGGTTCATAGCCTCCATTTTATTCTTTTTCTTTTTTAAACCAGAATGTAAGGGATAAAAATAAAAGGGTTGGACTAAATTTATAAGAGTGTGGTCACCAGGAATTATTACTCAATTCCAAATAACTTTTTATAGTAGTTTATTTACAAAAGGAGAAAGGGTGAAAGTAAGAAAATCAGAGAGAATAGATATTTACTCCGGCCTGGTCCGAACCAGAAAGGGCTTAAGAGGCCCCGGAAAAGGAGCCCAAAGTTTTAGTCATGAGGCCTCCTCCAAGATGAGGGGCCTCTCCAGAGGCTAATACCTCCAGAACAAGCCAAAGAAAGGAGGTCAGCGTTTTTCACTAACCCACGTAGTAGTCCTAATAGAAAGCAGTCCTCAGCCAGAGCTCCCCCAGGGTCAAATTGAAGGCAAAAAACCCTCACAGGAAGTTCTTGCCACTTTTAAAGACCATTCTTTTCATCACTTCCTGTACCTTCCTTCCTCTTTATGTGGACTGATTATAGTCAAAGCTTTGCTTAGGACTGCCCAGGGGGCAGTTACTGGGTTCTGATTTGTCACCCACTTTCACACACATTGGTCACAGACCTCCCCATACTTAATGATAAGTGGGGTGTATATGTTTTTGGTGATAAAATCTAAAGATGGGCAGAGAAGAGTTAATTCCATCTTCACGATGCCCCCTGTGATCATTTGGGAGACTAGTCTCCCCAATTGATCATTCAACATAATCATCTTGTACTCCTAAAAATCTTCTAACTAGAGGTGTATACAATAGTGCTCCTTCTAAAAGGAAACTACAATAGTTAGAGATAAGAGGTAAATAGAAGAGAGAGGAAGCAAAACACATTGACAAAAAGCCAATTAGGGGGCAAGTCCCCTTTGGCATAAAAGTGTACATTTAAAATAACTGTTCATCCCCCTTTAGTTCATTCAATTGCACCCCAAAGTTCATTCTGGACCTTCTTGATGCACTATAGGTTTCTGCAGGCATCTTTCGCCAAACAGTTCATTTTCTAGATTCAAAGAGTTAGCAAGCTTCTTTCCCTGAAATTTTTCTCAAACAAATTTTAAATTCTTGGATTTTTATGAAAATATATACAATCCTCCCTTGAGGACTGTGTTGACTAACACCCAGATCAACTCAGAATACATGGTTGAGTTATAAATACTGGGTATTGGTTCTAAGACAGAAGAGTGGTAAGGGCCAGGCAATGGGGATTAAGTGACTTGCCCAGGGTGACATAGCTAGGAAGTGTCAGGGTTCAGATTTGAACTCAGGACCTCCTGTCTTTAGGGTCTGGCTCTCTATCCATGGAGCCACCCAGCTGCCTCCATATAGCTTCCATTTTAAACACAGAAATGAGGCCTGTGTTCCTAAGCTCATGTTCACCTCAGCAGGAGGGAACCCAAATCCTCTCCCTTTATAGTATTGTCATTCATTGGATGCTATCCATGAAGAAGTCAAACCAAGAAAAGAGCCCTGAACATGAGCGAAAAAACAAGCCAAGGCTGTCTATTGCCTCTTGAAGGCACTCTGCCCTCAGCAACTATTCTACAACTGTAGCTGATCAAACAGGCTGTGCTTAGCACATCAGATGCAGTTAAAGAATGTCTAAGCGTACTCCACAGTCCTTAAGGCACATCCATAATGTGCTGTTGGGACTGTCACGCAAGCAGGCTCCAGGCTCCCCAGACACTTCCCTGGGGGAGCAAGCCGATGCACTCAGCTCAAGGTCATAAGAACTGGGCTTACAGACCAGTCACCCATTGCATTAGCCATAAATGGAAAGCATATTCCACAAGGATAGAGCATTGAACTCAGGAGACACCCCATCCCTATATCTAAATGGATCTGGCCAGAAGGGTAGGAGGCAATGAATCCTTTAGCCTTGGAACGTCGGCCAATTCAATGGAAACCAAGCTTGAGCCTTTGTCTCTCTGGGCCAATCAAGCTCTAGGAATCATTCCCTCGTGTTATAAGGAATTTATTCCATGTTCTGCTCTTAAAGAGCCCGAGTGATAAATTACTTAACTTTTTCTAACCTAGAAACTCTGCTCCTAAGGAGACAGAGCGAACATGGAATAAATTCCTTATAACTTCAGGGAAAGAACTAGACTAACCTACATAGAAGATAGGGGCACCCTGGTAGGTACTGATTCTATCCCAGAGGGTAACCACAGAAGTCTTCTCCCAAACTACTCAGACTGAGGCACATCCCATGGACCCGAGTATATGCCCTGGTTGAGCCTGGTTAAATGTGTACTCTGATTGCCCATGAAGATGAGAATGTATCCTAGATTCTTCAGTGGGCCCCTGATCTGGCCACTTTTGGTGGCACGAGAGCCTTTTGCTGAAGGATATGCTAGGGAAGATGACCAGGGTTCGAATCTGGCTTCAGACATGTCCTAGCTATGCCATTTAACCCCAGGTGCCTAGCCCTTATTGCTCTTCTGCCTCAGAGCTGATATTTGTATTGCCATAAGGGTTTCAAAGAAAAAGAAAAAGCTGTGGAGGAGATGGCTAGAGAGGAGCGTGAAGACAAATATGGTCTTCAAGACTTCAAGACAAAAGCTGAGACTTTCTTGAAATTTTCATCTGGGAGAGGCAGTTACCAATCAGGACAGGGAGGTCCCATGGCAAAAATTCCTCCGGGCAGCAAGATTGTTGGTAATAGAAAGTCATTGGAGTTTATTTTCATGGAGTAGTGACTGTCACAACTGTACTTTAGAAAAATCCTGGAATGACTGGGTTGAAGTGGGAGAGACTAGAGGTAAAGAAATGGATGACTATTGGCCATAGTAGAGGTGAGAGCAGATGAAGGCCTGAAGTAGACTGATGGTTATATGAGTAGAGAGAAGAGGATGTAGGCAAGAGATATAAGAAGATTATAGGGGGCAGCTGGGTGGCTCAATGGATTGAGAGTCAGGTCCAGAGATAGGCGGTCCTGGGTTCAAATCTGGCCTCAGATACTTCCTGGCTGTGTGACTCTGGGCAAGTCACTTAACCCCCATTGCCTAGCCCTTACTGCTCTTCTGCCTTAGAACCAATATCCAGTATTGATTCGAAGATGGAAGGTAAGGGTTAAAATAATAATAATAATAAAATAAAGAGATTATGAAGATTACAAATCTTGGCAACTGACTGGATGTGTATGTGTGTGTGTGTGTGTGTGTAACCAGAGACAGAAAGAGAGAGAGACTCAGAAGAATGAAGGGTTTAAGGGGAAAGAAAAATAATTTTGCACATGTTGAGTTTGAGGGCCTATGGGACATCCTGTAGCATAGACAGTTAATATGGAACTAGAAGAAAGACTACTGCTAGATAAATGTAGCTTGGAATTGATCATCTGCATAATATTGTATAGGTAGGGGTTTTTATCCCACTCCCACCCACCCAAAATAATATAATCAGGAAGGTTCTGATATGGAGATTGAATCAATTGACTAAAAGTAAACTAGGTGTAAGGGTAAATAAGTATGTTGCAGTTTGCCTCAGTTTCCTCATCTGGAAAATGAGCTAGAGAAGGAAATGGCAAACCACCTTGCCAAGAAAATCTCAAATGGAGTCATAACTGAGAGACTGGATGAAAACAGGTGAAAACAGGTGACAACAAACAGGAAATATCTTGGAACTGACTAAAAGAATCAAACATGTCTCTAGGTTAATGTACAACATGTTACGTCAATTTGGAAGTAGATATTCCAGCATCAGGGCGGTTGAGTGATGGTTAAGTCTATAGGTGAAGGTCTCCTAAGAGGAATTCCCAAGTAGGAGGTGAGAGAACATTTTCTAACTTTCTCTCCTTTGCCCTCCCCTCCCCACTGACCAGATAATGACAGCTTGAACATGCTCTATGGTTCCAATGGCCTCTGGAACACTATCCACGAGTGCTGATAACGGAGTCTTTGGAAAAACAGTGAATGACAGCAGCGTTGATGTACCAGGAACTGAGAAATAAACCTCAGACAAACTAGACACAGAAAAAAAATCCATTTTAGAACTCATACCAACTTTCGGGACTGATGGAGAGGGACACCTAAGGTGAACTTCATAAAGATTCTACCAAAGGAGAGTTATTACCTTTTTGGCTTGGGCTCTCTAAGCTTGAGCTTACCTTTCCCTCACCCCAATACCCAAGACTGTGTGTGATAGGGGAGAATGCATCTCCAGTTTGGAGGGTTGTTTTCCTAACAGCTGACTCTACTGTACTAGCTTAGTGTACTGTACTACCTTGTGCTAAAAAGCTACTTATCTACTGTTTGATTGAAATGGGAAAGTTTGTAAGCAACAATACTGGAAACCCCAGTCCCCTCAGGGTTATCCCTAGGACAGAGAGAGAGACAGAGAGAGACAGAGACAGAGAAAAGAGAGAGATTTGTTGTAGTGGTAGTAGTAGTAGTAGAGCAATTGAGGCCTCAGGATCTGGCCCCCTAATGATAGTGGAATTTGGGGGCAGCTAGGTGGCTCCAATTGTGGCCCGGAGATGAGAAGTCCTGACCTCAGATACTTCCTAGCTGTGGGACCCTGGCCAATTCATTTACCCCCATTGCCTAGTCCTTATTGTTCTTTTGCCTTGGAACCAATATACAGTATTGATTCTAGGATGGAAGGTAAGAGGTTTTTAAAGAAAAATGAGAGTGGGCACCCTGGAGTGGTTTGTCATTTCCTTCTTCAGCCCATTTTACAGATGAGGAAACTAAAACAAACAGGGTTAAGTGACTTGTTTAGGGTCACATAGCTATTAAGTCAAGCTGGATTTACTCAGGTTTTCCCAAATCCAGGCCCATTGTTCTATTCTCTACACCATCTAGCTTCCCCAATAAATATATTTACTAAAAGTTAATTATGGAAAAGGGAAAAGGACCTACCTGTACAAAAATATTTTTAAAAGCTCTTTTTGTAGTGGTAAAGAATTAGAAACTGAGGGATTGTCCATCACTTGGGGAATAGATGAGCAAGTTGTGGTATGAGGTCTTAATGGAATACTATTGTACCATAAGAAATGACAAACAGAATGAATTTCTTAAAACCTGGAAAGATTTATAAGAACTGATGCAAAGTGAAGTGAGCAGAACCAAGAGAACAGTATATATAGTAACAGAAACATTTTACAATGATCAATTGTGAAGGACCAAACTGTTATCAGCAAAGCAAGTTTCCAAGATATCCACAAGGGATTTATGATGAAAAATACTATTCACAGCAAAAGAAGGAACTGTTGGAGTCTGAGTACAGATCAAAGTATGCTATCTTCCACTTTATTCCCTTTGTGAAATGTTTTATTATATATTTGATATGTGTCTCCTGTCATAGGCATAGGCAATATGGAAATATCTATTGCATTAAAGCATTGATAAAACCTATCTCAGACTATTTAATGCTCCAGGGAGAGGAGAAGAAGGAAGGGAGGGAAGGAGAAAATCTCAATCATTAGTTAATTGTCAAAAATTGTTTCCATATGTAATTGAAAAAAAATTAACTAATTCTTTTAAAAGATTAATTAGATTTTATGGTTGATTGTTAATGGGAAATACATTAGTGTTAGGATGATCATATCCTGAAACCTGAGGTAGTTGCCCCTTAGGAACTCAGCATGCAAACTTCTGAGTGCAGAGTTAGTTATAGCCTAGAAATGATGCTACATTAATATAATGCTCTACAATTGGCAAAGTACTTTAAGCTTCACTACAACCCTGGAAGGTAGGTGCTATGGGTATTTTTTATCATCCCCATTTTGCTGATGAGAAAATGGAGGGTCAGAGAGGGTGAGTGATATGTCCATACCTATCAGCAGGGTTTGATGACTGTAGGTAGGTCAAAGTTAAGAAACCAAAGTGAAAAGAATTTTTAAAATTAAAACTGAACTTTTAAAATTTAAAAATAAATTAAAATTTTAATGAGCATGTTAAAGAATCTATTCTCATTGATAGCAAATTCAGATTTGTGGGGTAGAGACTTGGTTTTTATAACCTTTTAGACTTGCTTAGAATACATAGCCAATCAGCATTCTTTGAATTCTTTAAATATTTAAAACCCTGCTTTCTTGGGACAGAGGAAAATAAGAAGGGAGGTGGTGGAATGGTGAATAATATAAGGAAAAGGGAAATGGGGAGACTGAATAAAAGCAAAACACTGTAGGGGAGGGTAAGAGTGAAAGGAGAAAAGTCAGGATTAAAGGAGGAAGTCAAAATGGAGGAGAATACACAAATGGTAACTGTAACTGTAAATATAAATGGAATGAACTCACCCATAAAATGGAAGCAGATAACAGAATGGATTAAAAAACAGAATCTCACCATATGTTGTTTACAAGAAACATACTTGAGGCATATAGACACAAAGGGTAAAGGTAAGAAGCTGGAGCAGAATCTATTGGGCTTCAACTGAGACAAAGAAGGCGGGAGTAGCAATCATGATCACAGACAAAGTGAAAGTAAAAATAGATTTGATTAAAAGAGATAAGGAAGGTAATTACATCTTGAAAAAAGGTAATGTAGATCATGAAGAAATATCAGTACTCAACATATATGCACCAAATGGCATGGCATCCACATTTTTAAATAGAGAAATAAGTAAACAAAAGAAGATGATAAAGATTTATAACAGAACTAAAGATATCCAAAAATACAACTTAGAAGGAGAAACTTGCCAACAAGTTCAAGGAGAGTTAAAAGAAGTAGATTTTCCACAAGACCTAGAACAAATGAAGCAAGGAGTAGGAAAAAAAATTTTAATTAAATGTTTTGAAGGAAGTAATTAGAAGAAGAATAAATAGTTTAGGCAGAAAGTAATAAAATTTACTCAAGTAACAAACTCCCTGAATATTAAAATAGACAAATCAGTAACATGATGACACAGCAAGAAATATTAAAATGAAACCAAGAGACTGGAAAAAGAAAAAGGAGATGTAACGTACCTGCTATCAGAAACAACTGATCTGGAAAACAGGTCAAGGACAGATTATTTAATATTCATTGTACTTCATAGGAAAGAAAAAAAACTCTGAAAAACACATTTCAAGAAATGAAAACTGAACAGGTTCTAATAAGTGGCTCATTGGATAGAGAGCCAGGTTTAGAAACAGGAGATCTTGGGTTTAAATCAGATATTTCCTAGACGTGTGACCCTGGGTAAGTCACTTAACCTCTATTGCCTAGACCTTGCAGTTCTACCAGAGAATTGATACTAAATTGATACTAAAACAAAAGATAAATGTTTTTTTTAAAAATCACGCCTGCTTTTGGGAAGGTTTTTAACTTGGTTAAATTCAGAATAGGAAAATTCAATTTAAAAAAAAAACAACCCTTACCTTACTTCTTAGAATCAATACTATGTTTGGTTCCAAGGCAGAAGAGTAGTAAGGGCTAGAAAAAGGGAGTTCAGGTACACAACTAGGAAGTTTCTGAAGTCAAGTTTGAATGCAAGACTTCTAGGCTGGGGGGTCTGGCTCTCAATCCACTGAGCCTTGCAGCTACCTCCCAAGTTCAATTTAAAATATTGCAAGTACAATCTGGCTCACTCTCTCCCAGAGCACTATGGGTACACTGAGGGGTTTGAGGCTCTTCTCTAATGCCAATGGTTCAAATCCCTATAGCTATGTTCTCTCATCATTAGCCACCAGTGTGACTAGTACCCTATTTCCATTAAACATTTAATGTCAATTAGATTTTTATGAAAAGACATTTACTTTGAATGTATAGGAAGAACAAATTTATGAACATTTTCTCCCAACACCCTGGCAACAGTAGCTCATTTCCTCCATAGCATGTCCAGATGTGGCAATGATTGCCAGGTAAGTCCCGGTTTCAGCTACCACGGGGCTGAGTTCTGTATAGTGGCATGCTGGGAAATGTTTAAAAACCTGCTTTCTTGGAAGAAAGGGGTATGTATGACTGACACACTTTAAAGTTAAATCTACATTATTGCCATTTTATTCATTACCTTCTTAGTCAACAAAACAATCAATCATATCCTCATGTATAGAATTTGCTGATTTTCAAGGTATAAACGCTTATACTAAAAAATTAACAACCAGCTCAGCTGGCTCCATTGCCCCTTGAAGGTCATTTCTCATTAGCAGTGTGGAGTTAGCTGGGGTTTGAAACTCATGAAGTCCAAATCTTTCACCTAGCACAGAAAATAACAAGTATAGAGCCTAGGGACTGGGGGCCATGGAACCTGGACTGGAAGAAGGCCCCAGGGTTTTGCCACTTTCGGCATTATTTCTCAATGGATGCTGTAAGCAAAGCAGCTGAAGAGAGTGAGGCAAGAAGTCTAGCTGGGGTTGACTAAGAACTTTTGAATGCCTCCACAGCCATTCCAATTCACCTGGTGGCTAGTGAGTGGATTGAAGCTAGCTATAGAATGGTCCCACATGCTCCAGTCTCTCCAAGACACCACTATCTTACTTCCTCATCACTGTTCCTCTGGAAGCAGGTAACTCCCCATGTGGAGACACCATTGGAGGAGGAAAAGAAGAAAAGAAGAGAGGAGAGGAGAGGAGAG
>NC_058130.1:712873741-712883227 GCF_016433145.1 Gracilinanus agilis | reverse complement strand
AGGGGAGGGGAGAAGAGGGGAGGAGAGGGGAAGAGAGGAGAAGAGAGGGGAGGGGAGAAGAGGGGAGGAGAGGAGAAGAGGGGAGGCGAGAAGAGGGGAGAGGAAGGGAAGAGAGGGGAGGGGAAGGAAGAGGAGGAGAGGGGAGGGGAAAAAAGCGGGTCTGTTTCTATCCAAAGACAGGGGGTGGGATAGCGAGGAGATCCGGGCTAGAAGTCTCCGGGGTCCAGGCTAGGTGGTTCAGGAGAGCCACCACCTTGAGGACTTCGAGTTGAGATCGCCACCTAGTGGCATGTGCAGAGATTACATGCTGAGCAGCTCTTCCTGCCCACGCAGCCTGTGTCTCTTTCAGTGCCCATATAAGGCATATTCTCCAGTGGAGAGGACAATTCTGGCACCTTACATACGTGATAGACATCTTTGCTTGGGTCTTGTTGCCCTATCAGATCGTGAACGCCGTGAAGATCCGCGGGAGGGGAGGTAGCGGGGTGGGGGTGGACTGGACTAAATGCTGTCTCTCCCAACACTCAGCAGAGGGCTCTTTGCACAAAGTAGATATTTAATGGCTGTTTACTAAGTCGATCACTGGATGCATTTTTTGCCCTGCTACCAGTCTTTTCTTTTTTCTTCTCCCCAATGTAATCTTAGAATGTAAGATGCTGGAAATGGAAGGGACCTTAGAGATCATCTTGGTGGATCTTATTTTATAAAAGAGGGAATTAAGGCTCAAGGATGGGAACAGAATCAAAAACAGACCACGACTCACATTAGTGGGAGGGCTGGGACTTAAACACAGGTGATTTAGTTTCCATTCTAGCATTCTTTCTGGTAGAGCTTGCCTTAATGACTTTGGGGAGTCAAACCAGCAAAGCAGAGCTCTGCCAGCAGAGCTGGCCACCTTATTTTGTAAAATAAATTTTTTTTGGTACTTTTGTATTCTAAAAAAATTTTTCTGTCATTTCCTAGTGTCTTACCTTCTTCCTCCCAACTTCTCCCCCCCCCCCCCCAAACAGATCTCTCCTTTGTAACTAACAAGCAGGAGATAGAGAGGGGAAAAGCATTTATTAAGCTTCTATTATATGTCAGGTCCTATGCCAAGTACCTTACAAATATTACTTCATTTGATCCTCACAACAACCTTGTGAGGTAGGTACTATTATTTCCCCCATTTTATAGTTGAACCCAAGGCAGACAGAGGTTAAATGACTTGCCTAGGGTCACATAGCTAATAAATATATGAGGAACAGATTTGAACTTAGGTCTTCCTGAGTGGAAGACTCATCTTTGTGAGTACAAATCTGGCTTCAGACACTGCATTCTTTACAGTCATTATTTCTTACAGCACAATAATTTTCTATCATATGTGTATATCATGATTTGTCATATGTGCATGTCATGATTTGTTCGACAATTTTTTAAAGAAACCTTTACTTTCTGTCTTAGAATCAACACTATTTATTGGTCCCAAGGCAGAAGAGTGGTAAGGGCTAGGCAATGGGGGTCAAGTGACTTACCCAGGGTCACACAGTTGGGAAGTATAAGGGCTAGGCAATGGGGGTCAAGTGACTTACCCAGGGTCACACAGCTGGGAAGTGTCTGAGGCCGGATTTGAACCTAGGACCTCCTGTCTCTAGGCCTGACTCTCAATCCACTGAGCCACCTAGCTGCCCCTTCAGCAATTCTTTAATTGATTGGTGTCCACTTTGTTTCTAGTTCTTTGCTATTTCAAAAAGTGCTGCAACAAATATTTTGGTACTTATGGGATTATTCCCCCTGTCTTTGACATCTTTGGGATATGTCCCTGGTAGTCATATCACTGGATCAAAGAGCAGATATAGTTTATTGGTTTTGTGGCTATCATTCCAAAAGTGTCTTCCATAATAGCTATATCAGTTGACAACTCCACCAATAATGCATTAGTCTATCTGCCATCTTATAGCCCAACATTTGCCATTTTCATTTTTTGTTCTTTTTCCAGAGAACTGAATTTTCCTAATGTACTGTTTTCCGTAGCTTCTGGTATTTACCTTTAAGGATATGGTAAGCGTTTCTTTTAGACTTTGCCTTTTTCAGACCTTAAGGGGCATCATTTGCATACAGGGAGTCAGGAATACACAGAGCAGGCGTCAGAGACAAAATCTTGTCTCCTGTACAAATAAAAGCTTCTGAACTTCCCCCCACCCCAGACCATTTATTTTGTCTCCCAGACAAATGGGAGAAATTCATAACTAAAAACTGGAAGAATCTAGGATGTCAAAAATAGTCTATGATTATTAGTGAAACAGCTATTGCTTGGGTTATAACCTAGCCTTCAAAGACATAAATTTAGAAAATGTATTTGTCAATCACCACAAGCTAGGATGAAGTCTCTGACCAAAGACAACTGGCCCCACAGCAAGGAAGAATTGTGGGGAGGAAATATTATTATGAAAGCTTGCTGGATAATTTTTGTTGTTGTTTCTAAAGGGATTAACCTCTAAGGCTGAATGACCCTGGCCATGTGCTTTCCTTATGTGAAAACCTCTCTCTCTACTTATGACCTCTATATAGTTTTCTCCTCCCTGATTTCTATGTTTATAGTAGAGTGTATCCCAAGTTTATAAGGGATATGTTATGTTTCTTATTCAGCCACTTCAGTAAATACCTAATTCTTTGAATTAATTGTGATCTGTGTTTTTTGTCTATTGCTAAAGGGACACATTAGTGGGGGCTTGACACCTTTAGTTTTAGAAGTCTAGACCATAGTATCTTGAACCTGGATTAGTTTGTTCCCCTCAAAGGAACACTACTTGTGAGGTGGAAGGGAGGATGTCAAAGGGGGAATTAAATATGGAATAAAATCTAAATTCTTTAGCTTAGTATTCAAAACCCTTTACAATTTGGCCCTACCTTCTTCTTTAATATTGGGCAAGATTATAGTAGCCAAAATGGTGCAGAAAAGGACACTGAAGACAGAAGACATGAATTTGAATTCTACCTCTGACATGCTTGATCTCTGTGACCCTGGGCAAGTCATTTAACCTTTCTCAGACTCAGTTTCCTCAGCTATAAAATGAAGAAGTTAGGCTTGATGACTTCCAGTTTAGATTTAGATATATGATCTAGTCTTTGGGTCTTTTTTCATCTGTAAAATGGAGGGGTTGGTCTAGATGAAATCTAAGGTCTCTCCTGGTTTTTGTTTTTTTTTTTAAACCCTTAACTTCTGTGTATTGGCTCCTTGGTGGAAGAGTGGTAAGGGTGGGCAATGGGGGTCAAGTGACTTACCCAGGGTCACACGGCTGGGAAGTGTCTGAGGCCGGATTTGAACCTAGGACCTCCCATCTCTAGGCCTGACTCTCAATCCACTGAGCTACCCAGCTGCCCCCCTCTCCTGTTTTTAAACCCTAGAATCCTAAGATTGTTTCCAGACTCCTCCTTTCCAAACCCCAAATTTATTTTTTTTCAGTCATTATTCTTTTTGACTTCTCAGCAGCCTTTGATACTATTGATCACCCTCTTTCTTCTCTATAAATTTTCAGGATACCGCTCTCTCCCAGGTCTTCTCCTACCCATGAAGCTACTCCTTCTCTGTCTCCCTTGCTAGATATTCCTCCGGATCACTTCCTCTAACTGCAGGGGTCCCTTTGGGTTCTGTCCTGGTCCCTCTTCTCTTATCCCTCTCTACTTCACTTGGTGATTTCATTAGCTCTCATGGATTTAAATTACCATTTCTAGCTGGATGATTCTCATATCTCTCTCCTGCTATAACCGCTCTGCTTCCAATCTCTCATGTCTAAATGCCTTTCAGACATCTTATACTCAATATGTCCAAAACTGAACTAATTTTGTACCTCTAAACCCTCCTTCCTTCCCAATTTCCCTTTAAATGTAGAAGGCAAAACAATCTTCCCAGTGTCTCAGGCTAGCTGCCTAGGTTAGGTCCTCTATCCCTTATTATCTCTCAATCTCCATTTGCAATCTGTTACCAAGGCCAGTCCATTTCACCTTCTCAGCATCTCTGATACTGCTCTAGGACAAGCCCTCATCACCTCAAGCCTGGATTTTTGACAAGCCTGCTAGGGTGGCTCAAGTCTCTCTCCACTCCAACACATCTTCCATTCATCCAATAATGTGATTTTCCTAAAGCACCCCTTTACCCAATAAACTCTAGAGGTTCCTAGCATCCCCAAGATCAAATATAAAATTCTCTGTTCAAAGTCCTTTATAATGTAGCCCTCTCCTACCTTTCCAGTCTTCTGACACCTTACTGCCTCTCCTGTACTCTGATCCAGTAATACTGGCCTCCTGGCTGGTCCCCAAACAAGACACTATTTCTCTACTTGAGGCATTTTCTCTGACCCTGGAATGCTCTCCCTCTTCTTCTCTGCCTCTTGGCTCCCCTAGTTTCCTCTGAGTCTCGACTAAAACCCCATCTTCTACAGGAAGCCTTTCCCAACCTCTTAATTCTAATGCTTTGCCTCTACTGATTATTTTCTATTCATCCTGCATATATCTTGCTTATGCCAATTTGGTTGCTTGTTGTTTCCCTCATTAGACTGTGAGCGTCTTCAGGGCAGGGGCTCTCTTTTGCCCTTCTTTGTATACCCAGAGCTTAGCAGAGTGCCTGATACATAGTAGATAGTTATTAAATGTTTATTGACTAAAATAACCTCAGCAAGACAGTGTATAATAAACCCAAAGAACCCAGCTTTGGGGACAAAAATCCAATATTTAACAAAAACTGCTGGGAAAATTGAAAAACAGTATGGGAGAGACTAGATTTAGATCAACATCTCACACCATACACCAAGATAAATTCAGAATGGGTGAATGACTTGAATATAAAGAAGGAAACTATAAGTAAATTGGGTGAACATAGAATAATATACTTGTCATATCTTTGGGAAGGGAAAGATTTTAAAACCAAGCAAGAATTAGAAAAAATTACAAAATGTACAATAAATAATTTTGATTTCACTAAATTAAAAAGGTTTTCTACAAAGAAAACCAATGCAACCAAAATTAGAAGGGAAGCAACAAATTGGGAAAAAATATAACAAAAACCTCTGACAAAGGTCTAATTACTCAAATATATAAGGTGCTAAATCAATTGTACAAAAAAATCAAGCCATTCCCCAATTGATAAATGGGCAAAGGACATGAATAGGCAATTTTCAGAAAAAGAAATCAAAACTATCAACAAACACATAAAAAAGTGTTCTAAATCTCTTATAATTAGAGAAATGCAAATCAAAACAACTCTGAGGTACCACCTCACACCTAGCAGATTGGCCAAAATGACAGCAAAGGAAAGTAATAAATGATGGAGGAGATGTGGCAAAATTGGGACATTAATGCATTGCTGGTGGAGTTGTGAATTGATCCAACCATTCTGGATGGAAATTTGGAGCTATGCCCAAAGGGCTTTAAAAGACTGTCTGCCTTTTGATCCAGGCATACCACTGCTGGGTTTATACCCCAAAGAGATAATAAGGAAAAAGACTTATACAAAAATATTTATAGCTGTGCTCTTTGTAGTGGCAAAAAATTGGAAAATGAGAGGATGCCCTTTGATTGGGGAACAGCTGAACAAATTGTGGTATCTGTTGATGGAATATTATAGTGCTGAAAGGAATAATGAACTGGAGGAATTCCATGTGAACTGAAATGACTTCCAGGAACTGATGCAGAGTGAAAAGGAGCAGAACCAGAAGAACCTTGTACACAGAGCTGAATACACTGTGGCACAATCAAATGCAATGGACTTCTCTACTAGCAACTGTCTATGAGGATATGATTGGGGATGTAGATTCCAAGCAATCACCCTAATGCAAATATTAATAATATGGAAATAGGTCTTGATCGATGATACATGTAAAATCCAGTGGAATTACTCTTTGGCTATGGGGGGGGAGGGTTTGGGGGGGAGAAGGGGAGGGAAAGAACATGAATCATGTAACCATGGAAAAATATTCTAAACCAATTAATTAAATACATTTTAAAAAAATGTTTATCAACTGACTAACTCTCTGTTCTCTCTCTCCCCACTCATTCCAGTCTTTTATTTTTGCTCGCAAAGTTTCCCCATCCCCTTTTAAGGACCTTCCTCAGATCTTCACCCTCAATTCAAAATCAAAAGCTTTCCTTGGCTGACTTCCCCAACTCCACAACCTTCAGCTTCTTCCCATCACTTGAGCTCCAGCAGCCCTAAGATCCTAAAACCACACAGTTGTTTATTCTCTATCTTCTGGTTTTCTTTCTATAGGTCTCCCAGAAATGTGGAGCTTTCCAGGGCAAGGCCTGGGGCTCTTCTCCTCTGATCTCCCTCAGGACACCAAGCCTAGAATCATTTCCTGTAAAATAAGAGAGGTTGGACTAAATAATTTTGAAGGATTATCACAGCTTCAAACCCTCTCATTCTTTTGGAACTGTAAGTAGCAATATTTGCGCTTCAGGGACAGCACAGACTATGCTAGCAGGAAAATTAATCTGCCAACAAACATTTATATTAAATATCAACAACAAATCTAGCTCTAATTTTGGCAGAATCCTACCCCTTTGCCACAACTTCCCTGGGCCTGGGCCTCAATAATGGCAGCAATTGGGGCTAGGTGAGTGAAGAACAAGGGCTCTTTAGATTACTTTTTCTTCTGGCTCAGATTTATTTACATACTCTACCAGAGAGGATCTTGAAGTCTAACCCTGCTGTTAGATAGCTATTTGTTCCCTGGCTGAGATCTCCTCCAATAAAGGTTAAAAAAACAAAAAACAAAAAACCCCAAATCACTTAATCTCGATGAGATGAGAGGATACTACTGCTGAGAGAAAGAGAGAGAGAGACAGAGAGACAGAGAGAGAGAGAGACAGGGACAGAGAGAGAGAGAGAGACAGAGAGACAGAGAGACAGAGAGAGAGACAGAGAGAGAGAGAGAGAGACAGAGACAGAGACAGAGAGAGAGACAGAGACAGAGAGAGAGACAGAGACAGAGACAGAGAGAGACAGAGAGAGAGACAGAGAGAGAGACAGAGAGAGACAGAGACAGAGACAGAGAGACAGAGAGAGAGAGAGAGACAGAGACAGAGACAGAGACAGAGACAGAGAGACAGAGAGAGAGAGAGACAGAGAGAGAGAGACAGAGGAGAAAGAGAGAGACAGAGAGTCAGAGAGACAGACAGAGAAAGAGAGAGACAGAGACAGAGAGAGACAGAGACAGAGAGAGAGAGAGAGAGACAGAGACAGAGAGAGAGAGAGACAGAGACAGAGAGAGAGACAGAGAGAGAGGAGGGAGGGAGAAGGGAGAGAGAGATTTTATCTATTTCTAGCCTGTCTTATTTTATTGTTGTTCCGTCATGTCTGACACTTCATGACCCCATTTGGAGTTTTCTTGGCAAAGATGCTGGAGTGATTTGCCATTTCCTTTTTCCACTCATTTTACACATGAGAAAAATAAGACTAACAGGGCTAAGTGACTTGCCCAGGATCATACAGCCCGATTTGAACTCAGGAACATGACTCTTCCTGACTCCAGGCCCACTAGAGGAAAATGGGTAGAGGAAAATCCAAGCGTTCTCCCTATCCCTCAGGATTCCAGGCTCTACAACTAACTTAATATATGACATTGCGGAAGCTTCTTCTCCCCAGTTGGCCTCAGTTTCCTCAATAGTAAAATAAGGGTGCAGACTCGCCTTTAATGAAAACAAAACACTGGATATGGACCCAGGTGGACTAGCTCTTTGAGGAATTTACTGTTTGATCTAAAACAGCTCACTGCCTCAGGGCTTTTAGTTTACTCGTCTGGAAAAAAAAAAAAAAGAAAGCTAGGTTCTTTCCAATTCTGAACTGGCATTCCAATCCCTGAATCCCAGGATTCCAGGCATGACTTTCGAGAATTCTGTCGCATTTCAGACTCGGAGGGCATCCTGGAGGTGGTGCCGGTTCCGGACTACAATCCCCGGCCTGCCTCGGGCCGGGAGAGGCGGGGCTGGGAGCAAAGGGAACTGGAGACGAGCCTGGGCAGCCGCCCGTGGTGCTGCAGGTACCTGGGCCAGGGCTGCGGCCATCACCATCGCGGGGCAGTAGGACAGACGGACCGGGAAGGCGCCGGGGTGAGCCAGTGCTAGAAGTCTCCGGGATCGCTTGCCTGGCCCTTTAAATATTTGGGGAGTGGGGGGAGGCGGGGGCGGGAACAGCTCCCAGCCCCTCCCCCTAGGCTGGGGACCGCCCCAATCCCCCTGCTGTTCTTCACCCTTATCCCTGGGGTTGGGGTCTTGGAAGGGGCTTCCCTTCCTTTATCCATCCCCCCCTTTCCCCATCCCCCCATCCCAAACCTACCCCTATTAAGCCCCTAAATCCAAGTCCTAAGCCTGCCCGGAATAGCCCTGCGGGAGTTGGCCGGCTCCCTGGCCGGGCGAGAGACTAAATGGCTGGACGGAGGGAGGAGGGGGAGGCCATAGGGATGTTTCCGACCCACCTCTTCCTGCCAGAATGTACTGGTTGGGGAGAACGTAACCTCCGCCGCCCAAGCCCCAAACCTGCGGGACTCCCGTGTCTGGTTCCCAGCCTCTAATCCCACAGACATCGCCTTCCATTGCCACAGCTCTGGGAAAGCCAGCAGGGTGCCTCTTACCGGTCGGGCTTCCCCACTCACACCTGTCTGACACTGCCCTCCCCTCTCCCCCCCCCCCCCCCCCCCCCGTCCCCCAGCGTTTCGGGGCCTGCCCGGCGAGGGGGCAGAGGGAGAGCCCCTTAAGCAGGGGCGGGGGGTGCGGGTAGGAAGTAAATGCCTGGCTATGTCGGTGGGGCCCTCCGCCAAGGAGCAGAGGCTGTGCGCCGTCTTCGAAGGAAGCAGGGTGGAAGGGGACGGTAAGAATAGACGGAGTTCAGCAAGTGCCTTTCCCTGTTGGGGCCCCTACTGCCTCATTTGTATTGCAAATCTATTAACCTCTTCTGGCCTCTGTTTCCTTAGCTGTAAAAGGAGTGGGTTGGACTAGAGGGTGTGTCCCCAAAGTCTTGTGGCTGGCTTGTACTGTGTATCCATGATCCTGGCTAGGGGTCTGCTTGGTTGTGTGGGGGATACTTTGTCACCTTTAGATCTCCTACTTCCCAGCTCTGACGTTCTGTGCTTTGATGTCCTGCCCATCCGCGCTCCTCCCTCCATGTTCTGAGAACCCTCCAGCTCGGATGTCCAGTGTTCTAAGGATCCCTCCCGCTGGGATGTTCTGAGTTCTAGGATTTAGCTGCTTGGCATTGCCAATCTTACCCAAGACAGCAATGGCCTACAAGAATGTGCTGATCACTGGTTGCTCTTCTGGCATTGGTCTGGCCCTCGCTGTGCGGCTGGCTAAGGATGAGCTGAAGAGGTTCAAGGGTGAATATCCTGGATTCTCTTCTTATGGCCTCCCTCCTCCCTGCCCCACTTTTTCCACTCCTGTATGGGACTACTAGCATCTGCTGTGGGGGCTGGAAAGATTTCTTTTGGGAGGAGGGCTTAGGAATCTTCTCAGATAACC
>NC_058130.1:712843557-712871647 GCF_016433145.1 Gracilinanus agilis | reverse complement strand
CCCTCCCCTCTCCCCCCCCCCCCCCCCCCCCCGTCCCCCAGCGTTTCGGGGCCTGCCCGGCGAGGGGGCAGAGGGAGAGCCCCTTAAGCAGGGGCGGGGGGTGCGGGTAGGAAGTAAATGCCTGGCTATGTCGGTGGGGCCCTCCGCCAAGGAGCAGAGGCTGTGCGCCGTCTTCGAAGGAAGCAGGGTGGAAGGGGACGGTAAGAATAGACGGAGTTCAGCAAGTGCCTTTCCCTGTTGGGGCCCCTACTGCCTCATTTGTATTGCAAATCTATTAACCTCTTCTGGCCTCTGTTTCCTTAGCTGTAAAAGGAGTGGGTTGGACTAGAGGGTGTGTCCCCAAAGTCTTGTGGCTGGCTTGTACTGTGTATCCATGATCCTGGCTAGGGGTCTGCTTGGTTGTGTGGGGGATACTTTGTCACCTTTAGATCTCCTACTTCCCAGCTCTGACGTTCTGTGCTTTGATGTCCTGCCCATCCGCGCTCCTCCCTCCATGTTCTGAGAACCCTCCAGCTCGGATGTCCAGTGTTCTAAGGATCCCTCCCGCTGGGATGTTCTGAGTTCTAGGATTTAGCTGCTTGGCATTGCCAATCTTACCCAAGACAGCAATGGCCTACAAGAATGTGCTGATCACTGGTTGCTCTTCTGGCATTGGTCTGGCCCTCGCTGTGCGGCTGGCTAAGGATGAGCTGAAGAGGTTCAAGGGTGAATATCCTGGATTCTCTTCTTATGGCCTCCCTCCTCCCTGCCCCACTTTTTCCACTCCTGTATGGGACTACTAGCATCTGCTGTGGGGGCTGGAAAGATTTCTTTTGGGAGGAGGGCTTAGGAATCTTCTCAGATAACCCGACAGCATCTACCACCCCCATCAGAAGCAGAAAGGTACTCGGGACTTTTGGGATGTGCTAGGTCTGAGGGGAGACAAGTATGAGATAGCCTCAGTTTCCCTATCTGTAAAATGGGATTGACTTGCATGACTTCCAAAAAGCTCCCTTTCTATTCTGATATTTTGTGTTATTTGAAGAACTTAGCTGTGGGAGAATTGGTTTGAATATTGGGGAGTCAGGGAGGGTGTGGGGGGAAGCTTTGGGCTTTAACGTAGAATTTTGATGGCTGGTATCATGAGCCTTGGAGGTGGCTGCTGATGTGGGCCTTGGTAGGGAATTTCTGTTCCCCTCCTACCCCTAGTAATTGCCACCATGCGGGACATGGCAAAGAAGGGGCCCCTGGAGGAGAAGGCTGGGGAGACGCTGGAGCAGACGCTTCAAATCCGGCCTTTGGATGTCACCTGTGAAGACTCAGTTCGTCAGTGTGTGGCTGCCATACCGGACCAAAGGGTGGACGTCTTGGGTGAGTTGGGTCTAGTTGTTGCCCCTAGGGCCTCCTAGAATGGGGAATGAGAAGCCAAGGAGGGCCAGCCTTGGCGCCCAAGCTTGTGTGTGTTGAGGGTGAGAATTTGTGGCCTGGGGTGGCAGTTAGCAGGCAAGAACCCTGCCTGCAGCTTTGAATGGGGAACAGGGGGTTCACCAGAAGGGATGCAGTTAATGTGCTGGAGCCCTGCTCCCAGCTTTGGCAGGGAGTCTCCAGCAGGAGAGTTAGCATGCAGGAGTCCTTCCTCCAGTTTGGGGTGGGGGTTGGGTCTCCAGGGGTGGAGTATAGCCGGTAGAGATATGAGACTTGCTTATGAATTCTCAAAGTCAAGAAAGGATTCAGCTACCATCTTCTCTAAGCTGTACCTGACCTAAAACCCCTTCTGCCATGTAGCAAACCAAGTCAATCATCCAGTCTTTTCTTGAAGATTCCTGGGGAGGGCCAACCCTCCTAACTCCCAAGGCAGCCCCTTCCATTTGGGAATGCTGGAATCAATAGGAAATAGTTCCAGAACTGCTTCTAGTTCTGTCTTCTGGAGCCAAGTAGGATAACTCTAGGCCCTCTTTTCCCATTTCCATCCTCCAAATACTTGAAGACAGATGTCAAGTCCCTCCTAAGCCATCTGTTCTCTAGGATCAACATTTCTCACTCCCTCAAGTAATCCTGGAATGACACGAGACAGGAGTTTTTAGCCCAGTCTATGAACTTAAAAAGAAAACACACAAAAAAAACCACCTTCTGTTTCAATAAAATTGATTTCCTTTGTAGTCCTATGTGTTTTATTTTATGCACTTAGAAATGTTATGATTCCAAGAAGGGATCCTTATGCTTCCTAAAACTGACTGCCCAAGGGGTTCATGGCACAAATAAAGTTAAGAACCCTTGCTCTTAGGGCCTCTTTTCTATCTTGACCACCTTCTTCAGGATGTTTCACGGCTTCTTAGTTAAAGGAATCAAACTATAATAACTGTCTTCAAGTATTTAAAGTATTAAAAATAATAAAATATATTAAAACTGTCATGGGACAGAGGGGTCAGACTTATTCTCTCTGGCTCCAGAGGGCTAACTAAGGGCAATGGAGGTGGATTGGGGTAGGGGTGAGGGGGCAATTTGGGGAAGAGCAGATTTCAGCTGGACATAAAGAAAAAGCTTCCTAAAATACAGAGTTGACCAGAAGAAAAATGTGCTCCCTTGGGTAGAAGAGGGCACCCCACTTCACTGGATGACTTCTGGTCTGAGACAGCATCAATGAGGGGGATTCCTGCTTAGGTACAGCTTTGGACAAGACCTCTATGGTCCCTTCCAGCCCTGAGCCCTCTCTTCCCTTCTCTTCTCTTCTCCCCTCTCCACACTGGCAGTAAGCAATGCAGGGGTGGGTCTGATCGGCCCTCTGGAGTGTCACAGCATGGCGGCCATGCAGCGAGTACTAGACACCAACTTTTTGGGGCTGGTGCGGCTGGTCCGGGAAGTGTTCCCCAGCATGAAGCGCCGCCGCCAGGGCCACATTGTGGTCATGAGCAGCATCCTGGGCCAGCAGGGTGAGCCCTGGGCCCTGATAAGTGAGGGTGGGAGGGGCAAAGGCCTCAAGGGGGTCAGGTTGGAACCCCTAGCACTCGTTTCCTTCTGCCCCCCAGGACTCCTTTTCAATGATGTGTACTGTGCTTCTAAGTTTGCTGTGGAAGGGTTCTGTGAAAGCCTTGCCCTGCAGGCCCTCAAGTTTGGGATAAAGTGAGTGATGGGGTCCAGGTTATATATGGGGAAGGTAGGGTACAAAGAGCAATTCAGCAGAGCAGCAAGAAACCTGGGCTTAAAATGCCCCGATTTCACTTTCTCAAGTTTGCCAATGGCTTATTCTCACACCAACCCAATGAGGCATGGAGTGCATGTATTGTCTTTTTTACAAATGAGGAAACTGAGTCTCAAAGTGAAATGATATTCATGGAAAAGTTGCCACCCACCTTTATAGGTCACATTGCCTGGGACCCCTTGGACAAGTCCAGTCTAAATCTGGGGTTAACATTGCCCACTCTGGATTTAAAGTCAGGATCTGGGTTCAATTCTTAGTTTTGCTATAGAGTTGTGATTCCTCCAAGCTTCATCTGAAGAATGAGGGCAGTAATGCATGCCATTTCCCACAGTGGTACAAAGAGGACAAGATCACCTAATGGGTGGGAAAGTGATTTGTAAACGCTGGTCTATACTTGGATGACAAGGACATGGGGTCCAATATGCCTCTTACCCCATCCTAGGGTCACACACAAACATCCCTCCTCCCCTTTCGTGGATCTGTTCCCTAGAGGGGAGGGAATATGGAGTCCCCCCCAGATCCCCTAATTCTCAGCCAAGAGGCAACTGGAGCCTGTGTGGATATTCTCTCAACTCCAAGCATTAGCCTCCTGGAGCCAGGTCCTGTGGTGACAGAGTTTGAGAAGAAGCTGTATGAAGAGGTAGCCTCGATGGACTTCTCCAAGGTGGATGACGAAACTCGGGACATCTTCCAGGGTTTCTACATGACCTACTCAAAAGATGTGTTCTCTGCCTTGGGCCAAACCCCTGAGGAGGTGGCGGAGGTAACCTTTCCCCCTACCCCTGGAGCCTGGCCGGCTCTGGGTAAAAACCCAAACGCCCCCTTCATTTCTCCTCAGATCCTGGAATTTGTTCCTTGGGGCATGGCCTGGGCGTTATCACTCCTCAAGGAGAAGCAGCCCTAAATGATGCTCTGCTCTCTCTCCCAGCATGCAGTGCAGGTGATCGGGGCATCCAGCCCTCCGTTCCGCTGCCAGACCAACAGCGTGTACACCCCGCTGACCACTCTGAAGCACGCAGACCCATCGGGCCAGCTGCCCCTCAGTGCTTTCCATCAGCTGGTCTTCCAGCATGACCGGCTTTTCCGGGCCAGCCTCAGCCTCCTTAAGATGCTGCAGTGGAGGAAGCGCCGCGACCTGGGCCCTCTTCCTCGACCTCCAGCCCCACCCTGACTCCCTGCCCCGAGCTCTGACAGCCCCATCCACCTTCTTCCAACAGCCCCAGTGACCCCAGGCTGGTACTGATTGTGGTGTGTGCGTGTGTGTGCGTGTGTGCACGTGTGTGTGGTCTTGAGGTCCTAAGACCTACCCACCTTTCACCTCTTTTTGGGTCACTGGATGCTGTAGGGCCTCGGGAATTTTGAGTGTGCAGGGCAGGCTGGCTGGTCCTACCCCCAATTCCTACTCCAGATGAGAGCACATTTTCTTAGTCTCCTTGGCTGTCCCTCTCCACCCCCAAGTTCCTCCCAAAGGGCCAGGAGCTTGCCTCGAGGTCTGGCCCAGGTGACCCTAGACACCCTGATGTTATCAGCGTGATGGCAGGGGCCTGCCTAGAGCCAGCACAAGCACAAGCACAAGCCTAGGGGATCCAGGGCTCCTGGAGAGCGGTTGGCCCAGAAGTGAATCCTTCCCCCTTCTAATAAATATAATATGCATGTCTGAAATTCTCGCCTCAATTCTGCTGTGCCTTCTAAAGCTCTGGCCTGAATCCTAGCAGAGGGATGGAGCTGTGCAAAGGAAGGAACACTTAGACAAACCATTTAGCAAAAAAGACTGATTATTATACAGCAGGAGTGTGTGTGTGTGTGTGTGTGTGTGTGTGTGTGTGTGTGGTGTGTGAGAGGGCAGGGGCTCATCCTAGGCTGCCCCCCACTCACCAGGGGCATGATAATGAGGCATTGCCCTTCAAAAAAGGGGAGGTCCCCCCACTCCCCCATTCCCCCCAAATCGAGTCCTCCCTTCTCCTTGCTGGGGGCCTTGTCCTGGGAGAGTCTAGAGGCCAGGGAGTGCGGGCTGCAGAGGCCCCCTAATGCCGGGGAAGGCAGGTCTCAGAGCGCCTCTCTGCTGGTGGCTGTTTTGTTGACCTTGGACAAGCCTTCCCGGAGCCCAGATTCTGTCATCCTGTTAAGGGAAGAAGATGTGGAGATGGCAGTTCAAGGGCTGAGAAACAGGCTGCTGGGCTGCAGCTGGTACCCCCTGGGAGTCTCTGGGCCAGTGCTATTCCCTCCTCCCTCCCAGGCTGCTCACACTTGGTCCATCTGAACATCTTCTTCATCATCCTCCTGGGGCAGCTGCAAGTAGGGATTATTGGATGCTGGGCGGAATTTGTAGCCAGTGAGGATGAAGAACACCAGGGTAGAGACCTCCACCAGCAACTGGGATGGACACAGAGGGAAGTGAGTGACGAGCTGCCCAGACCCAGGGTGACCCAGGCTGCATCCAGCCTCCAGCCCACTCACCTCATTCAGCCACTGCCACTGAAAGGGCACGCTGACGCGGAGCAGGACGGCCACAATGCGGCTGAAGTAGATGTAGCACACCGTCTAGAGGCAGGGACCCAGGGACAAGGACAGATAAGTGGTAGACGGGGTAGTTCCTGGGCATGTACAAATGGGCAGCTCCCAGGGCATGGACAAATGGGCAGTCCCCAGGCATGGATGGCAGTGGAAAGGCAGGACCCATTCCCAAAGGGATGACTGAAGGCGATACTGGGCCGGCTCTAGGGAGGGGAACCTTAGAAAATGGAAGGGCTGCAGGCCAGGAGGCTCAGTCCCATTCCCCTGCCCCAGGCAGGCCTTGCCCATACCATCACGTAGTAATGCCGGAACAACTTGAGCTTTGCCAGATTCACTGCCACTGAGAGAGAGGAGAGAGAAAGCGTGTCGGGGACGGGGAGGGCTGGGGAGAGGGGGGAGTAGAGCACATAGCCAGCACTCACCCTTCCCATCAGTGCCTGATGCCTCTTGGAGATGTCGGATGGACCTGTCGTTTGGGTAGAGGGGGAAGGAAGAAAACCCAGGGTTAGTGCTGACTGTGGGTGGGGATGGGCAGCCACTCTCCTAGAATCCCAGGATCTCAGAGCAGCTAGTCAGACCCTGTTGCGTCACATGAGTGAAAGTGGTGTCTACACTGTCTCCAGATCTGGCCTCTTCCCCGTCTGCCATGCCAGTCATAGCCTCATGCACTCCCCAACCCTCTGTCCAGAGAGTCCTTGATGCCTGACTTATCTAATCATTCTCCCTTCTACCTGGGCTCAGTGACCCAGAGCTGGAAGTGAAATCAGACATAATCCAAGCCAACTCTCTCATTTAACAGGTGAGAAAATTGAATAGATGAGGCCTTAAGAGAGGAAGTGACTTGGCCGAGGCCTCAGGGTCATCCCACTAAGGAAGCTCCATTTCTAGAGGCCTGATATGAGGGAACTGGGCCTAGGAAGCCAGGAGGGTAGAAGAGGGAAGAGCTGAAGGCCAGGTCCTCACCATACAACAGGGAAGAGGATGGCTCCACAGCAGATGAGGTCAACCAGGAACAGAATCTCCTTCCACAGGGCATAATCACTGGTCCCTTCCTCAGTGGATTCAATAATGATGTAGGCTACATTGGCCAGGACCTGGGCAGAGTTGGGCAGTGGTGACCCCCTGACCTCCCCTCAACCTCTGGCATCTCCCGCTACTCCCAGGGTATACCAGTAGAGGATCTGAGAGCAACAGGGAAAGGCACCTGAGAGACCCCTGATTTTACAAACAGGGAAACTTGCTCAAGGAGCTATTAAGTACTAGGGGCAGGGCTTGAACCTTCAATCTCCAAAGCTAAGCCCATGTACTCCTCCTACTGGGGTGGAAGGGGTCTATCCATTTGGGCAAGGCCCTGTCTAAGAAAGCCAGTGTCAGCATAGGACAGGCACCTGCAAGGGGATGACAACCCCAAAAAGCTTCTTCTCCTTGTCGGACAGAACATATTTGACAAAGGCCCAGCCAGAGCCAATGAGGGCAATGGTGATGAAGAGGAGGGCACCCTTCAGCCTGCAACAGAGAGAAAAGAGAGAGGAGAGGGTTGGTAGTTGGAAGAGAGAATAACTAGAATATGAGAGCTCCTATGCTCTGGCCCAGAGAATGGGAAAAAGTTCCCCATCCCTTCCTTCCCTTCCCCTTCCTGTCTCTTCTCCTTCCTTCCCTTCCCTCCTCTCCTCTCTCTTTCCTTTCCTCCCTCCCCTGGATTCTGGGAAAAAACTATCTGGAATAGGGGGGATGGAGTAGAATGCCACCTCCCTCCACCCTGGGACCAGGGAAGGGCTTAGGCCCTCACTCACAGGTGGGTGATGTAGTCGGTGACGGCAAGGCCCTCAATGGGTCGGCCCTGGCTATTGATGAAATAGTAGTTGATCTAGAGAAAGAGGACCAGGCATGGGCAGATTGGGTCAGGAATGGGGAAGAGGCCAGGTGCCTGTGGCTATAGGGTGACATTTCTGTGGAGGGTTTAGGTCTCCTCTCTGAGGCCCCCAGGATGAACAATGCATGCTGTCACCCCAAAAGGGCCATGAACTCAGACTTCCAAGGGTCTCTGGGAAAGCCTGGAGCATCCCCTCCCAAGGCCTACATATCCCCTTTGCCTCTTCCCCACCTCGACCCAGCTGGGAGCTCACACTGTGAAAGAGTAGGGATGCACTCTTGGTGAAGGCCAGAGCCGCCATCAGCCAGTGAATCTTGAAGACGCTGTATCTGGGAGGAGAAGGGCATGCTCAGAAGAAGGGGAGGCTGGAGGAACCCCCTGGGATTTGGGAGGGATAAAAGTCCCTGGGTCTGGGGAAGGGCCAGGGACTAGGGGCTTCCAGATCTGTGGAGGGGACTGAGGGCTCCCAGTCTGGGGTAAACAGGATTGTTACTTGTGCTTGCAGAGAACAGAGACCCATAAGACTCCGGCCCCCAGGAAACAAGCTGACATGATCAGGTAGAGTTTGTAGAGGGGAATCTCAGTAGCAGACAGGAAGCCCTGGGGGTTCTTCTCTTGAATCATTATCTGGATGAAGAAATCAGGGTAAGGGCCAGGCCAGGCTTGAGGCCTATGCTTCTGATCCTGTACCCTACCAGGAGGAGCCTCACCGTGATATCAAAGGGCTTCTCGTGCCCAGGGACAGCATTGTAGCAATTGTGAAAGTTGAGGTTGTAAATTCCTTCCTCTGCTGGGGAGCCAATCACCACGTGGAACTGGGGATGGGAAGAGACAGCCTCTCAGTTCTTCCCCTGAGGGTTCCTGGGAGCCTTTTGGCCTGGGCCTCCCTCCTGCTTCCCCAGAGGCAGAGGGCTGGTTTTCCAGGCAAGCCTCAAGGATGTTGGGGAAATGAAAGATTCAGGTGGATGGGGCTGAGGATTAGATGTTGGTCGTGGCAGGAGAGGACAAGATTTTGGAGAAGGGAAGGGGCCCTAGGACCAGGAGGGGACTTACACTGAAGCTGTAGGAATCGTTGTTGTAACCCAAGCTCAGCACCAGCCCCTTCTCCTTATGGCTGGGTTCCTGTGGAAAAACAAGGACAGCGTCAGGGCCTCCAACCTAATCATCTTTCAGTCAAGGCCCTCCAGCTATAATGCCACTTGAAGCAGCCCTTCTTGCCTTTACCTCCAGGATCCTTATCTCTGCCCTATCCAGTCCAGTCTCTGTATTATCCCTTCTCTCCCAGGATGCCCCCATCCCACCTGTAATAAAAATTCCTTTCTAGTAGGAGTTATATTATTCTTTGCACTTGTTTCTCCTGTGCCTGGTACACAGCTGCCTGGCACACGGTAGAGTTTAATAAATGCTTGTTTTTCCCTGGCTGATCAAGGCCCAGCTCAAATGCTTTTTTCCAGGAAATTTTCCCTGGTCTCTTCCTGCCTCTCAGCATTTTCTACCCTCTCTGAACTCCCATTGCCTGGCTTGTCTTGTGGTAAGAAAGCCCTAGATTTGACTTTAAGAGCTCCCGGCCCAGCTTTGTCTCTTGGGAGCTCTGGGATCCCTTTTCCCTTCTTAGTTTCAGTTTCCCACTCCGTAAAATGGGGGTGATAAACCTTGTGCTATCATGCTCTCATGTGGTTGTGGGGAGGGATGAAGCTTATAAATGATAAACTGTGATAGATGGCATTGTCCTTGTGGTTGAACATTTTCCTACCTGGTGGGATTCTCATCTCCCCCAACCAGCTTGGGAACTGCCTATAGGTAAGGCCCAGATCCACTGCTCCAGCGGCATCCCTGTTGTGTGTGTGGCTCAGGGGGCCAGTGAGTGCTGGCTGCCTGATGCTCCCAGAATCCTCCTTACCTGGCTATCAGAAGACAGTGGTGGAGATGCCCCATCCTGCTTGGCTGCACTAGTCTCTGCAAAGCAAGTACAGGCCTGTCAACCAATGATGCATAAAAGGACAGAAATGGGGGTTGTGATGGGGACAGACACATGGCGACAGATAGACAGGGCTCCCCTGAACTCACCATTGTCTGTACTGGGCAGAGATAAACCTCCTTGGAGAAGCCCTGGAGAAATCTGGAGTTTCTTCTGCTCCCCAAACTGACATACATGGACTCTACAATTAGGAGAGAGGAGGCAAGAAACCTAGTTCTCCCCCTGATGCTACATTATCTGGATCTGGCATCTCCTCCGTTCTGGGCTCCACTTTCCCTATTTGTTAACAAGAGCTGACCTAGATAATTTCCAAAGGGCTGTCTGTGCCTCACACCCCATATCCGGTCTCTGAACTTGTAGTCTCAAATATGATAAAACTCACTGTTTTTCCTTGAAGTCAATGAGGAAGGTGGCCATCAGGTTGCTCCCATTGTGTTTGAGGGCACAAGTGTGGGGTTCTGGGGCCTGGCAGTGGGGGAGAGGGAAGTCGGGATGAGTAGGGAGCCCAGACTTATGCTTGGGCTCAGCCAGGGGTGCCTCCTCCAGCCCTAGTCTCATTCCCCATATAGGAGCGGGCTTTCTCTCTCTCTCTCTCTCTCTCTCTCTCTCTCTCTCTCTCTCTCACACACACACACACACACACACACACACACACACACACACACGCACAGATATACATGCACCCCTTCCCTTCCTGCTTCCCATATCACTAGCAGGAGAGGACTCTAAGAAGGCAGAAGACATGACAGAGACAGCAGAAGGAAAAACAAGCCACTGGAAGAGAGAAACACTGGCAAAGGGTCCTTTCCCCCCATGATAATAATCAGCTCATTTAGATGGCAGGCTCTATGTGAAATGTAAGGAAAACAGGCGAAAGTGGGATCCCCTGTCCTGGAACTCACCGAGTAGGATCGGATGCTGCCAGTGCGAGCTCGGGATAGGCTAAAGCCCACCTGAGGTAAAAAGAAAAGAAAGTCATCTGGGGACCCTAGAGGGGGTCTTCCCCTCTTCCTTCATCTCAGATTTGGTTCTTTCCTTCAAACCCAGCCTCTTATAACGGCCTTTCATTCTAATGGTTCCACCTCCGGGACCATTTCTTCAACCTCTCTGGGGTCCAGATGAGAAAACTAGATTAGATGACTTCTACACAGTTCTTTCAACCTCAGGCTGCCTCTTTCTCACCTCCCTCCTTCCCAAATGTCTCTGTCCTCACCATTTGCTGCTGTCCTTTCTGGTTTTTTTTCTGGCTCTCCAGATTGAGACGAAGGAGGCTGAGTTCCACTTCCAAGGAGCCATTGGTAAAGAAGCCGAAGCTGTTCAGCTGGATGTCAGCCCGTTTTTCTCCCTAAGAAGACCAACCATCCGTCAAGCCACTAGAGGGAGGGTGAACGGAGCCAAGAGCACCCCAAAGACTCAAAATCTCCCTCTAATACAAACCTTCCTCTCATCTGATGGACCCAATCCCACCTCCATTCCTTAGCCCAATACCTAGACCCAGAATCCAATGGGTCATCTTCTCAGGGGCAAAGAGAAAAGCAGGAAGAGCAGCCTAGGCAAGACCACTAGATGTCTGGGTCTCATCCATAGACCAAAGAACTCAATGCAATCAACTCAACAGGAATAGTGTATTGCTCTCAGTCTAGCCTTCCTGGGTCCAAAGGAGAGGTCATCCTGGGGTGAGGATGACCAGAGCAGAAGCTAGATTCCCTTTCTTTTCCCCACCCTTCCATCCCTGGGTTCTCTCTTCCCTCAACTCAGAACCAACACAAATAACATAAATGCCTTAAGCTTCCCCATCAAGATAGGAGGCAAAGATATCCATCCAAGACTTCCAAGCATAAGGTAGAAGGTTGGACTAGATCAGGGGTTCTTAAACTTTATTGGAGTCACAGACCCCTTTGGCCTCTGGATTCCTACATAAGATCATGATTTAAAATGCATAAAATAAAATATACAGGATTACAAAGGAAACCAATTTACTGAAATACAGTTATCAAAATATTTAGGAAAACAAATTCACAAACTTAAAAACCCAGGTGGATCAACCCAGAGTCTCACATCTCTTTCCCAGCCCCTCCCAGCCCAACTCAATGCTTTGAGATAACCACAGCAGGATAATATATCTCCATGGATTTAGTGCAGTGGATTTTCTGCAGAGGCCTGGGTTCCAGTCTTGCCTCTTACAGGCACTAGCCGGGAGACACGTGGATAGGATAAAGCCTTTTGGTTTACCCTAGGCAATTCTCTAAAATAAGTTTAGGAGGATAGTGGTTATCTGCATCTGTGAATGGAATTTCCTCCGGGGGTTTCTTAGAATTAAGAAGAAATCTTAAGTCCTAACTTTCCCTCCTCCTCCCCCAAAAGGTCACAAAGCTGCTTCCTTCTTCATTACGGTCCTTTAAGTCACTGGGCCCATTTTACAGATGAGGAAACCCTCAGAGGGAAACTGGCTCAAAGTGCCACGCCCGCGATGCCAGACTCCTTCACTAAGGGTTCTTGCATCCAAACCCACTAAGAACTTTGGGGTCCTTGGGTATTAAAGTAATTCGCGTTTGGATGCTGGGGGCAGGGGAAGTTGAGGATCGTTCACGCTAGAAGGAGGAGCGGGGAGGGGGAAACAACCTCGCCCTGGGAAAACCAGGAAATTGGCGGGGAAGATGAGAAAGGGAGTGGAAGAGGAGGAGGACGGACGGTCCCATCTGGACGGAAAAGGGGTCGACCACGGAGGGGTTCTGGACAGACGAGTCCATTAGGACAAGAGATGGGGGAGGAATGTGTGTGGTGGGGGGGCTCTGGACCGCTCCATCGGTAGAGAAGAAGGGGGGCTGGACTAGTCCACCAGAGCCGGGGGAGGATCCAGCAAAACCTTTTTCCCCCCCACCGCGCCCTGCATCACCCGCGACCTCACCGTCAGCACCAGTTGGTGGATCCTACCCGAGCAGCCGTCCAGCAGCAGCAGCCCCAACAGCAGCGGTAGCGGCAGCGGCGGCAGCACCCGCTTTGCTTGGGTCCCACCGCCGAGCCCCCTCCTCCGGTCCTCGGCCATCGCTGGAGCCGCCACCGCCTCCGACAACGCCCCCGGCACTTTAGGATCCGCCCCCCACTCAACCAATCGCAGCGCGCGAGGGCAGACCCTGCCTACTTGGGTTGTCAAAGAGCCAATTCGAAGCCAGGAATTCGACAACTTGGCATCTGACGGACAGCAGCTAAAGCAAATAGAATTATTCAACACTCTCGTCCGACCCTTTAATTATATCCAATAGGAGATGAGACTCCATCGGGTGTGCCTGACAGAAAAGCGGATGAGCCAATTGTAATGTGCCCGGTTCGGTAGAGCAAGGAAGAAATCCCTGATCTCCTCTAACTGACAGAAAGAACTAAGACTACAATTCCCAGAATGCAGCAGCCCAGTTGACAGCGCCCGAGAAGAGCCTGGGAGGTGGTGAGACTACATTTCCCATAATGCTCAAGGACAACATAAAAGGTGTGGTATGTAGGCATGTTTATGCCTTGTTCCTCTGGACCAGGCACGCCCAGCCCTGTGGACCTGAGTTGACTTCGCCCCCGATTTCCCAAAATCCCTTTTCGTTCCCAGCCCTAAATTGTACGGCTGTTAAGTAAGTGCCCCAGGGACCGCCATCTAGTCCATCAAGTCATTTTGCAGAGAAATTAAGTGTCGCAGGGGGCTCTAAGGTCGTACAGCTAATAATAGACATTTTTTAAAACGCTTTAAAGTTTGCAACGCACGTGAAAACATTATCTCCTAATATCTTGATGACTCTAGGACGTTGGTACTATTATTATCCCCATATTACAGATGAGGAAACAGGCAGACAGAAGTAAAGTGACTTGTTCAGGGTCACAGAGCTAAGTGTCTGAGGCAAAATTAAACCGATTAGCACAGCGCTTTGTGCACAGTGGGCACTTAAATATTTATTGAATTGAACTGATTCCAGGTCATTCAATCTATTTACTGTGTCACCTAGCTGCCTATTAATTAAGCAGAAATGGAATCTGAACTCGGGTCTAGTTGAAAACTAGGAGAAAGAGGATATGAATTCAGGTCATCTAATTTCTAAGTGGACAGTGGATAGAATGCTGGGACTAGATTCAGGAAGATTCATGCTTGTGAGTTCAAATCCAGGCTCAGATACTTACTAGCTGTGTGACCTTAGGCAAGTCACTTAACCCTATCTGCCTCAGTTTCCTCATATTGTAAAATGAACTAGAGAAGGAAGTGGCAGACAGCTGAGTATCTTTGCCAGGAAAACTTCAAGTGGGGTCAAGAGAGAACCCCAGCATTAGTAAGAAACTTTTTACTATTCTCAGATGATAGAACATATTATTAAGAAGTGTGAAAAATGTTTGATATATTAGAAGAGAAGTACTACAAATCTATGTTGCCTATTTAGAAAGTATAAATACCATAAAACTGATTTGGGTTTATCAAACACTATGCAATTATTTGATTTCTTCTTTATATTGAACTCATATTACTATTATATATATGTACATATATAATATATTAATATTAGTTTGATCGATCTCAATTTTTTAACCAGTATCAAATTATTTTGATAATTATTGCTTGAAGTATCGTTTGAGAAAAGGTGCTGCTAGACCACTTTCTTACCTGCTATGTTTCTTTTTAAAAATGTTTTCATTGATATTTTCTGTTTCATGGATCACCATAGTATCCCACATATCTTTCTCCATCCCCTTTCTTGAGAGCTAACCTCTATGGCAGCTAATATTTTTTAGAGAGGAAAAAAAAGTCGCCACAACTGAATGATCTCTATGTTAGACAAGTCTGAAATCATGTGAAATGTGTAACAGCCTTCACAAAGGTATATCTCTTCATTTGAGTCCCACTTGAGCTTTATAATTTTGCCATATTTATCTTGGCTCTTTTTGGTGTTTTGTGGCAGTGTTCTGGCAGAAGGGAGTCCCTCTTGGGAGGACAGAGGTTCCCCCTTTGACCCTTGCTTTCTAGGGCTGGGATCAAAGGGCACAGCATCTACCAGAGGTGCAGGAGTCAGAAGGGAAAGTCCAAGTTTGGGCACTTAGCTTTATGTCTTAGGAAAGGCCCATGAGCCGGCTGTTGCTGTTCCTCTTTCATTTTCAGAGGACCAATGACATCACCGGAGTGAGAGTGTGATTTTCTAGTGAGTTGGATTGAGGGGAGGTAGAGTTGTATAAAGTGGTCAGCCTTACTTTCTCTTCCAGAGTCATAGAAGTCCAGGGGATATTCAAGTCAGACATATGCATCTAACTATAGAATAAAACTCATATACGTATGGTCCTGCACAGGGGCATGGGTCCAATTAAACGGTCCGTTCAGGTGGCAAAGCTTGGTCCACCTAGAGAGGGGAGATGTGCTTCCAGGGAAGGGTCCCCCTAAGTACCTCCTAAGACTAGGATCCTCAAACCCTGATCTTGGTGGCTTTGAGAAGCTGACTATTTGTATGTCAAGGTTCAAAAGGAATATATTGAAGTACACAAGAAGGGCGAAGATAAACTGACAGATGGCAAGTCCACTGGTTTTAGACACGGGACTGTATTAACCTTAAAATATTACTTTCAATATTATCCCAGAGCTTAATTTTATAGCAATGGATTACAGCAATGCATAGATTCTATGAGCTAGCTTCTCTTAAGAGGAGAATGTCATGGTGGTCTCAAGACCAGTAGTGGTGTGTCATTGTTGTTTCCATTTATATGGATGTAGTCGTTGTGTGCATCATTTTCTTGGCTAGGCTTACTTTATTCTGCATCAGTTCCTTAGATCATTTCATGCTTTTCAGTATTCCAACACACACATCAGAAGTATTCCGTTATATTCCTGTAGCACAATTTATCTAGCCATTTCCCAACTGATGGTTATCTACTTTGTAACCAATTCCAAGCTTTCATAAAAAATTATGAGGTATTTAGGGACTTTTTTCTAATCAATCCTTATGGCATAAACCCAGTAATGGAATCTCTGGTTCAGATATCTCTCTACTCTATTTCATCATGTTCCTTAGCATTCTCGATTTTTCATTCCTCCAGATGAAATGTTCTAATTATTTTTTTTCTAGTTCTGTCAAGTAATCTTTAGGTAGTTTAATTGGCACAGCACTAAATAAATCAATTTAAATCGTATGGTCATTTTAATTATATTGGCTTGGGTTACCCATGAACAATGAATTTTCCTTCAATCATTTAGGTCTCTCATTTCCATAAAGAGTGTTTTGGGGGAAGCTAAGTAGTACAGTGATTAGAGCACCAAACCTGGAGATGGGAGATACTTTAGTATTGATTCTAAGACAGAATATAAGGGCTAGGAAAAAAAAAAAGTGTTCTTTAGTTAAATAGTTCTTGGGTATGTACTGATAAATGAAATCCCTCAAATTTGTAAATCCTACAATTATTTTGAATTGATTTTCTCTTTCTACCTCTTCTTTTGAACTTAATTGATAATATACAGGAATGCTGATGATTTATGTGGATTTATTATCTGCTAAAACTTGGCTGAAATTAGCATTTCAGTTAAATTTAGTTGACTTTTTAGAGTTCTCAAGACAGATTATATTATCTATAAAAGTGATAGTTTTGTTTCCTCTCTGCCTATTTTTATTCTCTTGGTTTATTTTTATCTTACTGTTATATCTAGCATTTCTAGCACTTTGTTAGATAGAGTGGTGTACATACCTTCGTATTCACCAAGGATATCCTAATTACCTCACAGAGTCAATGATTAAATTTTCAGTGTGAAAATGTATACATCGGAAATTGGCCAATGTCTCAAATCAGGATTAGCTAGATTTAGGAAACTGAAGGAGAAAATGTTAATAATAATGCAGATTAAATTTGAAAGTATGTCATGAATACACCCTGCCCCCTATATTATGGGAAAGAACTGAAGCTTTCCTCTGTAACTGCATATGTTGATCGATAAATGACAATTCTTGTGTCAATTATTATTATCATGTCTCTTGTTCTCTATTTCCTAAATTGTTTTTATGCTTATGTGTATTTGTTTATATGTTAATGTTAATTCACATATGGTTTCTACATAGCAGACAAACTCTAAACCCTGCATTTTAAGCCAAAATCTCTCAGAGACAATTTATTAATATGTAAGCATTTCTGCTTAGAAAGATGTTCATGCAGGCAGAATTCCCTCTACTAATCAGAATTCCTCCTCAAGGAACTTCTAGCATTTTTTTCTGGCAAAAATCAAACCTAAGATACATAGTTTAAGTTTAGGGTTTGTGATTTGCCAAACAGAACAATAGTACTGTTAATGCCTGGGGCTCTCTGGGGGAAAATATCTTCCTGTAACCAACTCCTCCCTCTTTAACTACTCCTAATTATTTCCCCTCTCATTCTGTTCAAAGGTGAACAAAGAAAGATCTCTCTTAATTGGATTAAACAATGTGTCCATTCTTAGTTTGTTCCTAGAAAAGAGAGAGAGAGAGAGAGAGAGAGAGAGAGAGAGAGAGAGAGAGAGAGAGAGAAAGTGACAAACTCACTACCCAGCTTTCTCTGAGCCCCCAAATACAGTCAGGCTGTTAGATCTCCCCTCTGAGTTATAGAAGTAGTCTGGGGGGGGGGGGATTTGCAGATCTCTTTCTCTAATTTAGTCATCACAAGTTTTCATTCTGAGTGTGTTTCTTTCACTGGTAGCCACCAGTGATTAGCACCCTGTACTACTTAATTAATATCAATTTACTTAAAAAAACAAACAAACCTTTTATCTTCTGTCTTAGAATCAATACTATTGAGGCAGCTGGGTAGCTCATGGATTGAGAGTCAGGCCTAGAGACTGGAGGTCCTGGGTTCAAGTGTGGCCTCAGATACTTCCTAGCTGTGTGACCCTGGGCAAGTCACTTAACCCCATTGCCTAGCCCTTACCGTTCTTCTGCCTGGGAACCAATATACAATATTAATTCTCAGATGGAAGGTTAAGGGTTAAAAAAAAAAAAAAAAAGAATCGATACTATGGGCTGGTTCCCAGGCAGAAGAGTGTACGGGCCAAACTGTGGGGGTTAAGTGACTTGCCCAGTCTCACATAGCTAGGAAGAAGTGTCTGAGGTCAAATTTGAACTCAGGACCTTCTGTCTCTAGTCCTGGCTCTCAATTCACTGAGCCAGAATATCAATTAACTCTTATAAAGGAATATTTACTTTGACTATATAGTAAAAAGCTGAATTAGAAATATTTTTCTCCCGACTTCTCCTAGACATATTCTCTTTTATGCCGGCTCAAGGTCTGGGGAGTTTGGGCCTAGACGTTGGTTTCATCAAGTTGGTTGAGTCCTTATAATGAACCGGAGGAATTCCATGTGAACTGGAACGAAACTCCAGGAATTGATGCAGAGCGAAAGGAGCAGAACCAGAAGAACATTGTACATAGAGACTGATACATTATGGCACAATCAAATGTAGCAGACTTCTCTACCAGCAGCAATGCAATGACCCAGGACAATTCTGAGGGACTTATGAGAAAAGAACGCTATTCACATTCAGAGGAAGAACTGTGGGAGCAGAAACACAGAAGAAAAACAACTGTCTGATCACATGGGTTGATGGGGATATGATTGGGGATGCTGACTAAACAACCATCCCCAGTACAAATATCAATAATATGGAAATAGGTCCTGATCAATGACACATGTAAAACCCAGATGAATTGTGTGCTGGCTATGGGAAGGCAGTGGGAGGAGGGGAGAGGTAAACATGAATCATGTAACCATGGAAAAAATTTCTTAATTAATCAATAAAAAAAAAAAGTTAGTTGAGTCCTTACCTTAGATGACCCTACCAGTGATGGGCAAACTGCAGCCTGCAGGCCAGATGAAGCCCTCTGAAAAGTTCTATCCTCACGACATTATTCCTGATCTAAAGGAATACAATGAGTAGGATACAATACATTGAAACTTCGAAAGAGTTGCCTTAGAAACAGAAATTTCCTTTCCTTTGGCCCCCTCTTTAAAAAGTTTGCCCATCACTGGCCTAGACCGAAACACAAAGGGCCAACCTCACTTCTCAGGGCATCGTTGTTGGGCTAGCTGTAAAACCCAGCATGGCCTCAGCTCCCAGAGTCTTGGGCCTTGGGTGGCTCAGTCTCCTGATCTTCCAAACTCTCCCAGCTTCATGTTCCCAAAATGAAGAAGAACAGACCCCAAGGCAGGGGAAAAACCAGAGTGTCTTATGTTCCCAGAGCCTCTTGTTGGCCTTCAAAGGAGAAGGGGCAAACTTCTCCTCTCAGCGTTGTCTCTCATAGGACATCATTCCTGAAGGAGAAAAACCATGAACAATGAGTGGTCCAGCCAACAGAGAAGAAAAGGGGGAGGCCAAGTAAAGCTTTTTGAAGACCCCCCTCTTTCCAGTTCTGAACCTGCAGACAGCCAAAGAGACTTCTCCTAAGTCAGTAGTGAGTAGACCAGAACCAGTTACAAATGTCTAAGCGTGCTCCAGAGTGTCTCCCAGGCATCTCCATTACACATCATCAGGATTCCCTTGGAAGCAGGCTCCCCCAGCCCCTTCCTGGTGAGAAAGTTCATCAGGCTTATTGGCCAGCATCATGTTACACTCTAACAATGCTAATTTTAGGGAATTCAGTTCTCCTTGAAATTAAAAAGAATTTTTTAAAGGAAGATTGAGTTGATCTTTGATTCAAATGAAGCCAACAACTTCAGACCAGAATATTGTCATAATTTTATTTATTTTTATGACACAACTTCATTTTCAGCCACCTTATTGGCTACTGTCCACCATATGCTTGTACACTTTGCTCCATCCTCCCCGCTTTCCAATTATAGATACATAATCATATCAACTCTGCAATTTACCTGGAAAGAGTATGCCAATCTACTCCCCTATGGTTTCACTAACTGTACCTGTAACTTTCCTACTGATACACCTCTTCCTGGTCACCCCTCTTCTAACTGTGTTGTCTCCTATTAGAACTCAAGGTTTTTTTTTTGTGTGTGTTTGTTTTGTTTTTTAAACCCTTACCTTCTGTCTTGGAGTCAATACTGTGTATTGACTCCAAGGCAGAAGAGTAGTACAGGCTAGGTAATGGGGGGTCAAGTGACTTGCCCAGGGTCACACAGCTAGGAAGTATCTAAGGTCAGATTTGAACCCAGGACCTCCTGTCTTTAGGCCTGGCTCTCAATCCACTGAGCTACCCAGCTACCCCCAGAACTCAAGTTCTAATGTAGGTTTGTGGGTGAGTGTTCCCCAAGCCTATGGGGGAAATGCCCCATTGCTGTTTTTCTTACTCCATTCTTTAAATAAATACCTCCCCCTCCCAGCTAATTGTATATTCTAGTTTAGTAAACTAGTAATCTAGATTTATAAAATCTAGCTTAGTAAATCTAATGTACTAAATTAGTAAAACTAAAATCTAGATTAGTACAAATAAGCACATCAATGAGGATTTGTGAACTATAGTTGTGATTAGTATGGGTCCTCTGAATATCTTGTACCTTTTCTGAATGGACTCCTTTGCAAGTTGGTGAATGTCCCAGGAAATATAATAATAAATATTATTCAGAATCGCATTTATACATTACTTAAAAGTTTACAAAGCATTTGGGTTTTTGTTGTTGTTCAGGCAGCTAGTGGTGTCTGATTCTTCATGACCCCATTTGAGGTTTTCTCGACAAAGTTGCTGGAGTAATTTGCCATTTCCTTCTCCAGCTCATTTTACAAATGGGGAAACTGAAGCAAATAGGGTGAAATGATTTGCCCAGGGTCATACTGATTAGTAAATGTCTGAGACAGGATTTTAACTCGGATCCTCCTGATTCCAGGCTGGGGGCTTTATCCACTGCACCACCAGGCTACCCTTAAGAAACATCAGATGCACTATTTTTTAAATTTAAAACCACCTCATCTTCTGTCTTAGTATCAGTTTAAAGATAGAAGAGTGACAATCAGGGTTAAGTGACTAGCCCAAAGTGGCACAGCTAAGAAGTGTCTGAGGCCAGATTTGGACCCACGCCCTCCTCTCTCCAGGTTCTTAATGGTATCTAGCTGCCCCAGCCATGCACTGTTTGATTTTACTGAAAGTGACCTCAGAGGGCTGATCATCTAGTCTAAATCCCTTCCCCCAGGATGAGCAGTCTAAAGTAGAGCCAGGTGAAATCAATGCATTCAGCTGCCTTAGTCTCCTTCGTCCCCTTTTCTATCCCTTCCAGTCCCTCAGTACCCATTTCATTAGTACTTCACAGCTAGCACTTCAGGAGCTCAAAGGAGACAGAACAATGTAGTTCAGAGCTCCAGAGAACACGGGCTTTGGGCTTGTGCACCTTTGGGTGAGTCGCCTAATTTTCCTAGACCTCAATTTCCTTGTATGTAAATTAAGGGTGTTGGACGAGATGGTATCTGAAGTCCCTTGTGGCTGTAGATCAGTAATCCCAGCCTGTCCCCATGTTTGCCTCTAAATTTGAAGCCTTTTTCTTGGCCCTCAATCCTTTTTGACCTCTCTGTAAGTGGCCGCCCTCTCCCCCAGGAGTTTCTGTTCTCTTGATGTTCATGACGTTGTTCTTTCCTGATTCTCTTTCTTCTCTCTTTCCTTTGTCCACTTGTTATCTTTGTCCTTATCCCCAAGTCTCTGTCCTGAGCCTTCTTCTCTTGTTAGCTTCATTCCCTCCTGTAGCTTCAATGCCCGTCTCCATGCTGATGGTTCCCAGTCAACTTTGTCCCATGAGTACCTCCTACCCTTGGAATTCTCAGGCCCTTCACTCTCCTTCTTCATTACTTTCAACACCCCCCATCCCCATCTCCCACAAATCCAATGTCCCTTCTATCCAGTCAGTATATAAAGTCAGTAACTCTGGATCCCCTCCCCAATGTCCTTCCTCTCTCCACCCTATAAACTCAACCTCTCCTCTAGTCCTGGGGTACCCTCTTTAGTTCCGTTAGATTCAGCAGACATTTATTAGGTATCTACTTTGGGCAGCACCCTATACTATATGCTGGGTCTATGAAGATGTCATAGGGTGAAGGGACTTGCCCAGGGTCATACTGCTAATAAATGTCTGAGACAGGACTTGAACTCAGGTCCTCCTGATGCCATGAAGGACATTGTGTCCCACAGAGAAGATACAGGAGAAATAAATACATAGTTTATACAACACGTAGTGGTAGACACACCCATCATAGGTAAGGGGTTCAGACTGTGGTTATAGATAGCTCAACAGTACTAATTCACTTGTCCCTTACGCAGGCCTAGGACCAGAAAAGATAAGTAGGCCCCAAAGTCTACGTCTTCTTCAGGAGCCTGTCTGGATTTCTTCCACTTAGTGCCTTGACTCAGATTATCAACATTTCAGCCTAAGGTTTAAAAGGTAAAGTCCTTATCTTATATAATATTTCATAAATTTATCAGAATTAGTGCATTCCCCTGACCCCCATTTCCTGTTAAGATTCTTACCCGCTTTCCAGCTTCTTGGGACCTAAAAGGAAAACTCATTCCCATTATAGCTCAGAATATATTAACTGCATGAAATTGGAATGGAACTCTTCCTGTCTTTAGCTAGGTATTCCCCAAATACTTCAGTGACCCCTTAGGGAAAGCCATTCTTGTGTTTTACTTTCAAAGCCAGTGATGAAATGGAGAGAAGTAACCTTACCAGCAAGGCTGCTAAGAGACACAGTGGATAAAGCACTCCTCTTCCTGAGTTCAAATCTGGCCTCAGAGACTTAATAGCTGTTTGACCCTGGGCAAGTCACTTAACTCTGTTTGCTTCAGTTTTCTCATTTGTACAAGTGAACTGGAGAAGGAAATAACAAACCACTGAAGTATTATTGCTAAGAAAACCTCAACTGGGCTCATAAAGAGTCAGGGTTGACTGAAAAATAACCCAATGACAACAAACCTTCCCAGCATCTCTTTTTCACTCTTGGTGGTTCCATGTGTTGGTCATCAGAGGAATCAAGGTTCAAGACCATCTCAACCTTTTCTCAAGGACAGCTCCTTGCTGTAATCCCTCCAGTCCCATCCTGTCCTGCCACCTTTGTCTTTTTCCCTTGACCTGATTCCAGCAGATCTAGTTGGTATCTGCATTATCTAGGCTGCCATGGATTTAGATCTCCAGACACCCAAAGGTCTAGTCAGCAATCTCTTACTCCTATGTCAGAGGCAGGTTAAACCCACCTCAGATTTCCACAAGAGAGTCATTTGTAGACCACTGTTACATGGTGCACTTCTTCAGCCCAGATACCTAGTGTGATGCTCTGGTGCCAGTCTACTCTTGAATGGTGGCAAAACAAAACCCCCATAATCTCTTGTTTATAAATACCTTGCTTGATTTGACAATTGATGTTCTTTCCTCATTGTTCATTTTTTTTCCTCCCCAATCCCACACTTCCATTCCCATGGCACTCTTTTTAAATGAAGGGGAAAGGGGCAGCTGGGTAGCTCAGTGGATTGAGAGCCAGGCCTAGAGACGGGAGGTCCTAGGTTCAAATCCGGCCTCAGACACTTCCCAGCTGTGTGACCCTGGGCAAGTCACTTGACCCCTATTGCCTACCCTTACCACTCTTCCACCTATAAGTCAATACACAGAAGTTAAGGGTTTAAAATAATAATAATAATAATAATAATAATAATAATAATAAATGAAGGGGAAAGCACTTAGAAAAACGGGATTTACATATAGAAAAACGGGATTTACATATAAAATGATACTTCTTTCAGGAGGAAGAATCCTAAATAATGAAGTGACTAGTCCTGGTTCAGCATACTCTGTGAATCTGAACTCTTACAGCTATAGTTCATGATGTGTTTACCTTTCAAAAGTCAGCCAGAGGATACAATTACTATAGGTCACAGCAAAGGGAAATAGAAGAGTTAAGAAAGGCGGTAATACGTCTGCCCTATAAACTTACTCAGCATATTCCCAAGTGTGACAATAAACCTGGAAGGAATTATAGCTGCAAGATACCCTGCCCATCTCATGTCTTCCTGCAGTATCCTTGGGATGCCCCTTACAGAGGTCCCATCTCTACTGGGTCCCTCAGGACTGCTGTGAGCCAAGATCTCTAATGTCGATAGCTTTGGTCTTCATTGATGTCCAGGCCTAGGCTACTCTTCGAGAGAACTGGAGCCCACAGTTTAAGACCAGCATGAGTCTTGGCTCAGGAGCCTACTCTCTTACAAGCAGGATCCTGGCTTTAGTTCCTCTCAAATAACTCAAAAACTCCATTCATCTCCAGAGCTATATCCTGCTATGTGCTTCTGCTGCAAGGGTTCACTGCCAATGAGAGGTGAGGAAGGATGAGAAAGAAATTCTATCTCCCCATTTGTTGCAGGAAGGAGAGAAAGAAAGATGAAAGGAAGGACAGAAAAAGAAGGAAGGAAGAAAGAAATGGAAAGGACTGAGAGAGGAGAGAAGGAAGGAAAGTGGGAGGGAAAGAGGGAAACAAGGATTTATTAAGAGCCCACTCTTTACCAGGCACTGTTCAGAGCCCCACAAATATTATCTCATTTGATCCTTGAAACAACCCTGGGAGGTAGGTGTTTTTATCATCCCCATTTTACAGTCGAGGCAAACAGAGGTTAAGTGACTTCCCCAGTGACTTCCCCAGAGGTTAAGTCATCTAGGTAGTGTCTGAGGTCACATTTGAATTCAGGTCTTTCTGACTCCAGACCTAGTGCTTACATTCTGTGATTTTGTCATGTGGATCAGTGAACCAAAATTGATCAGGATTACCCTGATTGACTCTCCTTCCCCATGCATTTTAAGGATATTGGTTTTACAAAAAGTGGAAAAGAACCTGTTTGTACAAAAATATTTATAGGCGCTTTTCTTGTGGTGGCAAAGAATTGGAAACTACAGGGATGTCCCTCAATTGGAGAATGGCTGAACAAACTGTGGTATAGAATGGTGATGGAATATTATTGTGCTCTAAGGAATGATGAACCAGATGATTTCAGAAAGACCCGGAAAGACCTACGTGGACTGATGCAGAGAGAAATAAGCAGAACCAGGAAAACATTGTACAGAGTAATAGTAATGCTTGTTTTACTGACAGTAGCAAAGTCTATGTGATAGACAAATGTGATAGACTTTGCTACCGACAGCAATACAATGATCCAGGACAATCCTGAGGGACTTATGAAAAAAAATGCCATCCACCTCTGGAAAAAGAATTGCTGGAATATAAATGTAGGCGATAACATATGACTTATCACTTGTTTATTTAGGTATAGGATTTGCGATTTTTGTCTTATAAGATTATTCACTTATAAAATGAATAATATATAAATATGTTTTGCGTGATAATACATGTATAACCTAGATAATACATGTATAACCTCCAACTCTGGGAGAGGGGAGGGAAGAAGGGAAGGAGAAAATTTGAATCATATAACGTATGTGGAAATTTTTTATTGAAATAAAATAAAGATAAAACATCCAATATTAATTAATTAATTTTTAAAAGGATATCAGTTTTGCAGTTATTGGCACAGTGGACTAGAAATGATTGAGACTGAGGAAAGAGACCAATTAGAAGGCAATAGTCCATTAGGTGATAGGTGTTAGAGAAGAAATGAGGGCCTTGATTAAGGCAGTAGTGAATTGAGTGGAGATATGGAGACAGATGCAAAGATGTTATGAAGACAGGATTTCTTTTTTTAAATTTATTTATTTATAATTTATTTGTTTTACTTCCAGTTTTAAATTCTCTTCCCTTTTCCGTTAAGAAAATAAGAAAAACAAAACCTGTTACAAACACGCATGTGTAGTTAAGCAAAACAGATTCCCAAATTAGGCACAATAGAACTAGAATCTTGACAGAACCACAACTTCCCTACTTCCCTGGACCAGAAACCAGGGAAGACTTAACCCTTTCAACTCAGGCCCTCAAGCTCCTGATTGGTGAGGTCCTCACTGTGGCCCACTAAATCAGGCCAGCTCCACTCCCCCATCATTTTCTCACCAGCTACTTCAAACCTTCAGCATGGCCCTCCCCCTCTAGCTCTGGGACTATAATCAGATCAACACTGCTTTTGGAAAGAATGAGTCAATCTACCTCCCTGGGATGATGAGGGCTAGAATTAGAGAAGTTGAGTAAGTAGAGATATGGGAACAGAAATGTGGAGCAGAGATGTTGTGGAGGTAGACTTTCAAAAAGACTTCAATTCCTGAACCATTCCTGTAACTTTCCATCCTCTACCCTAGTCTCCCCTTTGTATGTTGTCTCCTTGAGAGTAGGGACTATCTTCCCTTTTGGTTCTGTAGCCTAGAAACTTAGTATAGTGATTGGTTCAAAGTAAGCGTGAAATAAATGTTCACCTTACACCCAGATGTTTTTGTTTTTAAATGCCTAAGAAATACTTCTTGATTGGTTGATTTTTTTATTCATTCATTCTCTAGAGGTGATTGGTAAGTGCTTAGCACAGAGTAGGGGCATGATAAATGTTTATTGGATCTTGGCATGGTGGACAGCCTCACAGGGTAGTGATTTGAGTTCAAATTTCTACTCTTACATATTGAGACTGTAATCCTGGACAAATCCTGATTCTTTTTCTGCTCTGTGCAACTGTCTAACTCTAAATGGTAGAGAAGGTGCTGGCAGAGAAACATTTCCACACTTCTGTAGTTCTTTGTGCCAAAAAAAACTTATAGGTCCAGGCCCTATCCCCTATAATTGCCTGGGAAGGGGAAACTGAGGAAAGCAGATAAATGAGAGATGAGAGGGAGGAAGAGTAGAGTTCTATTTCTATCTCTTCAGGAGCAGGATTTGCTGCACTCTAGGATGTATGCTAGAGTGATAGGTACAGCCTACAGAAGCAGAATATCCATTAAACTATGTTAGCTTTTAGGTGAGGACACCATGACAATTTAGGGGAGGATTTGACCATTTAGGCATGATGCAAGTTTCCTGTGTCCGAAATGGCCAGTAGGTGGGGCACGTGTCCCAGCAGTGACTGAACCTCAAAGTTCCCAGATTTGCCCCTAGCAGCTTTGGGGTGTGGGCTCCCCAACAGTCCAGACACCCCTCAACCTAGATCCTTGTCTCCCCTCCCCCATACGTGGGAGGATCTGCAAGCACTTAACTCCTTTAAAGGAACAACTTACTGAGACTCAAGGGTAGTCTGGGGGAAGGAATCTTTTTGGCTCCAGCTGGGACCCCAAAGAGGCTGGGAACCAGGGAGACCTGGACCCCAGCCCAGGCAACTCTAAAGGCTACAGACAAAGAATAAAACCAGTCCAGGCAATAGGCTAAGGGAGAAAGAAGAAGAGGGCAGGTTGGGACCTTTCGCCCCTAGTCTAGCTTCTCTTTTCATCCCAGCACCTCAAAGAGTTTTACAAGGTGGGAACTGACTTTTATGGGCCTCTAAGGTTGAGGTCTCCAGGCCTGGGATGGAGGTGAGAATAACTTCTCAGTCCCTCAGGGCAGAGAGTGTCTGTTGGGTGGTGACGTGGGAGGAGAGGACAGGGGCTGACCTAGGTGGAAGTGAATCAGGGGGTAATTAGGCCTTTCTGAATCCCAGAGGGTCCACCCAGGAAATGGGAAGGTGTGAAAGCAAGTCGGGTAAGGGAATGAGAGCTGCTAAGGCACTGGGGCTGGGGTCTGCTCTAGGAGCCAAGGTCGGTCTGTCCCTGCATTTCCGATGCAGAGGAGCTGGGGGCCTTAGGCTTGGGGCGAACCTGGCCAGGAAGCGGCGGGTTGGGGGGAGGGGGGAGTCACTAATGGAGCTGACCGCAAGGTGGCCTTGGAAGAGAGGTCAGCCAGGGGCAGGATCGAAGCGGCTCCATTCCCCCCTTCCTTCATCTCAGCTTCCCCCCTCCTTTCCCCCCCCACCGCACACCCTCTGTCCTTGTGGCCGGAGACCATTAGTGGCGACAAGGTAGCTGTCTGGAAACTGGCCCTGTACTCAAAATAACTGAGTGACCTCAGCCTCCTGTCTCCTCTTCTGTGTGGTCTGGTCTGGGGAGCAGGGGAGGGGATTCTGGCCATGTCTTTTTAAGGGGAGAAGGAATTTGGCAAAGGTCGCCTTCTTGGGAAAGCAGAAATAGTGTCTAGTCCCTTTAAGAGATTGGAGGGGAGGAAGAGAGCGGGAGTGGGGGGTGGGAGGTCCCTGGAAATTGGTTGGAGCTGGATAATGAATGGGTTAAGTGGCTGGAGGTAGCTCCAGGGCTTTAGAATGAGTCCTAGGTCTTTAAAAGGAGGTGGGGCGAATGCCTCTCCCCTCCTACTAGCGGCCCCGCCTCTCTCCAAGTTTCCATTCCCCGGTTCGGTGGCACTGGGAAGGCGAGAGGCGTGGCCATATTTTGGAGGCGGAGCCAGGGCGGACCGGGGTGGGGCCTGGAGGCGAAGGGCGGGGTTGCCGGGCGGGCCGGGCCGGCCGCGCGGGGCTGGGGCAGTGTCTCGGGGCAGGCGGTGGGAGCAGCATGGATTGGGGCACGGAGCTGTGGGTGAGTCTAGCCCTGGCCCCCCTTTCCTTCCATCAGCCCCTCCCACCCGTCTACTCTCTCCCAGTGCCCCCCTCCTAGTTTTTTCCCTTTGCCCCTGTCTCAGTTCACTTCTCGCCCCCTCCT
>NC_058130.1:712817183-712833669 GCF_016433145.1 Gracilinanus agilis | reverse complement strand
TTGTGTGTCTGTCCATCCATCCCTGCTCTTGACCATCCCACCCCATCCCCCATCCCCTGCCCCTGCCTGTAGCTGCCCCCCCCACCCCTGTCCCCTCTGGGGGGCCCCCCTCCCTCGGCGTACGCCAATGGACCCCCATCCCCTCGCTTCGGCCGGGACCCCCTGGCCTTACTGAGTGAGATCAGTAAGTCAGTCAAGCCCCGGATAGCCTCCTTCCGCAGCCTCCGAAGTCGAGGGGTAAGTGGGCCCTTGCCCCGGGGAGGGGCCTCGGGGTGCTGAGGCAGTGACCCCCTACTGGCAAGGGGAGGAGTGGGTCAAGACTGACTGGGTGCCAGGCAGTTCCACCCCTGATCACCTTCCTCCTCTCCCTTTCACCCCCTCTTCCCACTTAGGGTCTCATTAGGAGGGGTTAGGGGCTGGGGGGCAGGTACTCCCCCACCTGCCACCCGGCCTTGCTCCTTGGGCTGAGGCCTGGGGTCAGGGAAGGCTGGGGTGGGGGAGGACATCTCGGGATTCCTGAGGCCTGGGGAAGGCTGAAGCTCCCTCCGTCTCTCTCCTTAGACAGTGGCCACTGAGGATTTCAGCCACCTGCCCCCTGAGCAGCGAAGAAAAAAGTTGAAACAGCAATTGGAAGAACGAGGACGGGAGTTACAGAAGGAGATAGATCAGAGGTGAGCAGCGGGGCAAGTTTGGGGGTGTTGGGATCCCGGCTTTGGGCCTGGAAGGGCCCGTAGAGGCCACGGAGGCCAAACGTCCCATTTTCCAGAGGCTCCAGGCCCGGAGGCCCAGGTTAGGCCAGTAGCAGGCCCTGGTCCTTCCCATTCACCCAGCACCCACTTCCCTGGTGCAGGAGCCTTCGCTTTGGGCCCACATAAGAACTCGGGGCGGCGGGAGGGAAGCTGGGGCGGCCTCGGGGAAGGACGAGGACTCTTGTTGGGACCGTCTCACAGGAGAGCCCCGGTCTGGGCTGGACCCTCCTCCTGGTGGGGCTGTGGGGCTGCTGGAGAGGGGAGAGCGGGGCACACCCAGCAGCCTCCTTGGCCCGCGCTCTAGGGAGGCCCTCAAGAAGATGAAGGATGTTTACGAGAAGACGCCGCAGATGGGCGACCCCGCCAGCCTGGAGCCCCGCATCTCAGAGACCCTGGGCAACATCGAGCGGCTGAAGCTCGAGCTTCACAAGTACGAGGTGAGCCCCGTCGGCCCGGGGCCTGGCGGCCGGCCCGGCTGAGTCACCGGGCCGGGGGGAGGGGACGGCTCCAGCTGTTTCCCATCATGGCCTAGGCGAGCGGTGACCTTAGGAAACCTCCCTGCCTGCTTTGGGGGATGAGGCGGTAGGGGTACACGGCCAGCCGGACCCTCCCAACCGATGCTCTCCTGCTCCTAGACGTGGCTGGCCGAGGCGGAGAACAGAGTTCTGGGGAACCGAGGGGACAGCCTGGGGCGGCACGGCCGTCCCCCCGAGCCCCCGGCTGTGGCTCCCCCAGACACAAACAACTGTTCTTCTGACAAGGAGAGGTGAGGGGCTGGGGCCTGCTGGGATGGAGTATGTGTGTGGGGTGACAGCTAATGTGTTGGAGGGGGCAATTAAGAAAGGGTGGGGGGCTGGGGAAAAAGGGAGAGGGACAGACAGACAGACACGGGCCCTGGGCAGATGGGCAGGGAGGCAGGAGTAGAGGCCGGAGTGGGGGTAGGCCACGGCGGGCAGAGGGAAGGCCGTGGTGGAGCTGGCCTCGTGGAGGGGCTTGGGGGGGTCGCTGGGGGTGGGGTTGGCTGGGGGCTTCTGAGATGTTCACTTCTGACTGGCCTGTCCCCAGCCCGGAGGCTCCCCCCTCGGACGAGGGGACGGACACGTCCATCTACACAGAGTTTGAGGAGGACTTCGAGGAGGAGCCCGCCTTCCCCATTGGTCACTGCGTCGCTGTCTACCAGTTTGAAGGTGAGAATAGGCCTCGCCCTACAGAAAACCCCAGCACATCAGGGCCTCTTCTCGACTTGATGGGGGGCCCCAGGCTCCTTGGTAGACCAGCCTCATGCATTTTCATTAAGGCTCAGATCGCGTGGCCGCTGGTATGGAGGGAGTCCTGGCTTTGGACTCCTGTACCTGGTTTAGACTCTGGACTGCCATTTGGTATGGGTGACCCTGAGCAAGTACTTTCCAGGCTTTTGTCTATTTTTTTAGTACTCTCACCTTCCATCTTAATAGTCACTACTGTGTATTGGTTCAAAGACAGAAAAGTGGTAAGGGCTAGACAATAGGGGTTAAAGGACTTGCCCAGGGTCACACAACTAGGGAGTATGAGGCCAGATTCGAACCTAGGTCTCTAGGTCTGGCTCTCCATCTACTACCCAGCTGCCCTGCCTCATTAAAAACAAACAAGCAAAAAACCTCTTAAGATCCCTTTCAGCTCCAAATTCTGTGACCCTCTGGCCTGCGTGAGTCAGTATTAGCATAGGGTGCATCCGAGAGTGTCTGGAGGTGGGGGGTGGGAGTCCTGGCCCCCCTCCTCAGTCTTACTTCTGTGTTCCCATTACCCACATCAGGGTCCAGTGAGGGCACCATCTCCATGGATGAAGGCGAGGATCTGTGCCTAATGGAGGAGGACAAAGGCGATGGGTGGACGAGGGTCCGGCGGAAACAGGGAGGTGAGGGCTACGTGCCCACCTCCTACCTCCGAGTTACACCCAGCTGAGCCCCTTTGCCATCCCTGGGGCAGGTGGATCCCTGAATGGGGAGTCTGCCCTGCCCCCTTCTTTCCTCCTAGGGCCTGGCTGCTTTAGGACCCTGCCCAGGGGGCCGGGAGTGGGGCTGGGCCTGGCTGCCCCTCACTCCACACCATATATGCACTTTATTTCTGGGGTGGCCTGGGCTTCTGCTCCCCACATGCTCCTCAGCCCAGAGTTCTAGCTGGGGCCCGTGTAAGCTCCGCCACTGGGCCCAGCCCCATTGTGCCTCCTACACTCGATGTAAATACTTGTGCTCTGGCAAGTGCAGTTTTTTTTTTAAAAACAACAAAACAAAAACTTGTATAAATGGACTGTGTGTGGCCCCTGACTCGGAGCTTTATTTAGGACGTGGGTGGGAGGCCTGTGTCACCGGACCCTTGCCCAGGGACCTCACCCACCTGTTGGGGGTGAGGCAGGGCCTACCCTGGCACTAGGAGGAATCCTGGAGGAGGAGGTGGCCGTCACAAAGGCCTCCTCTGTCCCTTCCAGCTCCCCGCGGATCTGGCCCCGGAATGCAGCCTCAGGCTGCCCCATCTGCACCTTTTGGCCACTCCTTTTTGGGGACTGAAACAGACTTGGGGAGAAGCTGGCCAGTGTCTCCACTGCTCCGACCCCTGTGTTGGAAGATGGAGGGGATGATGGGTGACTTGTGGGGAGGCCTATGGGAGGTTCCCACCTCCTGAATAAAGGAGCTTATCCCAGAGGGGTGGCAGGAGGAGGCAGACGTCCTAGCCATAGCCAGTTCCCAGGGCAGGGCTGGGAAGATGCTGCAAGAGCAGCGGATTTCAGCGTCTATGAGGTAGTGAGGGGCCTCCTTGGCTCTGGAGGCCCACGGCACGTCCTGGTCCCAGCAAAGGCGAGGAGGCAGAAGGAGTGGGCAGGAGGGCTCCGCTGCGCCTGCCTCCTGCTTCGGGCTGTCGCTTCTCTAGAGGGGGGCAGCGGGGCAAGGTCAGAACTCTTCTGGGCCGGCCGGCACTGTGGTAGGAGTCAGCCTGGGGCCGGGGTGCAGACCCTGCCCTGCGCCTTCCCTCCGCCCCAGAGTCACACCCCTGGGAGGCTCGGGGCCAGAGGGGGGGGGCAGTTCTGGCCAGCCGACGTGACCTGTCCCAGCTTGGGGGACCTCAGCTCTCAGGCTCCAGCTTCCAGGAGAGCGCGTTGAGGACAAGGTGGAACTTCTTGTGACGTTCTGCCTGGCCGGCTCCGGCCCCTCGGCTGCCCCAGAGGAGTCTCAGTGCAAATTCCGTTTGGAAGGCTTCGCAGAGTTCTGGGGTGGGCTGGAAACGGGGGTGGGGGGAGGGAAAAGAGCCCAGGGTGAGGCCGAGAGATTGGGGTGGGGAGGCGGGGGACGAAGAGAGAAGGGAGGGGTGAGTCCTTTGGGGGTGGGCAGGACAGAGCTCACCCTTGAGTCTGGTCCTGGCTGCCTCTCGGTAGTGGGAGGCGTTGCTGGCCATGGTCCGGGCTCCCTGCAGCGTCCGAAGCAGCCGCTCGCAGCTCTCCTCGTGGGACCCCCACAGCTGGGCCCCCTCTAGCAGCTGGGTCACGGGCATTATGTAAGGCAGGGCCACCTCCCCCGGCTGGCCAATTTCTGTGATGAGAGGAAGAGCTCTACTGGAGCCTGCTGGGTTTAGATCCCAGCTCCGGCATGGACTAACTCCAGGACCTTCGGCAAGTCACTCGGTTACCCCATCTGTACAATGAGGGATTAGAGGACTCGGCTCCCCTGCTTCCAGGTCTAAAATGCCACCGTCCCTCCCCTGGCTGCTGGGCAAAGGCGAGCCTCCCACTTACCAGCCCCTTCATCCAGGGCTCGGACAAAGGGCTTCAGCTCCTTCTCGAAGGCCAGCGCGGCCTCTGTGTGGTTCTGCCGGAGGAGGCGCCACGTTCTTTCTAGGCGGGTGATCTGGGGAGAGCCGGCATGCTTAGCCCCGAACCGATGGGAGCCCAGGTCCCTTCCCCATTCTTCACCTTACCTGAGGGAGCTGCAAGGCAGTCATCACCGATGAAAGAGCAAACAGGTCTGCACCTCCAGGAGCTCGAAGGGCCAGTGCCAGCTGGATGAGGCCGAGCAAGGTGGCCACTCGTTCTGCCACTGGCCCGGAGCATCCCACCACAGCTATGGCTGCAGCCAGGGCCAAGGCCTCATGCCTGGGGGAGTTTTGGGGGGTCAGTGAGAAGATAAGGGGGTTGGAGATACGGAGGAAGGATGTGGAAAGTCTAGGAATCGGACTTGGGGAGTTTGAGAAGCAATGAGGTTAAAGGTTTTAGGGGGAATAGGTGGAGGAGATTAGGGGGTGGGGGAAGACACAGGCAGGGAGTTGAAAGGGAATTTGGGAAGGTGCCAAGGTTTTGATGGCAGAACCATAATTAGCAACAGGACCCGTGGGGTACTCCAATGTATGTGTAAAGTCACAATTATAAAATAAAGCCCACGTGTTACTGATGGCTTGTTTTTTGCAGAGCTTCCTATTTTACCTACATCTTGCCAAGAGCCTTTCCACACTTCAATTTTTTCCCCTGTGTTGAAAGGCTAGTGCTATTAGTACCCCCTTTAAATGTTAGCATTCTGGGGCAAAAGCCTTATTGCCTCAGCTTTCTGTCCCTAGCACAGGAGGGAAGGATTACTTTTTGAGGCTCGTGAGGGTGGCAAGGTTATCCTGTGATGTTCCCCTGGGGGAGATAGGGGCAGGGTTAGGGCTAGAACATGGGGTTCACCTCTCCAACAGGTTAAGCCGAAGTTGATGACCATGAGGCAGAGTGAGGAGCTCCAGACCCGAATGGACGCCCATTGCCTGGCGCTGAGCCCGTGTCACCCCCAGAACCTGGGCCGCCTGGGAGGAGAGGGGTGGTGAGCCCAGGGAAAGCTGCCTTTGGATCACCCAGCTCCCCGGGGTATCCTGGCTGTGATGCTGCCAGGTTCTGGGCCTGCTGACCTGGCAGTCAGTCAGAAGCAGGTGTTGGGCGACAGTGCCCACATCATGTTGCAGGAACAGGGCACGAAGGGTCCTCAGGGTGCTGGGCTCCAAGGGCCGGTTCTCAGGGCCCAGCAAGCAGGAAGAGAAGGCTTGGGGCTGAAGAGCAGGGGTAGCTCCTCCTTGGGGCTTCACGAAATCTTCCGCCTCTTCTTGATCCCACTCCTCCCACCAAGGGGCCTCCTGTGGACCTTCTTTGTTGTTGAGGTGTCCATTCTGCCCCTCTCTGTGCATAGTTTCTTCCCCAGGCCAGGTCTCTGTCTTGTACTTGGTCTCCTGTCTGTCCCTGGGCCTCTGTCTGGTCTCCTCCCTGGTCCCAGGTTTCTCATCATGACCTCCCTTCCTTTGGAACTGGAGGATCTCCTGGGGCAACAGCTCACAGGAGGTGGGAGTCCCAGGACACTCTGGCAACATTATAGAGGGTGCACGTGGAGGTTTGGGTGGCACCTTGGGATGCAGCTGCCCATCTGAGCCCCAAAGGGGGGTACCTGTACTCAGTTCCTGTGCCTTACGCAGTACAGGGTCACTGCCAGTACGGAAAAGGGGGGAAGCAGGAGGCACCACTTTGGCCACCTGGGGGTCATCTGGTGAACCTGAGAGACAGAGAGATAACAAGGGGACAGACTTAGGGGTTTGAGACAAGGCAGAGATGGAGAAGAAGCAAGAAGGGCACAGAAAGAAGAAAGACCGCAGTCCAGATTCTCCAAGTTCCCCAACTCACCTGGTCCTTTGGTCCCCTTAGGAAGGCCTCCCTTGTGACTCAAGGTGTCTAGGGTGGGTTGGCTACCACTGAGCTCCTTGGTCCTAGTGGCCAATTAAGAAACATTAATAACATGTCATTTTGCCCAGGGAATCATGCCAAGTAGAGACAAAGTCCTTGCCCTCAAAGAACTTAAATTCTTTTTTTTTTTTTTAAACCCTTAACTTCTGTGTATTGGCTCCAAGGCAGAAGAGTGGTAAGGGTGGGCAATGGGGGTCAAGTGACTTGCCCAGGGTCACACAGCTGGGAAGTATCTGAGGCCGGATTTGAACCTAGGACCTCCCCTCTCTAGGCCTGGCTCTCAATCCACTGAGCTACCCAGCCGCCCCCAAGAACTTAAATTCTATTGAAGGGTGGGGGTGCACAGATAAGTAAATGCCAGATATACAAAGTAATTTGGTGTTAGAGGAGACTTCCATTAAAGCTGGGAGATCAGGAAAGGCCTCCCCTACTTGAGATGAGCTTTAAAGAGAACCAGGGAATATACAAGGTACAGGTGGGAAGGGAATATATTTCAAGACTGAGGAGAGCTGGGTAAGGCAAGGACATGGAAGTGGGAGATGGGAACATGAAACAGGGTTTGCCTTCTCTCTGTCTCTGCCTCTGGAGGCAGGGAGCCCCCAGGCCCATTCCCCTCCCTTTGGGTCTGTCCATACGAATGTTAGCAGCTCACATTTCTGTGGCTCATTAAGAGTTATAATGCCCCACAATTCCATGGGCAGACAGTACAAAACATCAATCTCTTGACTCAGTCCAGGGCACCATCTCCCATACCCTGCTGCCCTGTATCTCTTCCTCCCATTCTGTTCCCCCTCTCCTTCCCTGCTGGGTGGAGGGGATACTGATCCCCAAGCTTGTCTCTTTAAGAGCTGCCAAGCCCTACATCAAGAATGGAGATCCCTCTTCTTTTTCAAGGGCTCTTCAAGCAATGGCCAACATGAAGAGAAGGGGACAAATGCCATTACTAAGGCTCTTCCAACCCTTCTAAGCCTTGGCCCCAGTATCACTATCTTCCCATACCTGAGCAGCCCCTTATGGACTTGGCGAGTACCATCACTGCAGCCATCCCCACTCAGGCTCCGCCGGTGTCGGGGCTTTCCAGAGGGCGTAGGACGTGGAGGTCCGTGGCGGGCTATAGGGCGAGAAGCCACAGCCCCTGAGGCCTGGGTTAATGGGCGCTTCGTAGCCACATAACACTTTACCAGGGCAGGCAGGCTGGGGAAACGCTCATCCTCCAGCTGGAAGAGGGCACAAGAGGGCCTTCCAGGCCGTGGGCGCAGCTGGATGCGCACCACATCAAAGTGGAGGGGCTGACCACCCCAGCAGCAGGACAGCACCAGGGGGCTTGAGTCCGAGAATAAGGTGGAAGGGGAGGCCCACACCAGGAAGTCCCCATCCATCAGCAGCAGGGCCTCTGCCTCCTAGGAATGGGAAAGGCAAAATTGGCAGGGGCCTGAAGCTCAGAACTTAGCATCCTAGGGGGGGTCAGGCTCAATGGTGGCTGGGTGGCTCCATGATGGGTGGGAAAGAAGGCAAGGATGGCAATGACTAGAAGTCCAGAGAGGCTGGAGTGAATGGGCTAGGGGTTCCTGTTTTTTAAAAAGGGGGAGCAGAGTAGAGGAATGGGGCATTGGAAGGTCATTTTCCTTCCTGAAATTCAGGAGGGAGAGGAGACCTCAAGTTGGAGGCCAGATGTCTGGTGAAAACTTGTAGCCCAAGACTGGCTTTCCTAAGGAACACTTGGGAGGCTAAGCCTGAACACTGGGTACCAAGAATAGGAAGGCATTTCCACCAGGGGGTGCTCTGGGGTTACCTTTTGGGACAGCCCTCCATGGTACCAGGTCTGGTCAACCAACTGTTTATCAGGGTCCAGAGACTCGTCCACCTTTTCCATTGGCAACTCTTGGCCCCTACTTGGAAAACAGAGAGTAGGGGATGGGGAATCATTGAGGGGGACATCATCTGGATTGGAGCCAAGGGACCTAGATTCTACTGATGGCTCTGCCCCTGGCTGAATCACCTTGGACAAGTCCCTTCCCTTTTAAGAATCTCAGCCTTCATCTGTAAAAAGCCAGGTCATGCTAAGGGGGAAACACTAGCAGTAATCAAAATATCCTGGAGCTGGAAAGACGTTTAGAAAATAACAGTGCCACAGATATATAAAGTCCAAAGGTTTACAAAGTGATTTCCCTGCAACTGAGGCAGTAAGAGCATGGATGAGACCTTAGGATATAGGATGCCAGAATTGGAATGGGAATATGAGGATGGAGAAAATCAAATGCCAAAGCATAGAGGGACTTTAAGAGGTCTTAATCTTTTCTAGGGGCTAGGTGGGGCAGTGGATAGAGAGCCAAACTCTGAGTCAGGAAGACCAGAGTTCAAATTCAACCTCAGACAGGTACTAGCTGTGTGACCTTGGGCAAGTCACTTAACTTCTGCCTTGCTTCAGTTTCCTTAACTGTAAAATGGAAATAATACTTCTCAGAGCTGTGAGCCTTCAAAAAGAGGAGAGAGGGGGCAGCTGGGTAGCTCAGTGGATTGAGAGCCAGACCTAGAGAGGGGAGGTCCTAGGTTCAAATCCGGCCTCAGACACTTCCCAGCTGTGTGACCCTGGGCAAGTCACTTGATCCCCATAGTCCACCCTTACCACTCTTCCACCAAGGAGCCAATACACAGAAATTAAGGGTTTAAAAAATTTAAAAAAAAAAAAAAAAAAAAGAGGAGAGAGGAGTTGTAGTGGGCTTAATAAATGTGATTTCCTTCCTTCCTTATTTACCGAGGTTCGGATGGGGGATATTACTTGTCTCGGGTCACACAGTGAGTTATGCTGATTTCAGATAGAACTCAGGACTCAATTCCCAATCAAGTTGGAGAAGAGAATACAATTTGCAGGGAAGGAATGAGGGGAATGGCGGAAGGCGAGACGGTTTTCCTAGTATTTCTCCCGTGCCTGAGGAGTGGGGAGAATTCAGGACCTCAGGGCGTGGAGTTAGGGTTGTGGCTCTACCTGGGATTCCAGCGGCCTGAGTCAAAGGGGGTGGGGGTGGCCAGAAGCAGAAGGAAGTTCCGGGGACAGAAAAGGAGAAAGGGAGGCGATTCCAAGCCCTTTCTCCTAAACCAAGACCCCCAAACCTTGACATTCCCCCAAACCCTAACCTTCAGAAACAGCCAAGTGGCGGGAGATGAGGTGGAGGTAGAGGATTCTTCAGTGACTCGAGTGAGCTTGAGAAGGGGGTGTCTCCAGCCGTAGGTGTGGCCCGATCACCCCGACCCCGTTGATACCTGGTCGGAGGCTCTCAGCACTCCACCCCCCCACCTCAGCCCAGAACCATCCGAACTCACCCGGAGGGCTGCAAGTCAAGCGCGGCAGGTAGCTACCACTCCGAGACTCAGCCCCTCCCCGCCAAGCAGCTCCGGACCTAAGCTCCGGGGCGCACCTGGCCCGGCCCCGCCCCCTGCCCAGCATGGCCCCGCCCCCCGGAGAGCCCGGCTCCGGCGGCTGCCAGGAATCGCCTCGCCACGCCCCCTCAATTTCCTCCAAAGAGTGAGCGTCCTAGGAGGGGCGGGACCGTGGGCGGGGCCAGCTAGAGTCAGCCTGCCGCGCTACCGCCCCACTGCCTCTTGGGCACTGAAGGTTTTTTCTGGGCAGTGGCTGAAGGCTTGCGTCAGGGAATGGATCTCAGTGAATGCCTTTACTTCTCCAAAGGGGTGGTGGGCTGGGTCACCGACGAGCTGCGTGGTGAGGCGGAATGAGCACCCGATTTAAAATCAGAAAATGTGGGCTTCATTTCGACTCCTCCTCTGTGCGGGCTAGAAAAAGTTGTTTCATCAATCCGTTCATTAGAAGTACTTATTGAGGGGGAAGTTTGGTGGTTCAGTGGATGGAGATCGAGGCCTAGAGAGGGCAGATCCTGGGTTCAAATTCAGACACTTTCTAGCTGTATGACCCTGAGCAAGTCACTTAACCCCCATTGCCTAGTCCTTACCACTTTTCTGTCTTGGAACCAGTACTTAGTATTGATTCTAAGATGATAGGTAAGGGTTTAAAAAAAAAAAAGAAATATTAAATCCCTGCTATGTGTCAGGCACTGTGCCTTGAAGATGCAAAGAGAAAAGGGAAACTTCCTCAGTCTCAGTTTCCATATCTGTAAATGAAGGGATTGGACATGATTTTTTTTTTTTTTAACCCTCACTGTGTATTGGTTCCAAGGCAGAAGAGTAGTAAGGACTAGGTAAAGGGGGTTAAGTGTCTTGCCCAAGGTCACACAGCTAGGAAGTGTTTAAGGCTGGATTTGAACCCAGGATCTCCTATTTCTAAATCTACTGAGCTACCTAACTGGACATGATTTCTAACATCTTTTCAGCTCCAAATCCTATGATGTTTTTATTCTCACGGAGGTGGGTTGTGTTTTCATTCCCTTATCTCTGTTCTCTCTTTAAAGAAAAAACAAAACCAATTTATCTTCTGTCAGACTTGAAACTATCAGTTCCAAGGCAGAAGAGTGGTAGTAGCTGGGCAATGGGGGTTAAGTGACTTGCCCAGGGTCTCACATCTAGGAAGTGTCTGAGACTCATCTCGAACCCCGTTCCCTCTTCCAGACTCCCTGCCCTGCCTACCTCTCCATCCACCCAGCCACTTCCTCACCTTTGTCTCTTTCAACTCTACAGTCTCTACCTAAACCAGGTATCTCCGAGGCTGTTTTCATATTTGCATAGATTTGCAAATATTTGCTATCATGCTCCAATACGGGAGGGAGGAGGAAGGGGCGGACCACGAAGTTAAGGCTTCCTTTCTTCTAGTAAAAAGATATGGAAATGAATAGACACCACTGGAGAGGGTCAGTGTTAAATCCCCTCCAACAGCCCCTCTCCTAGGCTGTGTTCCCCATGGGTCTTGGTCCATCTCAAACCCCACAAGGTATGATAGAGAGGGGGAAGAGGCTGGTACTCCCAGCTCCACTCTTCCCAACCCCAGTATCCTCTCGTTCCTCAGTCCTGGGGTCTTGGGGGGGGGGGAAGGGGACCTCTCTGTAGCTTTTTAAGGAGGACTCTTTAGGAGACCACCTGAATCATTTCCCCTGACTGAACTGAACTTCAGAACCTCAGAGCATCTCCGAGTGGTCCTGACACACAGGAAGACAATCAGAAGAGAACCAGGAAGGTTCTTCCATATCAATCATATGAATAAAGGAGGCAATGGAGTCTGGGAGAAAAGAGGCTTGGGTGAGATCCCATAGCACAGGGGCAGAACAAAGGCTGAGCCCCAGACCTCCCAGCATCCGTGGCCATTTCCATTTTCCCAGACTTCTTTTTTAGTGTCAAGGCTTCCTGGAGAAGGCAGGCCTGGAACTAGGCCTTGAAGGGTAGGAGATGGGGTGACCAGGTGCTCAGGGCTCTTCTTCCTCCTCCTTCTCAGAGGGAGCCTCCCCCCCTTCCTACTCCTGGGGCCCCTCCTCCAGAGTTAACATCTTTGTAACTGGCAAAGAAGAGGAAGTGGTAATTCAGGCGTCAGAGAGTAAGTGTCTGCTGCTCTGGCAGGCTGGGCCTTGGGGTCTCTTGGGGTCAGGTTGGGGGGCCACCATGGAGTTATGGCGCCAGTGTGCCCACTGGCTTATTCAGTGCCGGGTGCTGCCCCCCAACCACCGGGTGACATGGGATGGGGCCCAGGTCTGTGAGCTTGCTCAGGCCCTCCGAGATGGCGTCCTCCTCTGTCAGTTGCTTAACAACCTCCGGCCCCATGCAGTCAATCTTCGGGAGATCAACCTGCGCCCCCAAATGTCCCAGGTGAGTCCTGACCGCTGTGCCAGCACGAAAGAACCCAAGGATTCAGGACAGAGAGGGCTGGGGACTCAGAGATGCTAGGCTGGTATCCTGGGCTGGGTCACTGGCTCAGAAACTTCACTGATCTGGCAAGGCTTGGGAATGCCCTCCTCAGCATCCTCGTCCCAGCCAGGGTTCATGTATCAGGCTGAGGGGGCTGTGGGCCTAAAGTCCCTTCCTTCTGTGGCAATTGGTCAGCCCCACTCAGGGCTGGAGGCCCCAGGTCTGGGGGTAGAGCTTTTGGAATGGGGAGAGGCACCTAGAGGTTTGGTTGGTATTGTTTAAGAGTACTGAAGCCTCCATAGAAGGTAGAAGATGTGGAGGATGAGATGGAAATACTTCTGGGATGTGTTGGGGGAAGTTTTAGAGGGAAGGGACCCCAGGGAGAGGGAGGGTGGCAGAAAGTATTCCATATTGTTGGATTTGGAATCAGAAGTCCTGAGTTCAAATCCCTGCTCTGCCATTGACTAATTGTAGGACCTTGTCCAAGACATTTCTCCTCTTTGGGTCTCAGTTCTCACCTGTGAGGTATTAAATGGCCTGCAAAGTCCCTTCCATTTCTGAATCCTATTAGAACACCTAACTTATGGAGTTTGGAACCCCATAGGGGATTCTGGGAGGAGGCACATGGGGTTGAAGCCCCCATGGTTAAGGTTAGAGGAACCGAGGTGGGAGACGGGGGAGGGGGTGTTGAACCCCTCTTGGCCAGTGGGAGACAACCTAGGAGGCTGCAGCTCCCCCTCCTTGCAGGGCCCATGCTGGACTCTTCTCAGCTGGTTCCATGGTGGCTAGCTTCCTCAGGGCCCTTGTCCCAGGATGCCTGCCAACCCTGGCCCTATTCCTACCCGCGCATATAATCCCCTAGAAATCCCCCTGCAGTCTGCCTGCCAGCCTTCCCAGCTCAGGTGACTGGTCTTAGGCCCAGGAAGGAGGTCATTGCATCCCCAGCACCCTAGCTTGGTGAGGTGAGCAGGTTCCACTTTAGCTGTTCCCACAAGGCTCTCTCTGTTTCTATCTCCCTTTTCCCAGACTGCTCCTGACTCTTCCTTCTTCCCCTTTTCCCTCCCACAATGTCTTCCTGTTCTAGCCTCTAGAAGGCTCTTAATTTAAGGAAGGACCTTCTTGGGTTGAAGGGGTCAGACATGCCTGGTTTGCTTTGCCTCTTCTTGGCCTCCAGGAACGGAGGCTGGGAGCTTGGACACCTGGGTTTTCTTATGAGTTCTTAGCCTTCAGGTTGAGGCCTAACGATCTGGGGTTCTTAAGCTATCTACTGTATCTGGAGGGTCTTTGGGGCTAGTGAGTAGAACTGAGAATCCCCAAAAGCAGTGGGCAAAGTGCAAAGAGACAGGTAGGTTTGGTCTCAGGAAAACATTTTCTGACAATTAGAACTGTGCCAGAGTAGAAAGAGGTAATGGCTTCCTTCTCCTTGGAGCTCTTCAAATGGAGCCTGGACCACCACTGTTTATTATAATGGGGATCCCTTTTGTTTATGGTTGGGTCAATTGGGCAAGGGAGGTCACTTCTAATTCTCAGATTCTGGGATTCTGGAAGCCCCCTTCCCCTCCTCCCCATGGCCCTTGAGCTCCTTCCTCTTTGGGGCTTTTCTGAGGACCCTCTTCCTTCCTCGTGAGGGCCAGTGGGGGGGTGGTGGTGGTCTGACTCCTCAAGGCAGGGCGGATAGTCCCCAGAAATGGGGAGGAGGAACTAGAGGAGGTCGAAGCAAAAAGACACGGCCCTGTCAGAGGGTGGAAATTTGGCCAGGCCTTATCCTCCGTTCTCCCGACCTCTAAAGGGGTGGAGTGGGGAGGAGCACACAGGAAGAGAGGTTAGAATGGTCCTCCTTGTACAGACTAGTGGTAGCAGGAAAGGCAATGTTGAGGGAGTAATCTGGACGGCTTCCTGGAGAAGGTGAAGAGCTGGGTTGAGTGAAAAGGGGAAGTGAATGATCAGAGAGAGTGAGACTAGAGAGGAGCCTTGGGGTCGATGGGGTTTTCCCAGGGTTGGTACTGGGTTAGTCTGGGAGGGGGCAGTCACCAGTTCCTCTGTCCTTCCTCTTCCTTCTCTTCCTCCTCCTTCGGCCTCTGCCCTAGTCTGGCCCTGGACACTTTGGCCCCAGGAAACAGGGAACCCTGAAAAGACCCATAGGTTCTGGCCCAGCGGGCCTGGATTGAAATTTTGAATTCTGCCCCTTAGTACCTGTGTGACCCTGGGCAAATGTTTCCCCCTCTCGGGGTCTTTTTTGGAAAGAGAGGGGGTTGTTTTAGTGGGTTCCTCAAGGCCCTTCCGGTTCCCCCTCCCAATTTTGGGGGTGGGGGAGTACCCGAGGTGGGGGTCGCCTCTTCCCTTCTCCTTTCTCATTCCCCCACCCCCAGGGCCCTGGACTAGGTGTGCAGAGGGATGCTTGCTGGCTGCTGCTGATTTGCATTCCTTTGCACATCATTTGCATTCAGCTCCTTTTGTCCCAGCCCTGGTGGGAAAGAACTGCTTTTCTGCTTCCAACCCTCCTACTCTTCTGGTCTGGCTTTGGGGACCCGGATCCAGTATGGAAGAAGATGGGGGAGTCCAGATGCTTGAGCCAAACCAAGCAGAAATTCAGGGCTGGAAGAGACCACCTTGTTCAACTCTTCCATTTTACATAGAAGGGAACTGGGGCTTAGACAGGGAAGTGATTCCACCCAAAGGACAGTAAATAGTGGAGTTGGGATTCGAACTTGGGTCCTGTCTCCAAGTCTGGGAACACGCTCCCTTCCCACAGTACCTCTTACTTAGGAGATCTCTTGGGTACCGTTGGCGAGACCAAGACCTTTTAAAAAACAACAAAACGATACCCTATCTTCTGTTTTAGAATTGACGCTGAGGGTGGGTCCAAGGCAGAAGAGAGGTAAGGGCTAGGAAACTGGGGTTGAGTGACTTGCCCAGGGTCACACAGCTAGGAAGTATCTGAGGTCAAGTTTGAACCCAGGACTTCCTGACTTCAGGCCTGGCCCTCTAGCCACTGAGCCTCCTTGTTTGTCCTTCAGCTAAGACCTTCTTTATCATGTCCTGGGCAGGGATTCTGCAGGGGCAGGATGGAGAACTGGCATCTCCCCTTGGCTTTCCCAGTTACTCTTGGCTTGGGAAGGGGAAGGATCCTCAGGAGAGACCCATGCAGTTAAGTCTATGGTAGAGGGACTCAGAGGAGGCAGAGCTCAGTGGGGACTAAACAGGGCCCTGAAAGTTTTCCTGGAACAACGCTGTCAAATGTGGTCTCTTGTGGACCTTAGGAAGGCCACTGTCTGCCTGATACAGGTGGCTAGATGGTTCAGTGGCTAGGGTCCAGGGACTCTAGTCCCAGAGACCTGAGTTCAAATCCCACTTCAGATAGGGGCAGTGTGAACCTGGCCATGTTGCTTTAACCTCTGTGCCTCAGTAATAGAGATAAAGAAATAATAATAATAATAATTGCATAAAGATTCTTATTTATAGAATATATTATACACATAAAGTATATATAATGATATATAAAGAATATAAATAATATTATGAATATTATTATATGATTATATATTATACCTATAAATTACCTATAATTCTATAGGAAGAATATAAAATAAGTAATACTATAAATATTATGTTATAATTATATAATATACCTATAAGTCACCTATCATTCTATATAAAGAATATAAAAAGTAATAATACAAATATTATTATTGTATAATTATATATTATACCTATAAATCACCTATCATTCTATATAAAGAACATAAAATAAGTAATACTATAAATATTATTATATAATTATATATTATACCCATAAATTACCTATAATTCTATAGGAAGAATATAAAATAAGTAATACTATAAGTATTATTATTATATAATTATATAATATACCTATAAATTGCCTAGAATTCTATATAAAGAATATAAAATAAGTAATAATACAAATATTATTATATAATTATATAGTATACCTATAAACTGCCTATCGTTCTATATAAAGAATATAAAATGATTAATACCATAAATATTATTATTATATAATTATATATTATACCTATAAACTGCCTATCGTTCTATATAAAGAATATAAAATAAGTAATACCGTAAATATTATTATTATATAATTATATATTATACCTATAAACTGCCTATCGTTCTATATAAAGAATATAAAATAAGTAATACCATAAATATTATTATTATATAATTATATATTATACCTATAAAC
>NC_058130.1:712742517-712803545 GCF_016433145.1 Gracilinanus agilis | reverse complement strand
AGGTCTAGGTGGTAAAGGGCTTTAAATGCCCAACGGAGGAGTTTGTAATTGATTCTAGAGGAAATAGGGAGCCACAGAAATTTCTTGGTCAGGGCAGCGATGTTGTCAGACTTCTGTTTTAAAAAATTACTTTTCGGGGGAAGCTAGTTGGTTCAATGAATAGAGAGCTGAGCCTGTAGAAAGAAGATCCTGGGTTCAAATTTGACCTCAGAAACATCCTAGGTGTGTGACCCTGGGCAAGTCCCTTGACCCTCACTTGCCTAGCCCTTACCACTCTTAGGCCGTGGCATCAGTACATCGTCTCGGAAGGCAAGGGTTTTAGAAAGAAAAAAAGAGAATTACGTTGGCAGTTGAGGATGGATCGGAGAGGAAAGAGATCGGAAATCAGCAACCCAATGAGAAACCTATTGTAGTAGTCCGAGTGAGAGTGACCAGGGCTTGAGAGAGCTGAGAAGGATGTGAGGGAGGCAGAAAGGATGGAATCTGAGAGTCAGGGAGAGTGAAGAGTCCAGGATAATCTGGAGCTTCTAACTAGCCAGCCAGAGTTCTTAAAGGGTTTGAAAGTTTGAAAGAGGAGGTCTTTTCACCTAAACTATTTATTATTATTTTTATTAGTGCCTTATTTATGAATTTTATATTATATATGATGTAATATATTTTATATATTTATATATAACATGTCTATTTAAATTTAATTTACCTTATTTATTAATATAAATAACTATTTGTATTAATAGCTTACCTTCTGTTTTAGAATCAACACCAATTCTAAAGCAGAAGGTCCATAAGGGCTGAGCAGTTTAGGGTTATATGACTTGCTCAGAGTCACGCAGTGTCTGAAGCTAGATTTGAACACAAGGCCTCACATCTCTAGGCCTTATTATCATCAATTATTAAATCATTATTAAATCATTATTTTATTATCACAAAATTTTTATTTTATTAAATTATTAAAACTTGATTAAATTATTATTGTTAAATTGTTATTAAACTTTTAAAAATTTAAGTGTTTAAAATTAATTTTAAATTTTAAATTAAAAACTTTTAAATTAAAAAAATTTTAAAACATGATTAATTTAAAAAACATGAGCATTTCAAATTGCAAAGAACAGGAGAGAGGGTTCTACCTATGTTACATAGTCTGTTTTTTTTTAAACACTTACCTTCCGCCTTAGAATTGATATAAGTATTGGTTCCAAAGCAGAAAAGCCGTAAGAGTTGGGCAATTGGAGTTAAATGATTTGTTCAGAGTCACCCAGCTAGGAAGTGTCTAAGGCAAGATTTGAATTCAGGATCTCATGTTTTCAAGGCCCATAGTAGCCCCCATAGTCTGTTTTTTAAGGAAGGATATTTTACGGTCTGTATCAGGTAGCTGGGTGGTCCAGTGAATAGAATATTGGGCCAGGGGAACCCAAGTTCATATCTGACCTCAGATACTTCCTAGCCATGTGACTCTGGGGAAAGTCATTTTAACCTCTCTTTATCTCAGTTTCTTCAACTATAAAATGGGCATAATAAAAGTACCTATTTCTTTGGGTTGTTTTGAAGATCAAATGACATATCTGTAAACCATTTAGTACAGTGCCTGGTATCTAGTGTTGTTCTTTAGTCATTTTTCATTTGTGTCTGATCCTTCCTGACATCATTTGGGGTTTTCTTAGCAAAGATACTGGAGTGGTTTGCTATTTCCTTTTTTCCAACTCATTTGACAGATGAAGAAACTGAGACAAATTGGGTTAAGTGACTTGCCAGCAGTCACACAGCTAGTAAGTATCTGAAACCAGATTTGAACTCAGGTAGATCTCCAGGCCAGGCACTCAGAGTTACCCCCTAGAAACCTCTCTGGCACATGGTAGGTACTTAATAAATGCTATTATTGTTATTATTATTATTAAATTTAACACAACAATAGCAAAACTGCCTTGTTTGTCTATCTCCTGCTTTCTTCTGCATTAACAAATAAATAAATAAACCCTTTCCTTCTAGCTTAGGATCAATTCTAGGCAACTGGGGTTAAGTGACTTGCCCAGGGACACACAGCTAAAAAGTATTTGAGGTCAATTTGAATCCAGGACCTCCCCAATCCAGCCTAGAGCTTTAATCCACTGTGCTATCTATCGGCCCCTTCTGAGTGTTCTTTGTTTCATTGTTGCTCCTTCGTTTCTTTATTTTCGTGTGTCACTGTCACTACCCACCAGTTCCCCCAACCCTTTATAAATTCTCCATCATAACAAATAAATACAGTCATCCAAAACAAATCCCCGCATTGGCTATCTCCAAAAGTGTCTGTCCCTTTCTATACCTCTAGTCCATCTATCACTCTCATCCTGGAACCTCAAAAACCTAGAATCTTAGAGTTTACTCCCCCCCCCCCCATGGAATCTTAGAAGTCTAGAACTCTAAAACATTAGGGTTCTAGACCCTGAAAACCCCAAATGCTGTTATCTAGAATGATTAGACTGTTAGACTGCTGAAACAGAGTCGGGTACCCAGCTCTAGGGGAGCCTGGGCTTAAAGGGTTTTATCAGGAGGTGAAAAAGCATGAATCAATTCTTCTTTGGTTACTGCATGATCCCAGTTCTGAAGTTTCCAAAAAAAAAAAAAAATTCTTTTAACTTTACATTTTCACAGTCGCTGTCTGAATTGTCTTGGTTCTGCTCACTTCTTGGCTACGTGCCATACCTGTCCTCCCAGATTTTTCCACGACTCTCCCTCTGGGCGTTCCTTGAAGCACAATAATATTCCATCTCATTCAGACGCTATAATTCGCCCAGCCATTCCTCAATGGCGGGCACCAGGGCTCTGCTGCCACTTCTTTGCCACCAAGGAAAATGCTGCCATGAATGTTTTTGAGCATGTGGGCCAAAAGCTTGCTGCCCGAGTGCTAGGGAAGGAGCCTCGTGGCTAAGCTTTGGTTGGGACGGAGAGGCGGCTGGGTGGCATCATTTTCCCCAATCGCCCCCCTCTCTTCCAGTTCCTTTGCCTCAAGAACATCCGCACCTTCTTGTTGGCCTGCTGTGAGAAGTTCGGCCTCCGCCGGAGTCAGCTGTTTGAGGTCTTCGACCTTTTCGATGTGCAAGACTTTGGGAAGGTGAGTCTTTTGAACATCTTCCCCTCACTGCCTTGACCCTGGGCCCCACGGACCATTCTCTAGGACCACGAGGCCTGGGCCCACTGTGTGCTTGGCTACTGATACCCAGGATTTAGGAGATCTCAGTCGTCCAAATCCAAAGCCAAAGATTCATCTACGCAGGCTGCTTCTCCCTTCTCCAAGGGAGAGCCCGAGATGCCAAAGTTTCTTTATTTTTTTTTTTTATCCTTAACTTCTGTGTATTGGCTCCTAGGTGGAAGAGTGGTAAGGGTGGGTAATGGGGGTCAAGTGACTTGCCCAGAGTCACACAGCTGGGAAGTGTCTGAGGCCGGATTTGAACCCAAGACCTTCTGTCTCTAGGCCTGGCTCTCAATCCACTGAGCTACCCAGCTGCCCCCTTGAGATGCCAAAGTTTAAAAGAAACCAGGCCGGTGTACGGAGTTGGCCAAAAGAGAAAAGAGCAAAGTGGCTGGATAAAAAAATGTAGAATTTGCATACACTTCAAGACCACCTGCTTTGTATGAGTGGAGAGAAAGCCAGGGCTGGGGCATGGTGGAGATTTACATAGAGAAGAGAAAACAGAGGTGTTTAATTTGGTTGGGGAGAAGGGGGGAAGTGGGAGAAAAAGAAACCACTGATTAAATGAATTGGCATGATCTAGTAAAAGAAACTCCCAGTAAAGGAGGCAGCGGAGACTTGGAAGGGTGGGTTTCAGGGGAGAGGGATTCCGTTAAACAAGGCTTCCTGGAGGAGGTGGGCTATGAGCTGGATGGTCAGGATTTATGACTTCTAGGGAAAGGAGAGTGAGAGAAATGCTGTTAATGTAGGAAAGTAAGACTTTGGAAGTAGAGATGCAAATTATCTAGTTCTGGGGTTTTTGTAGTTTTGCCTACTGGTGAGAAGTTCATTGATAACTGGGCTTGGGGAAGAGAATCTAGACTCTGAGTCCAGAGACCTTAGAACCTAAAAAGGTGGAACCTCAAAAATTCAGAATCTTAAGAGTTTTTAAACTGTAGGCTCCTTCAAGCTTAGAAGTCAAGAACTCTAGAATCTTAGGGTTCTAGACTCCAAGGGACCTAAATTCTGGAAACGAGACAGGACAGAATCTGGACTGTTTCCACCTTGCTCTAGATCCCAGGCCTTAGAGTTGATCAGAACTCATGGGGCTCTTGCTAGGGGTTCCCATTTCTGAGTCTGTTTTTCACGTCCAGGTAATCTACACCTTGTCGGCTTTGTCATGGACAACGATAGCCCAGGACAAGGGGATCATGTGAGTCTGATGGTCTTTTGTTGCCCGGCGTAGTGGCAGGTCCTGGGCTTCTAGCTCCTCACTTTCCCCCCTTCCCTCTCTCCTGTCACGCAGCCCCTCCATTTCTGGCCCTCTGGCTGCCATCTTGCTTATCCTGTTCTGGAGACTAATGCATAGACAGGGTTTTACGAAACCTTTCAGTGCACATATATGTGAGTAATGATAATAATGATGATGATGATGAAGCCTGAACACGGGGAAGTCCCTGAGACAGGGACAGAGCAACAGCCTTCTCTTCCCAGCTCTCCCCTCTTCTCCCCAGGCCCTTCCCCACCGATGAAGACAGCCTCGGGGATGACGACATCTACAGTGGACTGTCTGATCAGATCGAGTGAGTGAGCCCTGTTGGGAGATGGGTCCGAAATTGGGGAGTTTCTCCTAGCAGCTGGAGATTGGACTTCTTACCATTCCTTGAGGGAAGGGGGGAGAAGAGGCACAACTCTGTCCTTGGGGAGTCCCGAATAGCACAGGAGGAAGGCATAGTTAAAGCTGTCTGTAGTCAAGGAAGGCTTCCCAGAGGAGGTGATTTGGTGGGACTACCTTAGTTCCTAGGCTTTGGGTACCAGAGAGGGATGTCATGTATGATGATCATGCCTTCCCCTAAGTGACACTGTGGAGGAAGATGAGGACCTGTATGACTGTGTGGAGAATGAGGAGGCAGAGGGAGACGAGATCTATGAAGACCTCATGCGGACAGAACCCACCCCCATGCTGGTAAGTGGTATTTCATTCTGGGCATGGGAATGGCTGATGGCCCTTGCGTCGGTGCCAGGAAGGACTTCAAAAATGTATGTGGATGGGGTGGCTAAGTGGCTTGGTAGATAGAGAGCCAGGCCTAAAGATGGAAGGTCCTGGGGCAAGTCTGGCCTCAGACTCTTCCTGGCTGTGTGACCCTGGGCGAGTCACTTAACCCCCATTGCCCAGCCCTGACCCATCTTCTGCCTTAGATCCAGTTCACAGTAACCCGTCTAAGACGGAAGGTAAGGGTTTAAAAAAAATGTCTGTGCTCCTCCTCTCTTTCTCAGCCCAAAATGACCGAGTTGGACAAGAGGGCCTGCTGCCTGCGGGAGATCCAGCAGACAGAGGAGAAGTACACAGACACCCTGGGCTCTATCCAGCAGGTGGGCACCTGGCCTGGGGAGGGGGAGCCAAGGGCCGTGTGGCTCGGCCAGGGACCCTCTCCTCTCTCTCTCACTTCTCTCTTCCCCCATCTCTAGCACTTCCTGAAGCCCCTGCAGCGGTTCCTGAGAGCAGAAGACATTGAGATCATCTTCATCAACCTCGAGGTGAGCCAGAGTTCTCTGCTCCAGCTTGGCCGCCCCATTTTCCATCCATCCATCCATCCATCCATCCATCCATCCAATATATATATTATATTTAAAAAAGAATTTGTTATTCTTTATTGTTCTGTCAGATACGATATCTGGAATATTTACTTCTCAGGGCCAAATCGAGTTAACAAATATTTATGAAACACCTACTATATGCTAAAGAAAGGCAAAAGATCTCAAGAAGCTGGGCAGGGGAGGCTCCATTCAAACAACTATGTACAAACAAGATACAATGGAGATGATCTCTGATAATACAGACTGAAAGCGCTGCAAAATGTCACTTCTGATTTTTTTTTAGCAAGCAATTATTAAGCACCTACTGTATGCAAGACCCTGGGTTCAGCAACAGGTTTTATTCAGCACTATGATACAAACTTGAGCTCTTGACTACAAATCGATAAAGGGCAACAGGAGAGGGGAGAGAGTCAAGCATGGATATAATTGTTTTTTCTAAAAATAACATTTAATTTTTTTCCAATTAAAAGTAAAAACAATTTAAAACATAACCCCTCAACCCCCACTTATTTTCTGTCTTAGTATCAACTCTAAGACAGAAGGGCAAGGGCTAGGAAAATGGGGTTAAGTGGCTTGCCACAGGGTCACACAACTAAGAAGTGTCTGAGGTCAAATTTGAACTCAGGTCTTCCTGACTATTCATTGGGTCCCCTAGAAATTTTTTCTCCTGGGTTTAATCTGTTCCTAAGGGAGATGTGTGAGTCAAGATCAGACTCCTAGCTTCCACCTTTCATCTGATTATTGAAATTTAATAGAAGAGCAGCTGGGTGGCTCAGTGGCTCAGCCAGGCTTAGTGACAGGAGGTCCTGGGTTCAAATGTGACCCTCAGACACTTCCTAGCTATGTGACTCTGGGCAAGTTACTTAATTCAAATTGCCTAGCCCTTACTTCTCTTCTGCCTTGGAACTGATACTTAGTTGTAAAGGGGAAAATTATGGTTTTATTGTATGAATATTAAAAAGGGGTACAGATTTCCTCTACTTGAGAATTAAGTGGGGTGTTTATACTTTTGATGATTAGATCTAAAAATGGTCAGGGAAGGATTAATCCCATCATCACATAGTATCATTTATACCAGTGGTTCCCAAACTTTTTTGGCCTACCGCCCCCTTTCCAGAAAAAAATATTATTTAGCCCCCTGGAAATTAATTTTTAAAAAATTTTAATAGCAATTAATAGGAAAGATAAATGCACCTGTGGCCATCACCACCTTTCCCGGATCGCTGCAGCAACCACCAGGGGATGGTAGCACCCACTTTGGGAATCACTGATTTATACTATATAAATATATAAGTATATACTATAAGTATCACAGTTTATATAAGTAAACACATAGTTAAAAAAAGATATTTAATGGAGATAAACGTGAAGACCTCTAGTTAGGGTTCAAAAAACAAACTACTCCTGAATTAATAGAGTAAAAATCATATTTTTATAATAATATTTTTATAATAAAAATATAATAAAAAACCTAAAGTAATTTACCTATTTAGTACCATGTCAATCAAACTACCAAAAACTATTTTATAGACCTAGAAAAAAAGATAACAAAATTTTTCTGGAGGAACAAAAGATCAAAAATATCAAGCGAAATGATAGAAAAAATTTGAAGGATGACCTAGCTGTACCAGATCTCAAACTGTGTAAAGCAATAATCATCAAAACAATCTTGTACCAGTTAAGAAATAGGACGACGGATCAATAGAATAGATTGGGGTAAAAGACCTTAACAATCTAGTGTTTGATAAACCCAAAGATCCTAGCTTTTGAGATAAGAACTCACTATTTGATAAAAACTTCTGGGAAAACTGGAAAATAGTATGGCAGAAACTAGGTAGAGACCAATATACCTATACCAAGCTAAGGTCAAAATGTAAAGGGTGATAACTATAAGTAAATTAGGGGGACATGGCATAGTATACCTGTCAGATCTATGGAGAAGGGAAGAATTTATTATCAAATAAGAGAACATTACAAGATCTAAAATGAATAATTTTGACTACATTAAATTAAAAAGGTTTTGTATAAACAAAATCAATGTAGCCAAAATTGGAAGGGAAATAAACTGAGAAAATTTTTTATAATGAATTTCTCTGATAAAGGTCTCATTTCTCAGATATAGAAAGAACTAAGTCAAATTCTTATGAATACAAGCCATTTCCCAGTTGACAAATGGTCAAAAGATATGAATAAGCAATGTTCCAAATTACTCTTGATTAGAGAAATGCAAATTAAAACAACTCTGAGGTACCACCTCACACCTATCAGATTGACCAATGTGACAATAAAGGAAAGTGATCAATGTCGGAGAGGATGTGGCAAAATTGGGACACTATTTCATTGTTGGTGGAGTTGTGAACTGATCCAACCATTCTGGAGGGCAATTAGGAATTATGCTCAAAGGGCCGTAAAACAATGCATACATTTTGATCCAGTAATACCGTTACTAGATCTGCATCACAAAGAGATTATTTAAAAATATGGATAAAGGACTTACTTATACAAAAATATTTATAGCATCTCTTTTAGTGGTGGCAAAGAATTGGAAATTGAGGAGATGTCCATCAGTTGTGGAATCGTTGAACAAATTGAGCTATATGGTGGTGATGAAATATTATTGTGCTATAAGAAATGATGAACAGGATGATTTCAGAAAGAGCTGGAAAGACCTACATGGACTGATGCAGAGTGAAATGAGCAGAACCAGGAAAACATTGTCAACAATAACAGTAATGTTGTGTGATGATCAACTGTGAAAGTCTTAGCTCCTCTCAGCAACACAATGATCTAGGACAATTCTGAAAGACTTATGACAAAGAATGCTCTCCACTTCCAGAGAAGAAATTACTGGAGTCTGAATGCAGATCAAAACATATGATTTTTCACTTTAGCTTATTTGGGTTTTTATTTGGAGATTTCGGTTTTAGATGATTATTCTCTTTTAAAAATGAACAATATGGAAATATGTGTTATGTGATAATACATGTATAACCCAGATTGAATTGCTTGCCAGCTCTGGGAAAGGGGAGGGAATGGAGGGAGAAAGACAATTTGTATCTTATAACTTCAGAAAACTTATGTGGAAATTTGTTATTGCATGTAATTGGTAAAATAAAATGTCTTTACAAAAATAATCCCAACAAACTGCTTAAGAGCAGGAAATGGAAAAGTAGTGAGACAACAGTCCATATGAAAAGGACCTGGGCATTTTAGAGAATAGCCAGCTCAATACAAATCAACATGGTAGCCTTCCCCCAAAATGGATATTGTATTTAAGAAGGAAGGTCTTGATCTTCCTCTATTGTGCCTGGGTCAAATCATGTAACATCTGGAATATCATGTTCTATTCAGAGGACAAATGCCTACCACAAGCATGAGGGGTCTGGACACCGGGCCATTTAGGGCCAGTTAAGGAAATGGATACCATAAGATCATTGATTTAAATTTGAAAGGGACTTTGGAGGTCATTTGGTTCAAATCCTTCATTTTATAGATGCAAAACTGAGGTCTACAGGGAGCAAGTGATTTGCCCATGATTATACAGGGAGGAAGTGGCAGATGTAAACCCCTGGTTCTCTTACTCCTCTGAGTCCAAATTCAGTTCTTTCTCTAAAAGATTTATCCTGGAGAAGAGAAAAGAAGACTGGAGACTGGGAGACAGAATAGCTGCCTTCAAGTATTTGAAGGGTGTTGGGGAAGAGGACTACCAACCTCAGACCGCTATTTAAAAATGAGATATTGATTATTGTTGTTATTAACTCTGCTTGCCTCCAAAGGCAGACATAGACGTAATGGGTGGAAACTGTCCAGAGATAGATTTAGGTATGAATGTGGGAGAAAAGACAAAATCTCTAACAGCCAAAGATCTTTGAAAGTGGAAGGCAGCTAGGTAGCACAGTGGATAGAGCATCAGACCCAGGGTGGTTAGGACCTAGGATAAGATCTACTTACTAGCTGTGTAACCCTGGGTAAGTCACTTAGCCTTAATTGTCCCTTGTCACTTGTCTGTCTTAGAATGAATATTAAGGCAGAATGTAAGGGTTAAAATTTTAAAATAAAAGTGGAAGGTAGGAGGTTCTCCATAGATGGAAGTCTTCAGAAAGAAGGGGGATGATCAATTGTAGGGATGTTAGGAGAGGATTTGGAGTCAGGTATGGGTTGGGCTAGAGCTGTGTTGCCAAGCTCAAATAGAAATGGGGGTCACCAGTCCTTACATAATGCTGCTAGGTGGGTGGTGCAATGAATAAAGTGCTGGGCTTGGAATGAGGAATACTGCTCCTCCTGAGTTCAAATCTGACACTTACTAGCTGGGCAAGTCATTTAACCCTGCTTCCTCAGGTTCCTCATCTATAAAATGAGCTGGAGAAAGACATGATAAACCACTTCATTATCTTTGCTAAAAACCCCAAAGGGGTCAAGGAGAGTTGGTCATGACTAAAATAACTGAACAATAACAAAAATCCATGCATAAGGATACTTGCTAGCCATTTATGGACTTAGTTTGAAATGGACTATCATCTATGTTTTATTACATTTTCATTTATTTTGTTAAATATTTCCTAGTTATGTTAAAAACAAAACAAAACAAAAAACTTACCTTCTATCTTAGAATCAATACTGGGTATTAGTTCCAAGGCGGAAGAGTGGTAAGAACTAGGCAACAAGGGTGAAGTGACTCGACCAGGGTCACCTAGCCCCAGTAATATTTTAATCTAGTTAGTCTGCACTGAGAGTGTTGTATACCACATGCTGTGTATTTGATACACCAAAGTCCCTTTTACCTCTGTGATTCTTTAATTCCGTATTTTCTGCTCAGGACCTTCTCAGCGTCCACACTTGCTTCCTGAGGGACTTGAAGGAAGCGCTTTCAGCCAACGGTGCCCCAGACCTTTATCAGGTGTTCATCAGCTATAAGGAAAGGTGAGACTGGGAGGGGGAGGAGTAGCTAAAGGATGCTGGGTGGCCTCCAGGAGTGCTGCAGATCTGGGTTCCAGTCCCAGTTTAGCCACCGATTGGCTTTGAATAAATCGCTCCCCTTCCCTGGTCTTCGACTTCCCTTTCAGTCAAAAAGGCTGTGCACTGAGTCTCAGGGGGGCTCCTGGGTTAGGGAAAGCCTAAGAGGAGCCCCCGAGGTTCCCCTGCGTTCTCAGAGGTGAGTGAGGGCCCCCTCGACTCTGGAGAGCCGATTGACCCTGGAAATGGTCAAACACTACAAACGGCGGCTTCATTCATTTTTCCGTTCGTCGTCTTGACTTAAGAAAGCGACGGAGACGTCGCCTCCTCCCAGAGACGTTTCCTTGCCCACCGCTGGTTTTCACCCTCCGCAGGTTCCTTGTCTATGGCCGCTACTGCAGCCAGGTGGAGTCGGCCAGCAAGCACTTGGACCGAGTGGCCACCATGCGGGAAGACGTGCAGATGAAGCTGGAGGTTGGTGGCCTGGGACAGAGCAGGGAGCGAGGGATAACGGAGGAGGCTCGCGCCGTCTCACCATAAGCGGGAGAGACCCGCAAATAGCTCCAGATACCCACGTGGCTCTGTGGTTTCATGAGGGCGGCACTCTCGGCCGCGACGCAGACTGGGACCCATCCTCATTGCGTGCCGCTCTTTAACCTGTGCTTCCTCCCTTCTCGGGCTTCACCGCCCAGAGTTCTGGAAGCCTTTCTCCATTTCCCTTGATACGAACAGGACAGCAAGGGAGCGCAGGGACTGTCCAGCCGCCTTGTTTTATGAATGAAAAACGGACATCCAGATAGAATCCGTGATTTGCCCACGGTCATGCAGGGAATAAGTGGAAGAGGTGGAACTTTTTTTTAAAACTCTTATTTTCTGTAATTACTTAAAGTAATTTTGTGTTTATTTTAAGTAATTACTTTTTAAGTAATTACTTAATTACTTAAAGTAAGTTACTTTTTGTTTAAGTAATTACTTAAAGTAAAAGAGTAAGTAGAATTGATATTAATATAGAACAGTGGTTCCCAAACTTTTTTGGCCTGCCGCCCCCTTTCCAGAAAAACTATTACTTAGCGCCCCCTGGAAATTATGAAACTATTTATTGAACTCAGAATAGAATGTAATACAAAAAAAGTGTAGCCATCACCGCCTTCCTGGATCGCTGCAGCACCCACCAGGGGGCAGTAGTGCCCACTTTGGGAATCACTGGTATAAAATTAGATTTGCCAGAATTAGATATGACTTAGAATTAGATATAACTTAGAATTGATATTAAGTATAGATTCCAAGGCAGAAGAAGGGTGAGGTCTAGGCAGTGGGGCTAAGTGACTTGCCCAGCGTCACCCAGCTAGGAAATGTTTGAGGTCAGATTTGAACCCACAACCTCCTCTCTCCAGCTCTGGTGCTCTATCCACGGATCCACCTCACTGCCTCCATCCCCTGACTTTTTAAACCCTTACCTCTGTCTTGGAATTGATACTAAGTATGGATTCCAAGGTAGAAGAGCTTGGTTTACTTTCCAAGAGGAAAGATATGACTTCTGTGGGCTATGCCTTTTTAGAATGTAAACTGAATTGCAAAATCTTATAGGTGATTATGAGCAGAGCCTAAAACAACTAGAGACCAGAGACTAATAAATATTTATTAAGTGCTTACTAGATGCCAGGCACTTGGATACCAGAATAAAGAATGAAATGATCCCTACTTGCAATGAGCTTACATTCTACTGGAGACATGAGGAATATTCACCAATGAGTCAATTCAGTCTATATAGGGCATTAAGTATCAATTTGGCATCTGTGTAAAGAATGGGTTAAAGAGAGAAGAGTGATAAAGGGGGGAGAGAGAGGGAGAAAGAGAGAGAGAGAGAGAAAGAGAGAGAGAGAGAGAGAGAGAGAGAGAGAGAGAGAGAGAGAGGGTGACCAGTTGGGAAGTCAGTATAAAAGTTCAAGGAAACATGATGAGGGTTCACAGTAATGTGGTTGTAGTTTGACTAGAGAGAAGAGAAAAGGGACAGATGAAAGAGAGCCTGAGGAAATAGAATTGTTCACACTTGACGACTGATTGGATATATGGAGGGGATGGAGGGAGGGAGTGATAATGAAGGGCTGAAGCTGATGTCTGCATGACTGAAAGAGTGATGATGCTTTTGATAGAAATTGAGATATTAGAAGAAATGGAAGTTTCAGGGAAATGATGATGAGTTCTGAGGGGTTATGTCTAGTAAGCAGTTAGAGATGTAGGACTGGAGTTCAAGGAAAGAGATGAGGACTGGCAATGTATATCTGGGAATAATTTACGTAGAAATCAAGGGTTGAATCTGTGAGAACAGATGAGAGCACCTAGAGAGAGAAGAGAAGGCTCAGGACAGAAGGAAGGAAATGGAGGCCAAAACCAGTTTAAAGAAAGTTTAACGAGATTCAACCAAGCAAAGTCATCCTGAGAATGAAACTTGAAAGAGGACAACAAACAATGAAAGATGGAAAAGATCTGAAAAAAGATCTTTTTTTTTTTTTTTAGATTAAACTCTTTTTACCATCCAGGATAGTAGAATTGTGCCATTCAGACACTAGCATTACATTCCTAGAAGTGCTTAATGAGAAGGAAGAAATATCAAAGAAAATAAAGATGGGCAAGTGGGATGGATACTATAACAAGTATCCCCAGAGGAGATCCAAGCTGGAAACAGTATTATTATGAGGACATTGAAGGATTAATTCACTAGGTTTCTAAAGGAAACAAAGATCAGTGATGCAGAAGAACAAAACCAAAATCTCAGACCTTATTACTATTAAAAGAAAAAAAAATCTGATGGGGAGAATATTAAACTGAAACTTACTTTTCCATATATATACATATATATATGCACATACGTACATATTCACAATATACTTTTTTCATGAGAATCTATATATACATTGAGGACATCCTTGATGAAGTTATTAGAAGGCAACAGGTAGACTTTTGCAGGCAAAATTCCTGCAGCCCTCCTTTTTTCCCCATCATGTAATTAAGCAAAAGTTAACGATCTCCTTTATTGTTTGTTGACTATAATAAAAGTGTTTGATTTGGTAGAGTAAAATGCTGACTTAGAGCCTCTCCTCCAACAAAAGTGGCTCCCTGGCATCTGTCAACATAATACAAGATTCCTTTAAAGATATACCAACAGATAGCTTTGTTTGACCAACTTGTGATCATTAAGATAAGACAAGACCTAAAGAAAAAAGATATGCACACTCATAAAATATCACGAAAGAGATCCAGTTCAGAGGCCAAGTGGAAGAGGAATTCCCCCTTGGGATGTCCAGATGCTACAGTTGGTGGATGACTTTGTGCTAATGGCATCAAGCCTCCTGGGTGAGATCCATTACTACTCCAAAGATTTTGTCCTAACTCTCCACCTAGGAAAAATTAAGTGGACGAGGAGAAGGGGCTGTTTTTGCTTCTTTTTGTAGCAACACCACTTAGCACAATGCCTGGCAAATAGTAAGCAACAATACTTGTTGACCAGCTGATATAGGTTGGACAACCTATAGAGAATAGTTGTATAGGTATATGCAAACACACACATGTATTTATTCACACAGAAACACGAACAGATATATGCGTGTGTTTGTACATATACATGCATGTGTAAATAGACATGTATGTATAAATATTTAAAATATTTGAATTGGACAATGACCTGGCACCAGATTTGAACAGGAGAAGCAGAAAATTGGACTGATTTGCCTTCAGAAAATTGCCCAGTTCTGTGACTGATAAATAATAGGATTTGGAACTAGAAAGGATTAGCACAAACGAAAGTCCAAACTCTTCAGTTTACAAATAGGGGATCCAGTGCTCAAAGAAGTTAAATAATTTGCCCAAGGTCACTGAGTTGGTTAAGGAACAGGTCTGGGATCCAAACGAAGCCCTCTGGTTCCTAATCTTGTGCTCTTTCTATCATTGGCTTTCCTCCCTTCTCTAATTCTCTCGAGTTCCTCACAATAACCCTTGAGGAAGGAAGGACAAGCGTTATTATCTCCATTTTCCAGATGTGAGGTCAGAGTTCAGAGGAAGGGAAGTGACTTGTCCAAGGTCACACAGCTGGACTAATAATGGACATTTAGATATAATTTTCAGTTATCAAGGGGCTTTACATACATTCTCTCATTTGAAACTCACAGTAGGTCTCTGGTAGGTATCTACTAGTAGTAGATACGTCAGGAGTTATTATCAACCCTTTATTATATATTTTTAACATGTTTTATGTACATGCATTATTTACATATGAGAAAACTGAGTTTTACATGTGAGAAAAATCTGAGATCAGAGAGATGAAACCGTGACTTGCCTATGGACACACAGCTAGTGAGGATCAGAGGGAAGATTTGAAGTTAGGCAGCAACAGAACACTGGGAAAATTTTAACAACTGGCTCTGAAAACTAACCATATCTACGTCTTGCTTTTTTAAAAAATCCTTTCCATTTTAGAATCCGTTCTATGTACTGGTTCCAAAGCAGAAGTGTTGTTAAGGGCTAGGCAAATGGGGTTAGTGATTGGCCCAGGGTCATGCAGCTAGGAAGTTTCTGAGGTAAGATTTGAACCCAGGACCTCCTGTCTCAAGGTCTGGCTCTCAATCTACCTGCTCACCTCCCCATGCTTTGCTTCTAAGTTAATCCTCACTGTTGGCTTTTTCTATCACTTCAAATCTAGATCAGAGGTGTCAAATGTGTTGCCTGTGGGGACACCTCCTAATGCAGCTGCAACCAGATTAAAATGTAATTGGGAAATATTTAACAAATTACATAGAATATTAATATATAGTTTTCTAAGTGAAGGTACAGCCAGCAGGCATCTTTACATTCAGTCTAGTGACCCAAGTTTCTATTGAGTTTGATACCACTAGTCTAATCTGGCTTCACACGCTTACTAGTTGTGTGGCCGTGGGTAAGTCACTTAACACCACTTGCCTCAGTTTCTTTAACTGTCAAATGAGCTAGAGAAGGAAATGGCAAACCGCACCAGTTTCTTTGCTAAGAAAACCCTGAGTGGGGTCACAAAGAGTTGGAATGCAACTTGAAATCACTCAACAGCAACCTCCACTCACCCGGACAATCAAGACGATAAATCCAGCCCTGACTTGTAGCACTTGTGGATTTTCTGAGATGTCAGTGCTTATTCTGAAGATTCTCTTCCCAATGGGCATGGGCCTGATATTGTTCTGATATATCCCCGAACCTGGATCTTCCTGGCTCTAAGACGAGCACAGTCTGTTGGGCCAGGACGCCTCTCAAGAACCAAAGCTGGGAAGTGTCACTCAGTCCTGGGCAGCCGGGCACTCTTTCTCCCACAGCCTTCCTTGCCTGTTTCCTTAGTGACTCCCCAGGGTGAGCTTGTTGCTTTCTAGATAAGGGCATCTCTCTGTCTCTTTGCCTCTCGGGAGGTCGACTCCTTCACCAGAGGATGGTTAGACCCAGTGAGATGTGAGCTCTCCTGACTGGGTTCCCTTGCTTTCCCCCCAGGAATGCTCCCAGAGAGCCAACAATGGGCGGTTCACCCTGAGGGACCTGCTCATGGTACCCATGCAGCGGGTTCTGAAATACCATCTTCTCCTTCAGGTGAATTCTCTACCTTCCCAACCCCATTGGGTGGCCCCTGTCTGGGGAGGGGGAAGGAAGGAACAGTAACCTCAACCAATATGGGCTTGGGTGGCTCAAGGCAGCTGGGTTCCTGGCTTGGGTAGAAAGTGTGCAAAAAAAAAAAAAAAAGTTTAGAAGAAATTCCATCACTTGTACTCGGTGTGAATCAGTTTCCTGGAAGGATGTAGGGGACATGTGTGAGTCATGGGAGAATTTGGGAGGGAATAAAGTCTTTTCTTTTATTTCTGAAACTTTGCCCTCACCCAGGAACTGGTGAAGCACACAACAGATACTACAGAGAAGGAGAACATGCGGCTGGCATTAGATGCCATGAGGGTGAGGAGGAGAATGGAAGCGGTGTGTGTGGGGGTGGTGGGATGGGGGGGCTACCACAGACTGGGGGGAGACTTGAGAGACATATAGACATGATGTAGATAAAATGGTCATAGATTCATGGTTAGAGGACCTGGGTGAGAATACGGACACGGACTCTGATACTTCCTGCTTGGGCGACTTTGGTCAAGCCTCCTTCCTTCTCTTGGCCTCAGTTTCCACTTCTGTGAAATGAAGGATCTGACTTAAATAATTGTCCAAAGGTCCCTTCTGGCTCTTCGTTTTGGAGCCTTCTGGGACCCGGGGTCTCCCCTCTCCTTCCCTTAACAACCCCTGCTTTGTCTTCTTTGTTCCCAGGATTTGGCCCAGTGTGTGAATGAGGTCAAGAGAGACAATGAGACCTTGAAGCAGATTACCACCTTCCAGCTCTCCATTGAGAACCTGGTAAGGATGGGGGCTCTAGGCAGAGTGGGGCAGCCTCCTCTGTGGGGAAAAGGACTCTGTTGCCCCTGGTGCCAGCCCCTGCCCTCTTTCCCTTTCCCATCCCTAGACCAAGAACCTGGCACCCTATGGGAGGCCCAAGATCGACGGGGAACTCAAGATTGCCACATCTGAGAGGAGATCCAAGATAGACAGGTACCAAGTCTCTCTCTTCAGAGTCCCCAGTTTCCTTCTAGGTCCCCAAACACCATCTCTTATTAGAGCAGAGCTTGATAATGTTTCTGGTATCACGGAGCCCTCAGGTGTTCTGGTGAAGACTGCGGTACAGACTCCTCAGAATAACGGTTGTGAAGGCATAATCATAGCACTGCAAAGGAAACTAATCATAGTGAATAAAGACATATATATATATATATATATATATATTTTTTTTTTTTTTCAATCCAAATCTACGGACCCCTTGAAATCTTTGCACGGAGTCCTTGGCTGCCCGTAGAATCCAGGTGAAGAACTCTTATATTAGAGGTTTATCTTTATCCCCCCGGCTGCTGGCACAGACCCATCCTCCTCGAACACAGCAAATTAACCGACTGATAATTTATATGCATTTTGTATTTACTTACTTGGGTTCGTGGAGTTTTCCCTCCAATGGAATGATGGCTGCCTTTTTGAAGGCAGGAGCCATTTCATTTTTGTCTTGTACCCTCAATACCTGGCACATAGTAGGTACATAACGAAAGTGTATTAAATGAATGAATGAATGAATGAATGAATGAGAGGGAGGCTGGAAGAAGAATGGGGAAATGCCACCAGCAGCCCTCCCCCGGGGCCCAGAGACCCTTCAGGGATCAGGGCTCCCCCTGTTCCTCGCTCCAGGTACGCTTTCCTCTTGGACAAAGCCCTGCTCATCTGTAAAAGGCGAGGAGACGTCTATGACCTAAAGGACTTTGTGAACCTCCCCAGTTACCAGGTTCGAGATGACTCCTCTGGGGAGCGAGACAACAAGAAGGTATCTTATCTCAGGCTGGCTTCGAGGATGCCCGGGCTCCTGGCTTTGTTGGTCTGGTGGGGGATCGGGGGGATGTGGGGCGTTGGCAGGGGGAGGCAGGAACAGCGTCCCTCGGCCATAAGGTGAGGGGCCCCTGAGGGTCCTCTAACGCTAGCCTCCTTCGTGTACATGAGTGCCTGGGATCCTGTGTCCGTGTGTCTGGAGAGTTGGGAGTCCCCCTTGGGTGGGAGAAGGGTGCAGGAGCCAGAGAGCCAGAGCCCTTCCTGACCGCCCCTCCCTGACTTCTCCAGTGGACCCACATGTTTCTCCTGATCGAGGACCAGGGGACCCAGGGCTATGAGCTCTTCTTTAAGACAAGAGAACTGAAAAAGAAGTGGATGGAACAGTTCGAGATGGCCCTGTGAGGACTGGACCCAGGCACACCTTCATGCCCCCTCCCCAGCCTAACCTCAGGTCCCCTTCTAGTCCATGCCCAGCTATTCTCCCAAAGAGAGACCTAGCAAAGGCCCAGAGATACCCAGAGTGGGAGGTGGAGGAGAAGGTTCTGAATGTCCTCTGGCTGTGCAGTGGGGCAGGGTGATCCGAAGATCTGGGTTCTAATCTTGCTATACCACTGACTATGCACCCTCAGCCATCTGGGTCTTTGAAGAGTTGGACTAAGCGTTCTCTAATTTCTTTTCTGGCTCTGAGAGGTTTGGTACCTCTGGGAGTGACTGGGTGGGGGGACTTCTGTGCTCCATTTGTCCAAGCCTCCTTTCCCCCTTCCTTCCCACTCCCTGGGTCAGTCCTGACCTCTACTCTTCCACTGCCCCCAGCTCCAATGTTTACCCCGAGAATGCCACTGCCAATGGCCATGACTTCCAGATGTTCTCCTTTGAGGAGACGGCGTCCTGCAAAGCCTGCCAGATGCTGCTGAGGTGGGGGCACGCTGGCTGGGGTGACTGGTGCGGGTGGGAGACTCCGAGGCCTCGGCTTCTCTGTTTCTTGGGAGCCAAGGCCTAAAGCTCTGGCTGGTGGGCCCCGTGGCCTGGGTTCCTAAGGACTAGGGGGGGGGCTGGGAGTGAGAGTGGGACTGAGGATGATGGCATGTGATAAAAAGTGTGTGGCTCAGAGTTAAGAGACTTTGGGAAGGCTCTGGATTCCTCTGCCCTCAGTTTCCCCATTTATTTATTTTTAAAACCTTTAACCTTCTGTCTTAGAATTAATATTGTATATTGATTCCAAGGCAGAAGAGGGGTACGGGCTGAGCAATGGGGGGGGCAAGTGACTTGTCCAGGGTCACCCAGGTCTTTCCAATTCTAATCCACGAAGCTGCCTCGCTGCCCCTAGTACATGCATGATCTCTAATTCTGACATCCTGGGGCCCTCTTCTCCCATTCCCGTCCCAGGCCAGAGGAGGGGGACTGAGAGATTCAGGGGCAAGCATTAACTCTCGCCATCCTCCCCCCAGAGGTACCTTCTATCAGGGATACCGCTGTCACCGCTGCCGGGCACCCGCTCACAAGGAGTGTCTGGGGAGGGTGCCCCCCTGCGGCCGACACAACTCAGGTAACTATGGAGGGGCTAGGCCACGGCAGGAGGAACGGTGGGGGATGGTGGCAGTGTGTTTGGGGGACCCTAAGGCTGCCCTGCTCTTTGGCATTTGGGGGAGAGGACAGAGTAGGGGAAAACGTACTTTCCCAGCATGGTCCCCTTTTCTTCTTTCCTTACAGAGTTCCCCTCTACCATGAGAAAGGTAAGGCAGGTCCCCATCCCAGGGGAGTCCCACGGGACCTTGGGGACAAGACTAGGATGGGAACCCAAGGATCCAGTCCTCCTTCTGCGGGCATGGCGCCACCAGGGGCCAGTGGGGAAGGGGGGAGCAGGAGGCCAGCCTCGGGATTCAGGAGGAAACCCCGGGAACTGCAGGAGAGGCAGCACCATTTGGAAAAAGCGAGCAGGATCTGGAGTGTGTAGGATCTTAGACTTCAAGCTGGAAGGTCTATATTTAACTATGGCCTCCAACATTTCCCAGCTCCGTGACATAGTCCCTTAACTTGTGTGAGCCTCAGTTTCCCTCTCTGTAAAAGGAGGATGAGAGTCCTGGGTCCTTGACCTCCAAGCTGTTCCTGAGTATACAGAAGAGGAAGCTGGGGGTGAGGGGAAGGGGAGGGCAAAGAGGGCAGGAGCCAGGCCCACCCTCCTGCCTTCTCTTCTTAGCACAAGCCCAGCAGATTGGCCCAGGACAAGAGGAAGAATGAACTGGGTGAGTCCCTCTGGAAGAAGCCCTGTCTGGGCTGAGCTGGGGCTGGGTGGTGGCTGGGAGAGGAAGGAAATGCCCCGGGGGCCGTCCACATCCGCCTTGCAGGGGCAGCCTGACCCTCTGGCTCCTGGCGTCCCCAGCCACCCGGCCAGAGCTCTGACTCCATGCTCTTGGCTCTTCCCCTCTCCCAACTTGCTCCTCAGGTTTGCCCAAGATGGAGGTATGCCAGGAGTACTACGGGCTGCCTCCGCCCCCTGGAGCCTTTGGCCCTTTCTTGAGGCTGAACCCAGGAGACATTGTGGAGCTCACCAAGGCAGAGGCTGAGCAGAACTGGTGGCAGGTGAAGGGTTGGGAAAGGAGAGGGTGGCACCTCCGTGGCATAGTGGGTAGACTATTGGACCTGGAGTCAGGAAGAACTGAGTTCAAATCTGCCCTCATATTTACTAGCTATGTAACCCTGGGCAAGTCATTTTGCTTCCCTCTGCCTCAGTTTCCTCACCTGTAAAGGGGAATCCTCATGCCACTTACCTCTGGCTCTAGAGGTTGTGGGGGGCAAATCAGATATTATCTGTAAAACCCTTAGCTGTATCTGGCACTGCTGATTTATATAAAGAAAGTTTATTTATTTAAAATTTCTAGAAATAAATGCTCATTTCCTCCCTTCCTGGGAGGAACTGGGATACCTAGCAGGGTGTAGAAGGTGGGGTAAATGTGGAGGAGAGAATCAGGAAAGGGATGTAGGAATCTAGATTCCTTTACGCTGTGCCCATCACTCTGTTCTCTCCCTGGTCATGGGCTCCAGAGGTTCCTTTTACCCTAAATGACTGCTAGGAAAATGCTTTTTCTCCTAGTGGGTGGGAGAAGAAGAGGGCTGGGGTCCCAGCTGAACCTCAGGAGGAGGACCAGGGTTCAGCGGGGGAACTTCACCTTGTTTTCAGTACTCAAACTGATGAGAGAGGGGCAGTGCCAGCATGCTCTCAATAGCTGTGGGATCTTGGGCAAGTCTATTCTCTGCTTTCCCATTTGTAAAATGGGAATAAAAATCCTTGCTTCACTCTTCTCCTGAAGTGGGTATGAGGAAGGTGCTTTGTAAACCTTAAAGTCCTGGAAAGGTGGGAATCAGCATCTCTGGGGCATCCAAGATTAGGAGAACCAAAGTGGCCAGAACCGAAAAAAATTGTGTTCCCTGCACAACAAAAGTCAGCCTCTGCATAGATGAGTAGATAGATAAGAAGCCGGACAAGCAGATAGATCTAGGACCGGCCAGACATACGTGCCCCATCCACCTCTGCCCCCGTAATGCTTCTTTATCAATGTCTTCTTCCCCCTCGCCCTGACTCACAGGGCAGAAACACGGCGACCAATGAGATGGGATGGTTTCCTTGCCAGAAGGTCAAGCCCTACGTTCATGTGAGTGTGACCTGGGCCCCTAGCCAAGATCCTGGTGGGCCAGGGAGGGACGCTGTCCCTGGGGCTGGTCTGTGGCTATCCCAGGTTTCCTGGGGCACGAGGGAGGCCAGGAGCCTTGGCTTCCACAGTTCTGGAGCCTCTGATCTGATCTTACTGTCTCTTTTGTGTGTCTCCTAGGGCCCTCCACAAGATCTGTCTGTCTATCTCTGGTGAGTCTGGTCAGAAGGGACACGGTCCCCTTCCTGAGCTCTGATGGTGTCCTGATATCTTCAGGCCAAGGTGTCAGGACCTGGTGTGAGAGGGCAGGAGCCAGACTAAAAGATCTGGCACAGTATATGGAACCCAGGACTTGCTATCAGGGTGATCCAAATTCAAATCTTGCCTTAGATCTTTAATGACGGTGTGACTTAAGCTAGCCATTTAACCTCTCTGTCCCTCAATTTTCTCATCTATAAAACTGAGCTAATAATACATTTGCCTCATAGGGTTGTGGTGAGGAGCAACCTTAAGTTAATTGGTTAGATAAAGCATTTAATTAGTATTTGTCACATGCCAGGTATTGGGCCAGCCATTGGGCATACAAATACAAGCAGAAAGACAGTCCCTGTCCTTAGGAACTTCCATTTTAATGGGGGAGACTCATGCAAGAAAGCTGAAAAGTGAGGTTGGGAAGAATGGCCAGGAAACAATAAGGAGGCCTGGCTCAGGATACAATGAGGAGAAAACTTATCTATGAATCAACCAAAAACCATTTATTAAGCACCTACTATGTGCCAGGCTCTGCACTGAAGTCTGAGGATGCAAAAAGAAGCAAAAGCTAATCCCCTGCCCTCAAGGAGTTTACAATCTAACTGGGGAGACAACATGTAAACAAATGTATACAAAGCTAGTTCTGTAGAGGGTAAATGGGAAATAATGAACAGAGGGAAAACACAGGAATGAAGAGATTTTAGGGAAGGCTTCTTGTAGAAAATAGGCTTCCCAGGGACCTTAAAGTGCTATAGAAATGTTTGTTAACATTGGGATTATTATTCTTTTCAAAATCCTTACTTCCTGCCTTAGAACCAACACAACTAAGTATTGGTTCTGTAAGATTAAAATTAATATGCAATAACTCCAAGTATTATATTTTATAAAATTTATTAATAATCACTTGAAGTAGAAATAAAATAAACTAAAAGAAATAGAAGTTCGAACCTAATTATCTAACAAAAATAAAAAATAAAACAAACAAACAAAAAAAGGAGTAAGTTCTCCTGCTTGGCCAAAGCCCGCTTCCACAGCTGTGATCAGGGGGAAAGAGAGAGAGGGGCGGGGCTACACAAAACTTATATCCTCCCTATGTTAGCAGGTCACCCAACATGAGAAGGAACATGGAATGCTGAGAGATAGAGTCCTGGGGAGCAGATTCTAATTACACAGTTCCAAGGCAGAATTGCCGTAAGGGCTGGGTAATTGGGGTCAAGTGACATGGCCAGGGTTACACATCTAGGAAATGTCTGAAGTCAGATTTGAACCCAGGACCTCCCATCTCCAGGCCTGGCTCTTTATCCATTGTGTTACCTAGATGCTTCCAGTCTGATTCAATTTTATGGATGAGGAAAATGAGGTGAAATGAGCTGCTTAAAGTAGCAGAAGTGGGATAATGATTAATAACTGAAATTTTGAGATCTTTTTCAGATATGTCTGACTCTTTGTAACCCCTCCTGGGGTCTTGTTGGCAAAGATAATGGAATGATTTGCCATTTCCTTTGCCAGCTCATTTTATAAAGGAGAAAACTGAGGCAAACAGGGTTAAGTGACTTGCCCAGGGTCACACAGGGAGTAAGGGCCTGAGGCCAGATTTGAACTCAAGAAGTGGAATCTTTCTGATTTCAGGCCCAGCAGTCTGCCCACTGGGCCTCCGACCTGCCCTGACTACTATTTATTGATGACTTTAAAGCTTGCCAGTTTTTAATTCTATCTATGATCTCATTTGAGTTTTACCCTCACCCTATGAGAGAGTTTGTATAGGTATTATCCTTCCCACTTTATTAAAGAATAAATCGATGCTCAGAGAGACACCAGGGTCTTGCTCGAGGTCACACAGCTAGTCGGGGCCTTCCTGGCTCTCAGCCCAGCCCTAGCCAGTCTGCCATGTTGCCTCTCTTGGACGCAGGTTCTCCTATTCCAAATCAGCCGTGGTTTTTCCTGCCTCGGTGAGGAGGAGCCTGGCTTTTCTTCCATCTCTTACTTCATACGAGACCCAGCAGTAGAGACATTGTCAGATGAAAAACATGAGCACAATAATAGCCTCTCATCTCCTTCCACTGAGTACTTTCCTTTCCATTATCTGATCCTGGAATCCAACCCTTAGCACCCCCCTGGGAGGCTCTTGTGCTCTGCTAGGCTCGGCCAGCCAGATGGAGAAGGCCCAGTCCCTGTCCTGGGGGAGCCCACAGTCTTGCCTGGAGGGGTGTGGGGACAAGACTTGTCAGCTATCCGAGGGCGTTTAAATGGTGACTCATAGGCTTGGAGATTTAGAGCTGGAAGGGATCCTAAACGTCACGGAGTCCCAACCCCTCCTTTTACAAATGAGGGAAGGGAGGCTCAGGGGCTGTGACTTACCCAAGGTCACCAGGCTGGAGCTTGAGAGAAGAAGCCAGGTCCTCTGACTCTGTATCCCCTCCCTTTCTATGGTACCTCGTTGGCTCAATTGATACAAATTTGACAAACACTTGTTGTTTGTCTAAATCAAGGTCTGCCTATGTTTCTATGTACCAAATATTCTACATGGTCCCTTGGAGGATGGTGTAGCCCAATGGATAAGAGAGTTGGCTTTGGAGTCAGGAAGATCTTGCTTACCCCCCATTATTAGATGTCTGACTCTGGCTAGGTCACTTAGCTTCTCTGTGCCTCGGTTTTCTCATCTGTAAAATGGGGATCATCATTACCCTACCTTACATAGGAGGGGCAAATGAGATAATGGATTTAAGACACTTGGGGAACCTTAAGGCACAGTGCAGGAGGCCAGCTAACTAATGGGACTCATGGGGTGGGAGTGGGGTTGATGCTCCATTTGGGGCCAGGAGACCCCAGGTTCAAATCCCTACTCTGCTGGGCCCTTCTTGGACCTTGATGGTACTTCTCGGATACCTGCTCTCCACCTCCTCTCCTTTTGGAGGGCCTACTTACCCCAAAGGATGAGTTCCAATGAAGAGTTTCTGCCCCTGTGGTTGGCTGGGGGTGCGGGGAAGAAGGAGGACTGGGTACAGGGGTGGGAAAAAAGGTATCACACAACGTCAGGGCGGCCTGTTGGCCTAGCTTGGCCCGCAGTCACCCCTCCCTTCGTGGTCGTCTGTTTGGCAGGTACGCAGGCCCCATGGAGCGCGCAGGGGCAGAAAGCATCCTCACCCATCGCTCTGACGGGACCTTCCTGGTGCGGCAGAGGGTGAAGGACAGTGCGGAGTTCGCCATCAGTATCAAGTAACTTGGCCTCAGTTTTGGAGTTCTCCAGTGGGAGAGACACATGTCCCTAATGTCCAGGGGTGCTCCGAACAAGGGGGCCGTAGATTTAGAGAGGAAAGGGACCCCAGCCCCAGACGCTCACTAGCTGTGTGACCCTGGGAAAGGCGCTTAGCTTTTATCTGCCTCAGTGTCCTCACCTGTAAAATGGGAGTAGTAACAGCCCCATCTCTGAGGGTGGCTGTGAAGATCAAATAAGATAATAATTGTAAAGCTGTAAAGATTAAAATTAATATACAATGACTATTCTATTTTATGAAGTTTATTAATAATAACTAAAGTAAAAAAGCTAGCTCACCCAGCCCCAATCGGAGAGAACAAGAGAAAGGCGGATTTCTCCACAACTATATACAAAATGTGACCATGCAGTGTGATAGAGAGATGAAAAGGATTTCTGGGAAATACTGAAGGACTTCTGGGGGATGAAGTCCAAGGTACAAAATTCTCTAACTATACAAAGCTCTCAGCGCAGTGCCTGGCACCCAGCAAGGGTTCTATCGACGTTAGCTGTTATTTATTTTGGTGGTAACCCTCTGTGCCCCCCAGCTTCTCAGGGTCTCCTAAAATGTGCTCCCAGAACCAGACCCAGCTGTTCAGCCAGGGACTGTCCGGGCCGAGGACAGCAGGACTCCCACCTCCCTTGATTTGGAGCACGTGCCTCTCCTAAATGCAGCCTTTAATAGAACTGGCTAACTCGCCGGTTATATTTAGCAGCGTGGCTACCACCAGGACTGGACGGGGTCATTTCCTGGCCCTTAGTCCAGGGCCTTTTCCATGACACCCCATACCTCGCGCCAGCCCAGCCCTGGTAGAATAGAGCCCCAGATGATGTCTGTTAAAAGAAGTTCTGGGCCGGTGCCGGGGAGCTGAGTGCCCGGCTCGGTGATGGAGGCCGTGGCTGCGTGCCCAATGGATGCAGCCTTCTTGTTCCAAAGATGGGCCAGGCGCCCTGGCATCCAAATGTTCCCTGTTTACCCCAGGAAGCCCGAGGTTGGAGTGTGGAGCTGGGGGGAACATAGCCCTCTGCCCGGGATCACAAAACAAGTCCTGCTTGGCATTTATCTCTGCGTCTGTCTGTCTGGGCAGGTTCAATGTGGAAGTGAAGCATATTAAGATCATGACAGCGGAGGGGCTGTACCGTATCACGGAGAAGAAGGCGTTCAGGGGGCTCGTGGTGAGGATGCTGAGGGGTGGGCATGGGCGCCCGGGACGGGTGTCTGAGCACGGGGGGGGGGTGTTTCACAAGGTTCTGCCTGCCCTCCTGATCTCGAGGCCCCCCGAGGGCCTGGATGACCCCCACCTACACCCCCCAGTCACAGTCAGATGCCACTTGGTAACTCCTGGACGGAGGATTCTCAACTGGTCACTGTGTTTCCCTCCCAGGAGCTGGTGGAGTTTTACCAGCAAAACTCCCTGAAGGATTGCTTCAAGTCCCTGGACACGATGCTACAGTTCCCCTTCAAGGAGCCAGAGAGGAGGGCCATTGCCAGACCCCCAGGTAGGCTCTGAAGATGCAGGTTGGACTCTTGTGCACATTCTACTCTGCCTCCAATTAATTCTTTGTGACCTTGGTCAACGCACTGAACCGTTATGGGTCTCAGTTTCCCTAACTATAAAATATGGACATTGGTCATTTAATTGCTAAAGTTCCTTCTGGCCTTACTTTTTTTCTTTTTCCTTACACCCTTATCTTCTTTCTTAGAATCAATACTGTGTATTGGTTCCAAGGCAGAAAGAGCCATAAGGGCTAGGCCATGGGGGTTAAGTGACTTGCCCAGGGTAACTCAGCTAGGAAGTGGCTGAGGCCATATTTGAACCCAGAACATCCTGCCTCTAGGGCCCGGCTCTCAATCCACTGAACCACCTAGCTGCCCTCTCCTCCATGCACCCACCTTTGCTTTTTATGAGTTTGTGACCGGAGGAGCAAATATAAATAAGCTACACATCTACTCTTGCATGCTCTGTCTACCTTCCTTATTGTCTGTCTCATTTTCTTTAATTATTTATTTTTTTCTAGAATATTTTTCTTTCTTTTTGGCAGTTTACATTTTTAATTTTTTTTTCATTTGAAAACTTTTATTTAATTAATTAATTTAGAATATTTTCCCATGGTTCCATGATTCATGTTCTCTCCCTCCTGAAGCTGAAAAGCACTTCTACTGGGGCATCCATGTTGCCTCTCATTTTCTGTCTGTCTGTCTGTCTCTTTGTCTGTCTCTAACACACACACACACACACACACACACACACACACACACACACACACCACCCTAGTCATCCGCTGAAAGAGGCCCATCAGAAGCCTCTCTCTGCCTCCCAAGACACAGCGACACAGACTCCAGAGAGGAGAAACCGGGATGGGGAGGAGGTGTTACGTGCCGGGCTCCTGGGCTGCCCTTCTCAGGGGGAGACCATCCATGGGGGTGGTAGTGCCAGGGAGGCATGCCTGGGCAGTCAGAGAGTGGGGGACCAAGAGGGCGAGAGCACCCATTCATATGTCCTTGCCAGGGGCCGAGGGCAGTGGGCAGAAACCTCGTGGGGTGAAGAAGAAAGAGCAGCCCTGAGTGCCTTCCCTCTTCCTGGGCCCGGGAAGGCCTTGGAGGTTCCTTCCATCTCTCACACATGGGGCTTTTGTGGGTGACTGGGGGTGATGAACCAGACTTGACAGGGGGCATCCTCCTGGGGATGGAGAGGATCAAGGCTTCGCCCAGTCCCGGGGAGAGCTCTGGGGTCCTGGACTCTGAGAGAAGGGCCAGATGGAGCCGGTGCTGCCGGGCTCGTCTTCCTGGGCAGCATCTCTGTCTCAGAGTGGCTCTTCTGGGGGCGCCGAAGGCCGGCCACGCTCCCCCCTCATCTCCCTCGGCCCCGTTTGCTCTGTCGCGCCAGCTGCCTCGTCGGGGCCTCTGGCAGCGGGGCACGGAGGGGCTCAGAGCCGGCTTTTGTCTTCAGCTCCAGGGAGCGCCAGATACTTCGGATCCGCCAAGGCCCGCTACGACTTCTGTGCTCGGGACCGCACGGAGCTCTCCCTCAAGGAGGGCGACATCATTAAGATCATCAGCAAGAAAGGGCACCAGGGCTGGTGGCGAGGGGAGATCTATGGCCGGGTGAGCGGGGCCTGGGCTCAGGCCAGGGAGGAGGCCCGATGGAGCGGCTGGGGGGGCTGCAATGAAGGCCCGAGGGATGGGAACTGGGGGCCGGAGGGGGAGAAGGCTGAGGCTTCACAGGCCTTCTTCACCTGTTTATGTCATGGACTTCTCTGCTAGTCGTGGCCCTTCTCAGAAGAATGCCTTCAAATGTATTTTATTTAATATATATGATTCTAAAGAAAAGCAATTCTACTGAAATAAAGTTACTAATATAACAAAATAAATAGAAATAAATGATATACATAAACTATATAAATATAAACTCTAACTAGTTTAAATAAATAAATCGTTTATGATAAATTATATCTAAATACATATAACCATAAATAAATTATATAATAAATTAAACAAATAGTTTATAATAAATCATATAAAACATAAATAAATAGTTTGAATAAAGCAATATAAATAAGCTATATATAAACTATATAAATATAAACTATAGTTTAAATAGTTTATAATAAATAAATTATATCTAAATACATATAACCTTAAATAAATTATATAATGAATTAAATAGTTTATAATAAATTATATTAAAATATAAAATAAATAAATGGTTTGAATAGATCTCAATATAAATAAACTATATATAAACTATATAAACTATAGTTTGAATAGTTTATAATAAATTATATCTAAATATATATAGCTATCAATAAATTATATAATAAAATAAATAGTTATAATAAGTTATATATAAATTAAATAAATAGTTTAAATAAATATAAATAAACTATATAAATATAACTAAATAAATATAACTAAAACTCAAAAATGCAAGTTCATAGACCCCAGGCTAAGAACATTTTCTGCAGGCCAGAGCCTCCTTTCCTGCGATGTCACAGAGGAGGCTCAGAGGAGGGTCCACGGCCAATTCTAACCGTATCTCTCTTTTCCTGTCTGCTTTTAGATCGGCTGGTTTCCATCCAACTACGTAGAAGAAGATTATTCTGAGTACTGCTGAGACTGGGAGTTTCTTCAGAGCTGAGGCACCCCCTGAAGCAGGGACCCTGAGACCAGCCTGAGGGGAGGGGGGACCACTCGGGGTCCTTGGGGGGCCCCTTCTTGGGTCTCCGGCCCAGGCCCCAAGACTGTTTAATTTATGAAACCCTGGCTTCCTCCCAGGTTGAAGGAAGCCAATTTAAATAAAGAGATAAAAGAACTGGATGGTGGGGGGGTCTGTCCTGGGGATGGGGGCTCCTAGTCCAGGAGGAACCTGACAGCCCAGCTCTGAGTGGGCAAAGAAGAAGAAAGGGGAGCCAGCTTCGGTGCTGGCCAGGGGATGAGAGGAGAGACGAGCTGGGGCTGAGTCCTGCCCAGCAGAGGCAGAGTACTTGGCCCCCCGGTTGGGGCGGGGGGCTGCCCTATCTCTCTGTCAGCCTTACCACTTCCTGCTTCACACTGTCGTTCCTCCCTCCGCCCATCACCACATGTGGGTACACACACAGGTACTTGTGCTCACACACACACACAGTCCCATGCTGACAAGATACACAATATCCAGATACACACATAGAAATTATGTTCAGAGTCAGTTATTCACAAAGAAAGACTTTGGCAGAAGTTGCATCTCTTCTTTAGGACTCAGTTTCCCCACCTGTAAAACAAGGGAATAACTTGATATAAAGTAGAAAGAGCACTAGATTTAGAACCAAAATGCTTCAATTCTAATGTACTATCTACCTGAATGACTTTGGCCAATTTATTTCATTTCCTGAGCCTTCGTTTCCCTTCCTTGTAAAACAAGAGGCATAGGCAGGGTGGCTAGGTCTCTCATTCCAGCCCTGCCATCCAGAGCCCTGCACCATCTTGGGCAAGTCATTTCCCTTTCCGAGCTTCTATCAGATCCCTAAGGCACCCCTCCAGCTCTAATACTCACACAGGGAGAGGCAAATACAGTCCAGGCCCACCCCCAAAGCGGTACCCAGTCTTACTGATTTCCTGGACTCTGGGGACACCAAAGAGGTGCTTTTTGGGGGGTTGGGAGTGATTGCTGTCCCAGCTCTTTCTCTTTCTCTCCAGACTGGTCCTATCTGTTCTTTTAAAAAAAAAACTTTTTTTTTTTTTTTTTTTAACCCTTATCTTCTATTGATTTGAAGGCAGAAGAGAGGTAAGGGCTAGGCAATTGTGCTTAAGTCTCTTCCCCAAAGTCATACAGCTAGGAAGTTCCCGAGGTGAGATTTGAACCCTGGTGCTTTCTCCATTCTGCTACCTACTTGTCCCTGATACTTCTTTTCTTCGAAGAGCCTGAACATCTGACCCCAAACCTCAAATCACAAAATGTCAGAGCTAGAAGTCACCTTCAAGGTCAGCTGGTCCAACGTCTTTCCAAGGGGCATCAGGACTAGTGGAACGTGTGAGGGCAGAGATTTGGAGTTGTGGGGCTACCTCTTACTACCTCTGTGACTTTGGCCCAGTCACCTTTCTGGGGCTCCCTTTCTGATCTATAAAAGGAGAGGCCTGGGCCACAAGTCTTCTGGATCTCATTCAGCTCCAAAGCAGTAAACAGAGGCTCAGAGAAGTTAAAAGGCTTGCCCAAGCTCACACAGCTAGTTAGTGTGGCAGGACCTGATGCAGAGCCTTAGCTTCCTGGCTGCGGGGCTCTTTTCATAACCCTGGGAAACTGGCATTTTCATGGGGAGTGGTGGTGGGAAGGGCAGAAAGGGTCACCTCACACGAGCGAGCCTTTCTAGTGGTGAGACTTTGAGTCCTGGGCAAGGCAGGGGGTGTGTGTGTATAGGGATGTGTGTGTGTGAGAGAGACAGAGAGAGACAGACAGACAGAGGAAAAAAGACAGAGAGGGAGAGAGAGAGAAAAGACAGAGAGAGGGACAGAGAAAAAAAGAGAGCAAGAGAGAAAAAAACAGAGAGGGAGAGAGGGGGAGAGACAGAGAGAAAAGGGAGAGACAGAGAAAAAAGACAGAGAGGGAGAGACAGAAACAAGATAGAGGGAGAGAGAGAAAAAAGACAGAGAAAGAAGGACAGAGAAAAAAAGAGAGGGAGAGACAAAGAAAAAAGAGAGACAGAAAAAAAGAGAGGGAGAGAGAGAAAAAACACAGAGAAAGAGGGACAGAGAAAAAAGAGAGGGAGAGAGAGAAAAAACACAGAGAGAGGGAGAGACAGAGAAAAAGAGAGACAGGAGTAGGGAAATTTGTGCAGGGTTTTGCTGAGGTTCCAGAGTCCCCAGTCAGGCCCCCACATCCTGGGACCCCTGCGTGAGGAGAGGGATATATTAATTTAGGAGATTCAAGTCACGTGGAGTATTTACATGACCTTGAGCCTCCATAGTCTTGGACATTCAGTTCAGCTAAATTCAATTATCGTTTATGAAGTCTCTTGTGTGTAGAATGGTGTGCTCAGTCTGGGGAAGAGGAAAAGTTGAGCTGAGACATGACTCCTACCCTCCAGGAGCTGATAGTCTATGTGGAGTGGGTGGAGTGGGAGATGGGATGGGGCAGTGTGGAATATTTAGAAAACACCCCAGATAGGTGCACAGCAAAACGCAGAGTGCCACGTGTGACCCAAGGGAGGAGAAGTCTTCTATCCTGTGGAGGGATCAGGAAGAACTATAATGGAGGAGATCCTGATGTTGGGTTTTCAAGGTCAGGAATGCAACTTGTAAAGAGGGGGAGAAAGGGCAAATCCAGGTATAGGAAGAGCTTGAGAAAAGTAAGTAGGAAAGGCAAGGAGTGTTCCAGCAATAGGGAAGAGTCTAATTGGGATGGCACATAGAGAAGCACGAGATCAGACTGGTTGGTGGGGTAACAGAGAGCCTCGAGTGCCAGACTGAGAACTTTGGTCTTCAATGGGAAGGAAGCTGGGTAGCTCAGTGGATTGAGAGTCAGGCCTAGAGACTGGGATGTCCTAGGTTCAAATCCGGCCTCAGACACTTCCCAGCTGTGTGACCCTGGGCAAGTCACTTGACCCCCATTGCCCACCCTTACCACTCTTCCACCAAGGAGCCAATACACAGAAGTTAAGGGTTTAAAAAAATAAAAAAAATAAAAAGAAGAAGCAACGGGAAGATTTTGAGCAACAGTGTAATATGATGTTGTAAAAAACCAACCAACCAGAGATTTTTTTCTGGCAGGACTCTGAAAGATGGACTGGAGAGGAGCAGAAAGGAGAGGAGGCAGGAGGTTATTGGATTAGTCTTCATGGGCCATTATGAGGGAGATGACCTCTTAAAGCCCTTTAGTCTAAGTCCCTGACGTTAGATCCTATGACCTGTTAGAATGGGGGACCTCAACTAGATTTCTCCCTAGCAGAGCTGTATGCTGCCCTCTTGCGGGCTGATTGCTCACACTTCAGGCTTGATGTTCTTGGATTGGTTTGAACTCCTGACCCAGGGGACACACACAGGCTTGCTGATTTTTGGTGGTCTAATTTATAGGGTATGCCATAGAACCATAAAATGTCAATGGTAAAATGCCATTATTTCTCTGATGAGGAAATAAGGCTCATAGAAGGCCTCAGAATTTCCAAGGATGCTGGAGGAAGGGATTTTCAAATTTGTTCTGGATGGTTCCTATATTTACTCTTAGCTGCTGTGAATTCTTGGATATTTTAAGGAAGGGATCTTATTACCTCTTTTTTGCCATTTAACTTTTTAATTTTATTTTTCCTTAATTACATGTAAACAAAAATTTAAAATATTAAAAAAAAAAACCTTTGCCTTCCATCTTAGAATCAATACTGCATATTGATTCCAAGGCAGAAGAGCAGTAAGGGCTAGACAATGGGGGTTTAATGATTTGTCCAGGTCATACAACCAGGAAGTATCTGAGGTCAAATTGGAACCCAGGACTTCCTGTCTTTAGGTCTGGTCTAGGACCACTGAGCACTAGCTGCCTCTTAACATTTGGTTTTTTTTTTTTAAACATTTATTAATCTACATTTTTAACATGGTTACCTGATTCATGCTCCTCCTATAACATTTGGTTTTTTAAATTTTGAATTCCAAATTCTCTCCCTCTTTATCCTTCCCCCCTCCTTGAGAAGGCAGGCAATTTGACATAGATTATACAAGTGTGGTCATGTAAAATATTTCCAATGAACCTTGTTGCAAAAGTGAACACAGACCCAAGAAAAAGAATAATAATAAAAAATAAAAAAGGTTTCTTTTGATCTGTGTTCAGATGCCATCAGTTCTTTCTCCAGAGGTGGAGGGCATCAAGGTTATTATCTCTTAAGGCAGCTCATTCCCTTGCTGGATAACTCAAATTATTGGCTAGTTCTTGCTTCTGAGTCAGTATCCTCGGCTCTATTCCACCCCTTGCTTTTAGTTTTGCCCTCTGGGGCTAAGTAGAATGTCTACTCCTTTTTCCACATAATAGTTTAATAAAGTTTAAAGCGGACATCCACGCCCCAAGACTTACCTTCTTTGGGCCAAACATTTCTGACTCTTCAACTGCTCCTCTAGGGTTGGGTTACTAGACCTTTCACTGTGCAGGTTACCCACATTTGCACTCACTAGATTTTTGTCAGCATCATGCTTTAAAACGGACACTTGGCACCAGACACAGTGCCCCGGATGACGGCTCCCCAGGGCAGAGAACAGTGCAACTGCCGTCTCCCTCGCTTTCCACCATAAGGAAGGCAGGGAAGTTGAGCAGTTGCTACCTTTAGCCCTAGTGAGGAAACCAGCCCTTTCAAACTAGGAGGACTTTAGTGTTTGTGACTTGTTTAGACTTGGACGTGCACTGGCTGTAGCTGCAGACCTACCTCTCACACACAAGAGGAGGAGGAGGAAGGGGTATGAATTTTCTCTTCATGATGGAGCAGAGAAATGATGCTAGTCTGATGCTCCAAGGTGATTTTCTCTCTGCGTGCGGCTCTTTTTTTGTGTGGTATGTGACCCTGGGTAAGGCTTATTCGCCAGATGCTGCTGCCCATGGGCTTGGGGGCTATAAGGAAACGGGGCAGATTCTCTGTCTCCAAATCTAGTGTTCTTCCTACTGTGCCATACTGGGCTTCCCTAGGGGAAGTAGAGGCATCACACAGTATAAGCATCAGACTCAAGATTCAAATCCAAATATTTGAACCCCAAATCCAAAGATTTCCTCACTCTACCCCACTGCAGATTCCATTCTGATCTTTGGTCAGGAGGTAACCAGAAGCCTGGGCCGAAGGGGACTGGTGATGAGCCAAGCTCGGACTGGAGAACTGTGAGCAGAGAGAAAGATTCAGGAAGCACGCTCAGGTGCCACCAAGTCTGGGACGAAGCCGACTTCTCTTAAGTAGACTTCTAACGACCTGGCCTTGCTGTGTGCTTTCTAGATTGGTAGATTCTCTTTTCTCTGGAGTGGGTGTGGAAGGAGGAAACACTCCTGTGGTCTGGAGTGTTGTGGAGGCAGGAGAAAGAAGGGCAAGAGAGAAGTGGGTGGTTCTGGAAGCCTGCCCTCAGATGTGACCGTGGGGGCACAGGGAAGGGGAATAGGTAATAGGGGATAGGATACTAGCCATGGGATAAGGCAGATCTCTGTAACTAAGGAGCCTGGCTGGTTTAGGGGCCAGGAAGTTCCAGGTGGCTCCGGGCTTTGAGGGAGGAAGGATGTCTGCAAAAGAAATGAAAGCAGAGGCAACATGGCATAGGGGACAGAGAGTGAGTGGCTTGGGAGTTAGGATGACCCGGGTTCAAGTCCCTATTCTGAAATATACTGGCTTCTCCACTCTGGACAAGAAAGTCTTATGACCTTATAAGATAATAAATTGCAGACTAACTGTTGATTTGAATTGGTAAAGGGAATTTCCCTACCTGGGAATTCTAGGCCTTGAGGAAACATTGATCTGGAAAGGAAAAAAAAGGCAATAATAATAATACCTTGTATTTATATAGGTTTTAAGGTTTACAAAGTACTTTACAAATAACTCACTTCATCTTTAGAACAACCCCAGGAGGCAGGTGCTATTACTATCCCCATTTTATAGATGAGGAAACTGAGGCAGAGGTTAAATGACTTGTCCGGGATCATACAGTTAGTAAGTGTCTGAGGTAAGACTGAAACTTGGGTCTTCCTGACTCCAGGTCCGTTACTCTATGTACTTCACTTCTTTTGGGCTGACTCTAGGCAGATCTAGTTCACTAATGCTTAAGACAGAATCCTCTTAAGATCCAGAAAGCTAAAGGGTTTGGGTGATGATGATTCTGCACAATGAAGTCATTATCAGCTGAATCCTCGATGACTTAACCTCTGGGTAGCACCCCTTATCTCACAAGTGACTCTTTCAGACAAGGTAGTCTATGTGTTCCCTTCGATTCGGAACCATAGCTCTTGTGAGCCCCCACCAAAGGGTTTACTTTTACTGGTCAGCCCGGGGATAAATTCATTTAAAGCTAAGGCATTTAATGAAATAGCTTAGTTACGAAAAGCAGCAATAGGACATTCTCTGCCATCCCCATAAAACCGTTGGCCCATCTTCCCACAAATATAGCATTGCAGGAAAGAGTGAACAAATGTAATGTGGAAAGGCATGCATATTGGAAATACAAAGGGCTAGGGCACATGGGTCTAGAAGGTGTTTAATAAATGCCCACAGATTGTTATACTGATGTATGGAGAGACAACCCTCACCTCCAATGCTATATAGGACCAGCCATGTTTTTTGGCACTCTCATCATGCCACTCCTTCAATGGCCTGTCATGTTCTAAGGTGGTTCATTCTAGGCATTTTAGGTAGCTCACTCTCTACTGGGATGCAGCCTCTGCCAGTTGCATAATCATTGCTACAGGTATAATATGGTTCTCTGATAGCCTTAGAAAAATGTTAAACCTTTACTTTCTGTCTTGGAATTAATACTGTGTATTGGTTCCAAGGCAGAAGAATGGTAAGGGTTAGGCAGTGGGGGTTAAGTGATTTGCCCAGAGTCACACAGCAAGGAAGTGTCTGGGATTAGATTTGAACCCAGGACCTCCCATCTCTAGGTCTGACTCTCAATTTACCGAGCCAATTTCCCCCTTCTTTGAAAGTTTTTTGAGGCAACTTCTTGCCGGACAATGCTGGGCACTATAAGATTATATAGCATCTTTCTCCCTCCAGCTTCTGGCTTCAGCTGAGCTTTTTAATGGAGAAGCTCTCTCTTCTCTGTTAGATATAATTCCTTTTTTTATTTTTGGAGATGGGCTTAAAATGCTGAATTTTTTAATTTAAGTTTTTAGTTTGCTGCAATTCTTTTAGGAAAGAATTTAGGACTCATACCCAGTCACTAGACTAAAGGGAAACACAAAACAAAATAAAAAACCAGTCTTCTGTGGCTTTTTTCCAAATCTTTGCTAGAATGGGCATTTCCTCTCCAGAAAAAGATTACTCTCCACAGGTGGCAAGCTCTTTGAAACACAGAATCATCCTAGATAACTACCGCTTAGAGGCTTCCGCCTGTTTCTAAGTCTGCATTTCTTGCTCCCTAAGGATGGTGTCTCCACCAGAGGCCTCATGATCTTAGGGTTGGTAATTCCTTGCAGTTTTTTTGTGTAACTTCCAATTGCTCAATGACTCCCAAGAAATATTGAGCATAGTAGAGGCAACCCTTCTGGTAAATTGTCAATAAATCGCTTCTTTGGTTCAGAAACTCCCACTTTTTTAGACTCCAAGATAGTTTTGACCTTCCATGAAAATGAATGGCATCAGGAAAGACTTAGGAAGAAATACTAAACCCAGGGAGTGAAGGCTTTGTGGTCTCCTAGCCTAGCCACATTCCTTCCTTTATCATGTATATATTGTGAAAGACTAGCAGTTCTCTTCTGCATCCTTCCCTATTTTGTTTGATGTCACCTTATCTAAAACTCTTGAGATCCTGGCAGTCTCATCAATATCATGGAGTCTCCCTTTCCTGGTTCTTTTAGCTCTGGAGGCTTTGTTATTGCTGGACTCCAGCATGGAATTCTTACCCACACGCCAGGGGTAGCAGGAACAGAACTTAAGCTTTTGAGGTCAATGTAAAATAACATTTAAGATCCAGCCTGAGACTTTTGCAACAGACTCTTCTTTATCAGGAAATTATAGGTGGACAAGAGCTCTCAGAATCTGGGATCTCCTTGGATGGAAAATTGCCAGTATTTTAAGTCAGTTCTTAACTTTCGGGGGTACCTGTGCCAGAAATAAGATGTGAAAGCCTTGATGTTAGTAATATGACGAAGCAGTCAGTTACTTATGCAGCCCAAAGGATTATATTCACTTTGGGTCTCTAGTTAGCTTCTCCAAGTTTAAAGTATTTTGTGGTTCAGAATCTTTTCCAAACCATGGCTCATGAGCCCCCACTAATATATTTTATGTTTTTTTTTAACCCATCAACCAGATGATACACTTAGCTCATTAAAAAAGGCATCATAATTGAATAATAATATAAACAAAGTAACTCCAGAACATTTTCTTTCTTTGCTCCATAAGCCATAACTTTACTCTCTTACAAATAAACGTGTACTCAGTGGGAAGAATGAACTTTTATAGGAGTGTGTGGAACATACACATGGCTCACATGTGGCCGTCCACATGTGAGGAAATATATGCTCAAGATGCACACATATAGGGCTGCAAATTCTGCAAAGCTGATCAGGCTTTGTCTCCTACTGATGTAATTATTCTGCTTTTTGTGTAGCGTAGTCCATGCCAGGAACTGCTTTCTATTTCAGCTGATCAACTCTGACTCTTCTCTTTTTTTACAAGTATATATGTATATATGTATGTAAATATGCATATACACACACATCAGGAAATATGAATATGTTCATATTACGCTGAAAAGAGTTCTCTATTTTGAACAGGGATGGAGCCAAGATGGCAGAGAAAAAAAGAGAGGTTCATCTGAGCTCTCCCAAATTTCCCTCCATTTAAAATAATGCCTTAAAATGAATTCTAAAGCAGGAAAACCCACAAAAGGATGAGGTGAAACAATTTTCCATTCCACGACAACTTAGAAAGTTGGCAAGAAAGGTCTATTGCACTGAGGTAAGAGTAGAACCATATTGAGCACAGGCTACACCAGGGCAGGCTCCATTTCAGCAAGATAGCAGTAGGCTTTGGGGGAAAATGAATTGGCCAGTGGCTTCCAGAGCTCTCCACACACAGACAGAAGGTTAGATAACTGTTCCAAGGAGACTTTAAGGGTCCTTTTGCTGGTTCTGGGTGCAGGAATCTATTTCATTGCCCATATGCAGATCCAGGTCACAATCTCAGGGCAGGGAGCAGCACTAGCATATCAGAGCAGACCCTTATTACAGTTCCAGGGTAGGATAAAGTATTTGTGGTCATGCACAGACCAGCAGAGTAGTAAACATACCTCTCCTTACTTCATACTGTCTTAGAAGAACTGAAAACTTATAGCCCCCCAGAACTAGCTCTGAAAGCAGTTGCATGTAAAATTTGAAGCTTTGGATAGTGTTCCCTCCAACAAAGAAGCAGAGCCAAACATTAACAGGTTTTTAAAGTTAAAAACCATGAATTAGGCTGGGAAAATGAGCAAACAACAATGATAACAAAAAGAACCTCACCATAAAAGTTACTATGGTAATAGGAAAGATCAAAACACAAACTCAGAAGACAATAAAGTAAAAATTGCTATATCCAAAGGCTCAAAGAAAAATGTGAACTGGTCTTAGGCCCCAAAATGATTCATGGAAGATTCCTGGAAGAGCTCAAAAAGGATTTATAAAGATCAAGTAAGAGTTAGAGGGAAACTGGGCAAAGAAGTGAAAATGATGTAAGAAAATCACGAAAAAAGAGTCAGTAGTTTGGTAAAGGAGGTACAAAAAAAATATCCTGAAGAAAATAACATCTTAGAGAACAGAATAGGTCAAATGGTAAAAGAGGCACAAAAATCCACTGAAAAAAGGAACTTTGTAAGAAGAAGAAATTGCTATATGGAAAAAGATGTACAAAAATTCACCAAAGGAAAAAAACTTTTTAAAAAGAACTGTTCAAATGGAAAAGGAGGAACAAAAATTCACTGAAGAGAACAATTTCTTAAAAATTAGAATTAGGCAAGTGAAAACTAATGAGTCCATAAGATATTAAGAAACAATAAAACAAGATCAAAAGAATAAAAAAGAGAAGAAAATGTGAAATATCTCATTGGAAAAACAACTGATCTGGAAAATAAATCCAGGAGAGATCATTTAAGAATTATTGAAATATCTGAAAGCTATGATCAAAAAAAGAACCTAGCTATTATATTTCAAGTAAATTCTGTAGAACCAGAGAATATAAAATAGAAATGGAAAGAATCCATCAATTATCTCCTGAAAGAGCCCCCAAATGAAAACTCACAGGGGTATTATGGTCAAATTCCAGAGCTTCTAGGTAAAAGGCAAAAATGCTGCAGATATCCAAAAAAGAAACAATTCAAATACTGTGGAGCTACAGTTAGGAATTCACAAGATTTAGCAGCTTCTATATTAAAGCATTAGAGGGTTTGGAATACGATGCTCTAGAAGCCAAAAGAGCTAGGTTTACCACCAAGAATCATGTACCCAGTAAGACTGAGTATAATCCATCAGAGGGAAAAATAATAATCAGCGAAATAGAGGACTTTCAAGCATTCTTCATGAAAAGACCAGAGCTGAATAGAAATGTTGACTTTGAAATACAAGACTCAAGAGGTGAACAGGAAAGAAAAATCATGAGATTCAATAAAATTAAACTATTTACTACATAGGAAGACGATACTTGTAATTCCTAAGAACTTTATCATTATTTATAAAATTAAACTATTTACTACATAGGAAGACAATACTTGTAATTCCTAAGAACTTTATCATTATTTAGCATAGGTGTACATTGAATATGATGGGATGATTTCCAAAAAATAAAAATAAAGTTAAGGGATGAGAAAGAGAAATGCACTGAGAGAAGGGGGAAGAGAGATATAGAATGGAGTAAATCATCTCACGTAGAAGAGGCATGAAAGAGCTTTTTCAGAGGAGGCTAAGATGAGGGAAGGGAAGGAGGGGAAGGAATAATGTACACACTCAAATGGGTATAGAAATTTATTTTATCCTGCAGGAAAGTACAAGGGGAAGAGGACAAGAGAAGGGGGATGCTGCCAGAAGAGAGGGTAGATTGGGGGAGGTGGTAGTCAGAAGAAAAAACTTTTGAAGATGGACAGGATAAAAGAAGAGGAAGTAGGATAAAACAGAGGGAAACAAAGGATGGAAGGGAATTCACATTAATCATATCTGGAAAATTTTTTTCAACAAGTTCTATGTTAAAGGCCTCATTCCTCAAATATATAGAGAATAGTGTCAAATTTATAAGAATACAAGTCAATCCCCAATTGATAAGTGATCAAAGGATATGAACAGATAGGTAATTTTCAGATGATGTAGTCAAATCAAATATAATCATATGAAAAATGCTTTAAAATCACTATTGATTAGAGAAATGCACATTAAAACAACTCTGAAGTGCCAACCCACACCTATCAGATTGGCTAATACAACAGAAAAGGAAAATGAAAGGAGATGTGAGAAAATTGAGACATTCATGTACTGTTGGTGGAGCTGTGAATTGATTCAATTATGCTGGAGAGTGATTTGGAACTCTGCCCAAAGGACTATAGAACTGCACATACCTTTTGACCTAGCAATACCACTATTAGGTCTATATCCCAAAGAGAACAAAAAAAAGAAAAAGGACCTATATATTAATATATATATACAACAATTCTTTTGGTGTTGGCAAAGGATTGGGAACTGGAGAATGGCTGAATGAGTTGTGGTAACCAGTTATGAAAGAATACTATTGTGCTGTAAGAAATGATGAGCAGGATGCTTTCAGAAAAACTTGGAAAGATTTATATGAATTGATGTAAAATGAAATGAGCAGAACCAGGAGAATATTGTTTGTAGTAACAGCAATATTGTACAATTGTAAATGACTTAATTTCTCTCAGCAATAAAATGATCCAGGACATCCACCTCCAGAGAAAGAACTGATAGAGTCTGAATGTAGGTCAAAGAATACTTTTAAACACTTTCTTTTTCTTTATGTTTTCTTTCACAACATGACTACTATGTAAAAAGAAAAGGGTCAAGTTTTTAGAATTATCTTTGTTACACTGCTGCAGGTATTGTAAAAAAATTATTCTCTTGTTTTGCTCATTTCACTTGCAAGTCCTTGCAGGGTCTTTTAAATCCATCTCTTCTATCATTTCTTACATTTCTTAATAATTTTCTATTTCATCCATATACCATAATTTATTCAGCCATTCTCCAATTGATGGGCCCTCTATTTCTAGTTCTTTATCATTACAAAAAATTTCTCTGATGAATATTTTTGCACATAAGCATTCTTTTAGCTCTTTGAAGCATAAGCCTAGTAATGGTATTTGATGGGTCAAAGTGTATGCACTGTTTGGTTTTCTTTATGGAGGAGAGTATTAGTAAATAATGGTTATTTTCAAGAAGGCTGAAGCTACAGCTTCATCAGTTTCACCGTCCTTCTGTCCCTTGAACATATAGCTGAGGTGCTACTTAAACCACACGAATCTCAGTTCTCCATCTAATAGACATGTCGTGATTAGCAAACCCTTCCTCTGTAGGGAAGTCGAACACTGCAGACAGAGGTTTAGTGATATAAAGAGAAGGCAATATTTTAGTGGAATTTTTCTGACTCTGAGTCGTGTGAGAGCCACTGTCTCATCTAGTGGTTTAACCAATTCCTTTCTTTTGAACTCATTTCTCAAACTACCTTGTCCTCTACTGCCTCCCCTGGGTCTCTCAGTTTAACTGTCACTTAAGCCCTGGTCAAAAATTTACTTTGGGCCTTAATATCTCCAGGATAAAATAAATAAAGTAAATAAGGTTCTGTTTCTTCAAACGGACAGAAGTGGGATGGTGGTAAGAAATGTGAAAGTAAGGAAACGAAGTTAAATTTATCCTAGCAGCTCCTCTATTCTATGTGAAAATATCGGTGAATAGAAAATTCTAAAAGCTTGCTGACACACATTCAACTTTTCCCCAGCACTGCCTGCTAGCCGGGTCTTTTTCTCTGGACTCTCTACATTCATGGCAAGGAGTTTCACCAGCTAAAAATCATCTTTGACTAGGAGGAAGTGACTTTATTGGACATTTCTAAGCAGTGGTTAAGCAAAGAGTTTAAAGACTGACAAATATGATACCTCTTCCAGATACTAAGCAAATTGGATGGATACGTTAGTCCAACTAAATGGTACCCTAAAAGAGGGGGGTAAAAAGCTGGAGACCGACCAGGAGGAATATTTCTAACTCTTGGGAAGCCTAAAATCCCAAGCCACAGGAAAGCCCTAAACCCATATAGCTATAGAACAGAGATTCTGGTTCCTTTAAGGCGTGCTTTGTTTTCTGAAAAATATAAAAATAAAAATAACTTCTTTCAATGAACAAAAATCTATTTTCTTTCTTTTTCACCTCTCCCTACACTACTGAAGGTGGAGAGAGAGAGAGAGAGAGAGAGAGAGAGAGAGAGAGAAAATATCTGTATATAGTTCATCAAACAAATAAATTGCTGTGTTGGCCCATGTCTAAAAAGTGTATCTTAATCTGCTCCCCTGTATTGATGATTACTCCCTCAGGAGGTGCAGTTTTTAAGAGTTTCAAAGTCATTTGTCTTTAGGATGTATGTCTTGTGTAAATTGTCCTTTTGGTTCTGCTTAATTTCCTCTATACATCAGTTCATACGTCTAGGAAGAAGGCAGGTATGGCAAGAAGTCCTTCCACTCACCTTGCTAGGGTTGGAGAGATCATGAAGTGAGCTTGGAGTTCCAGTTGCTTGTATGGGTAGAAAGACCCTCTTCACACTGAGTTTCCCATTAACTCTGATTCTAAGTATTTGAGTCAGGGGCTCAGAATTCTTTCTGGATAGTTTAGGTGGTCCCAGAAGGATAGTAAAAGTAATCTGTCTTATATTTTTTATTTTGAGCTTTTTGTTGGCTCTCTCATTCCAAAACTCGATTTGAGGCATTATTTTAAATTTGTTTGAAGGGGACTATCGGGAGAGCTTGACTGGGATGTTCCCTGGATCTAGCCTGGGTTCCATTCCCAGTTCTGACATAGGTTGACTGTGTGACCCTAGGCAAGTTCCTTTAATTTTCAGTACTCTAAGCAACTCTTTATAGTTTGCTAAGAAAATGCTGGCTTGCTTAGGTAGAGGGAATTCCATATACCAGTGAAATCTCAGCTCCAGTTCTGATGGACTCCCATTATTGAGGCAAAGAGGCATTATGGAGAGAGTTAGCTTTGGAACTGGAGAAACCTACGTCGGAGCCCTGCCTCTGACCCGTACCCGCTGTGTGATTCTGGGATAGTGTAAAAAAAAAAAATAAAACGAATATTGATAATTTGTTTCCCCTTTTACAACAGTCACTTAATTTTCCAGCACCCAAAGGTATATTTAATATATAAACTGCAGAGGAAGTGACAACCTACATTGGTAGAGGGAGTTTTCCTACATGGAAATTCCATATATCAATGAAATCCCAGGTCTAGTCCCTATCCCTCATCAGTGTTTTTGTTTTTCTGACATTCTTCAGTTTTCTGCTACTTTTATATGTGTGTTTAAAAAATTTGTACCCTGGGATCTTCATTTCCCAGCATTCTTTACTCTTCCCAGGGTTTCCTTGTCTTGCATCCCGGTGCTGCACCCTGACGGGGGGTTTGTTTATAAATTTGCTGAAACCCATGTTGAGGGGACTTTTTTGGGGGGCTTTGACTTTGGCTCCACTGTGGTAGACTGCTGGGTTTCTGGCTTTTTGCTCTGCTCACTCGGCTGAAGGAACCCCTTTCTCTCTCACTTTGTTGTTATTAAATCTTATAAAAATATAATACTAGGAGTGTTGTATATTCATTTTTAGTCTTACATATATTAATACTCAGTTATGTGGTTATGTGCGCCTCCTGTCAATGGGCCCTTTAAATAAATAATTATTTTAATATTTTAATATTAATTTATTTAATAAATATTTAATAAATAAATACAACTCTCATTCTTGGGATATTTTTATTTTTGAGACTCTTCTATCCTTCTGGAATGGTCTTTCCTTTTAGACTCTTAGGTCATGGGATTCTGCCTTTTTTTTCTTTCTTCCTCTCTGAATTAAAAAAAAAAAAAGAGAGATCTATTCTCATTCTGTTTTAGGGATAATCTGACTAATTCCTCTCTGGCTGGCTTGACTACCATGACAAGGCTGTCACTTTCTCTGAGTATGACCCCTGTTTTTTCATATTTAACCATTTCCTCCTTGTGGGTCAGATTTCAGCCCAGGATAGCGGTTCTCCTCATTACTTCCTCTGCCTTCTCAGAGATGAAATGATTACCAAGGTACATTAAGATTGTCACAGATACTTGACTAGTGGTAAAATGAAGCTTTCTGCTGGTATGTGGGAAACTGAATCCCTCCTCCCCTCTGCACCCCACACGCATCCCTGTTATTTCTAGCTGGCCTTTGCCCTTGGTTTCAGGGGATCTTGGCCCATTGTCTTGACTTAATAATAGTAGGCTATATGTATAAAGAACTTTATAGGGTCAGCTAGTGGATAGTGAGCCAGATCTGGAGTTGGGAGGACCTGGGTTCAAATTTGACCTCAGACACTTTCTAGCTCCGTGACCCTGGGCAAGTCACTTAACATCCATTGCCTAGCCCTGACTGCTTTTCCATCTTAGAATTGATACTAAGATAGAAGGTAAGGTTTTAAAAATAAAAGGGCTTTATGAATGGCTTTCCTTACAACAACCTGTGAGGTTACAGCATTTACTCTAGTTGCAATAATCATTGCCTCCTTTAGACTGTGGGCTCATCGAGAGCAGGGTCAGCCTTTTGCCTTTCTGGGCTTTGCTGAGCTCCTGGATCTCAGCTGGTGTTTAGTAAATGCTTTTATTATTAAATTAAATTTAAAATTATTTTATTAATATTAAAAATATTATTATTAAATGACAATGATCACCCATTTCATGGATGATAATAGTCCTAGCTGGGGCTTGCTCAGGGTCGTGCTCCCAAAAGGAGCAAAAGCTGGGATTAGAAGAGGAGTCCTCCGGCTCCGAGTCTGCTCTGTCTTGCTATATCACACTTCCTTTCAAAAAAATTGGCAGAACCATCTCTCCCTTCATTCTCTGGTCTCTTAAGTGCCCTGCTTACTTTTGTCCCAGCTCAGCAGTTTCCCTCACAGCGATAAGATCAGAGGAATATAGATTTAGAGCCAGAAAGGGACCTTAGATGGCTTCTAATCAACCCTCTCATTTTTTAGATAAGAAAACCTAGGGCCCAAGAGGTTAGATGACTTCCCTAGGGCTGCAGGAAGTAGTCAGTCGTGTCACTAACCATCCTTGTTTACTTTCCTGCTTTAAATCCTGAACCTAATTTTTTCCAGAATTTTCCTGATTTTATGTGCCAAAAATGAAGAAGTAAGGCAAGCAGAATGGTCTCAGGACCCCTATTAGAAAGGAAAGTTATTAAAGGTTGTGCTATGGAACTCTTTAAACTGTTCTACATAGGACTGGTTGGTAGCATAGAGAATAACAATAAAAAAAATAGCTAGTTTTTATATAGTGTTTTAAGGTTTACAGAACTGGTCACAGATATTTCATTTTCTCTTTACGACAACCCTGGGAGGTAAGTGCTATTATTATAATATCTATTTTACCACCCAGGAAACTGAGGCATAGAGTTTAAATGACTTGCCCAGGGTCACATAGCTATTAAGTGTCTCAGGAGGAATTTGAATTCAAGATAACTTGACTCCAAATCCAGTACCTAGTTACTACTCTCCTTGTAAAGAGACAGAGGGTAGTTCAATGGATAGAAACCCATTCTTGGAGTGGGAGAACCTGGGTGCAGATCTGACCTCAGATCCTTCTTACCTGTGTGACCCTGGACAAATCATTTAACCTCTATTGCCTAGCCCTCATCACTCTTCTGCCTTAGAACTGATTCTTAATATCAATACTAAAACAGAAACTAAGAATTAAAAAAAAAAGAGACAGACATAGAGCAGGGGCTGGCCAGCAAGATATGGCTGAATTTAACTGGTGGGTGGCTAGAAATTGGGTTCAAATTTTATAGAATCAGCAAGATGTAGTGAGATGAGTGTGGTGAGTTGACATTTCTAGTCCTTGTTCTGGAGGTGTAGACAATCGCCCTCTACTAGCCCTCCACCAAAATGGCCTTTGAATGTATCTTTGCCCAAAGTAAGGGACTGGGCAAAATGCAAAAGAGAGGTGGAAAGACAAAAAATCAAAAAGTCAATAATATGATTGACCAAAAAAGAGTTAAGACTTTGGCTGAATGAGCATGAATCTATTCCCCAAGAATAGAACACAGAACCCAGGGCACAAGGGAAAAGCTGAAGACTTGCAAGGCTCTTTGGGAATGTCTAGTTTTCTTGAGTTGATTTAAAGGTGTTTAGGACCATTCGGTACTTGCAGAGATATATCACCCTGAAGCAGCTGCTCCATAACATATTTCTAGAGGAGGGCCAATGGGCCATGGAGTTGGGCAAAAATCAGTGAATGAGAGTTTATTAAGCTTATTTTTAAAGATGCATTTATTAAGCGCTTACTAGGGTGTATGTATGGGGTGCTCAGGAAGGACTAGGACTTTTGGTGCAAGGGCTTGCTGTGTCCTTTTTGTCCAGCTTTGGTGTCCACCTGACACTCAACTCTCACCTGAGACTCCAAGAAACAGTAGTATGCACAGTAGCCCTCTCCTGTTATAATCAAGTTGTTCATTCAGGAAGTATCGATGGAGGCTAAGAACAGACCTGAGGGATACAGAAGCCCATAGATTCAGAGCCTTCCAACCCTGGAAAGTATCTCAGAGAGCATTTAGTCATGACACTTCTGTAATTTGCCAAGTGGTCACTTAGTGAAAGGGAGCCCACTGACATCTGAGGAGTCCATCCCATTTGTAGATATCTCTGACTAAAGGCCATTTTTCCTGACCTCAATTGTTAACTCTGCCTTTTTGCAACTTCTTCCTTCTGCTCCTAATTCTCGTTTCCAGGCATTTTCTCTGGCCCTAGTGATGTCTCTCCCTTATCTGATTGTGAGTTCCTCAAAGGGAGGAATTATCTTTTGTCTGTCTTTGTATCCTCAGTGTTGAGCTCAGTGCCTGATGTGGTTGAGAAGGTTTCTCTGGAAGGGATGGGTCTTGGACTTTGTACTTAGGGTAGAAAAGGGATTTGTCATGATAGGCAGGAGGCAGGAGATGGCTTTTTGGCCATGGGGTAAGTTGTTAATATATAGCTCCCTTCACGGAAGGAGGAGTCATCTTCTGAGGCATTTTAAAAATAGAAATGTGATTTTTGATGTTTTTGCTTGGTGCCATACTAGAAGAGGAAGGAGTTCTGATCAATGGTGACAAAAGCATTTCTGTCCTGTTTGGAGAAATGAGTCTTCACCTTCCTCCCACAAATAAGTCATTTTTAGCCTTGAAGGCTAAGATCTAGTTTCTTTTCCTCTTTCCATGATTACTTCAACTGTACACAGAACTCTCCCTTTCTAACATGCCTTGGCTCCTAGGAGTGGAGTCATACAATCCAGCCCTCTGCATGCTAATTGACTCCTCTAGCAGAATATAATTCTCTTTGAGGGCAGGGTCCATTACTTCTTTTCTTTCTCTCTTCCTGCCTTCATTCATTCATTTATTTATTCACAAAACTTATTAAATACCTACCAAATGCAGAACCATGAGCTAAGTTACTGGACCTTAAGCTCCATGTGGGGAGGGTTTTATTTAAACTTTAAAACTGTACAAATAATTATAATATTGACTTTTTCAAAAAAACAATACCAAACAATGTGAGAAATGTGTCAGAACCTCCATTTTTAAGGCAGGGTCCAGTCTGGCCATGTTCACTTCTTCATTTCTTTCCAGGCTCTAAGACTTCTTTCTCTACCAATCCACAGCAACTTTCTCATTCTGGAAGATCCTTTTGCCTCTTTTTCTGATTGGTCATTTCCTCCTAGAACCTCCATTTTAAGGAAGACCCCAAGACAATCATGTTGCTTCTTCATTCGTCTCCGGGCTCCATTCTGGACTTTTTTTCTCCACTATTCCCTTTGGTTAGCAACTGTGATTAGGATGAAGGGTCTTCAGAAATGACAGAAAAGAAGTGGTCAGATAGATAAGAGAAAAACTGGGAGAAAGTAGTGACTCAAAAGCCTAGAGAGGGGGGAGTATTAAGAAGAGTGAGTTCAGTGGTGTTAGAGGCTGCAAAGTGGTCAAGAAGAAAGAGGACTGAGAAAAGGATATTGGATTTGTCAGATAAGAGATCTTGAGTAATTCTGGAGAGTTGCAGTTTTGGTCGAATGATGAGGTTGAAAGCCAGTCTATAGAGTTAAGAAGAGAATGGGAGGAAAGGAAGCTAAAGCATTGAGTACAGAAAGCCTTCTTAAGGCTTTAGCCCCAAAAGGAAGAAAGCTAGCAGGAATGAACAAGTGAAAGTTTTTTGAAGATGGGGGAGACATGGGCATACCTGTAAGTAGTAGGGAAGCATCCAGGAGACAGAGAAATTACAGATGATAAATGAAAATTGGGGATGATGGAAGAAGGTGGGGAGCAAACTGCTGGAGAAGATGGAATAGAATTGGGTTTACTTCTATTATGTAGAAGGGTTTGCCTTGGCAAGCCTCTACATGTGAAACAGGGATGAAGAAGTAAAAATAGGCAGAGGGCAACTGGGTGATGTGAGGTGAGAAGAGGGGAAGAAGAGGGAGTTCTTGAATGAATGGTCTCCAATTTTTTTAAAATTCAATTTTATTGCATTTTCAGTTGTGAATTCCCTCTCCCCTCTATCTATTGAGAAGTCAAAGAGAACAAAACTCATTCCAAATATGTATAGATATAGTCTCATTTTTTTTCCAGGAAAATATGGTTCTCAGCTGAGAGAAGATGGGAGGAGGGAGGGCCATGATAGATTTGAGGACAGATGAGGTTTGGAAGAATTGCTATAATAAGATGGCTAATGAGTTAATTAAAAAAGTATAAAAGGATTACCTTGTAGTAGTGAAGACCAAGTTGAGGTTAGGTGGCATAAATTTGTAGCAGATCCAGTCAGCACCATTTCCTGATTTTCTCTACTTTCATTTGATAGCATTTGTAAAGGAAGAAGACATTACTTGGTGGGAGTGATTCAAAGCTGAGGCTTGGCAGGGGAAGATCAGCAATCTAGTAAGGGGGTAAGGGACTCAGAAGAGGATAGTTTTGAGTTAAATCATTCACCAAGGGGCCAACATGGGGAATGGAGAAGAGTATTCTAGTAGTGAGGTCTGGGAGAAAACTGACGGATGGAAGGAAGCATGGATGAGAAGCAAGAGTTGGGGTTGCAAGATCAAGGAAAAGGTGGAATAGCAATAGATTGTATTCCAATAAGGGAATTCAGAGGTCATGAACATAAATGTAGAGCATTTATGGGTGATGACAAGATCAGGCATGTGACTATATTGTGGCTGAGGTGGGGTGCAGGGAGAAGTCATGAGAAATTAGTTGGTTGAGATACTGGGAAGTTAGAGTGTTTGTGAGAGTATCAATATATATGTTGAAGACCCTTAGTATGAGGGCAGAACTTGGGGAGGAGAGACACTATGCTGAGTCAAATTATGGAACTTGTTGAAGAAAGAAGAAATGTATCCTGGAGATAGACAATAACTACTATTTAACAGGTTCAGGAAGATCTTTCACTGAAAAATCTTGGCTGACATGACATCATTTGGGCTTTAGTCTTTTGAGTTAAGCAGTGTCTTCAAACTTCTTTTTAAAACAAATTCCTTACCTACTGTCTTAGAATGGATACTGAGTATTAGTTCCAAGGCAGAAGAATGGTAAGGGCTAGGCAATGGGGATTGAATGACTTACCCAAGGTTACACAGCTAGGAAGTGTTTGATTTGAACCCAGGTCCTCCCAAATCCAAGCCTGATTGTCTATACCAGTGATTCCCAAAGTGGGCCCTACCGCCCCCTGGTGGGTGTGGTGATGGCCACAGGTGCATTTATCTTTCCTATTAATTGCTATTAAAATGAAAAAAAAATTAATTTCCAGGGGGCTAAGTAATATTTTTTCTGGAAAGGGGGTGGTAGGCCAAAAAAGTTTGGGAACCACTGTTCTATACACTGAGCCACCCAGCTTCCTCTTCAATCTCCTTTTTAAAAATGCAAATATCCCTTAGAGGAAGAAACCTTCATATGAATGGTTTCATTTCTATGTTTTCTTAGACTATATAAGCTGAACAGATCCTTAGAAGGGAGAACATAGATCAGCAGTGGTGAACCTGTCAAGAGACTGAGTGCCCAAACTGCAATCCTCATGCCACATGTGAGCCCTCACCTTACCCCAGAGAAGGGAGAAGGAAGAGCTCCCATTGATCTTCTGGGCAGAGGGGTGGGTGATGAGAGAAATGTCCTTAGGCACACCTGGAGAGGGGGAAGGGAGCAGTCCCCTCTGGCACTCTCTGGCACATGTGCCATAGATTCACCAATGCAACCATAGATCATCAGTGATAGAAGGGACCTTAGGATAAAGAATGTTTTTTCTTTTTAAAAGTTTCATTAATATCTTAAAAAAAATTTTAAATTTCAAAATAAAACCCTTACCTTCTGTCTTAGAATCAATACTAAGAATTGGTTCCAAGGCAGAAGAGTTTGTAAAAGCTAGGCAGTCTATAAAATGAGTAGCAAGCTACTGCAGTATCTTTTGTTAAGAAAACTCCAAATGGGGGCATAAACAGAAACACTATTAAAAAGACTAAAGAATAAGAACAATGCCTATAGAATAAATTATAAACTTTTCTTTTCCCCATTAATTTCTCTAGCCTGATTTCACATCACTCTTTTAGTACATTCCATGTTTTAGCCACAGTCTAGCTCTGGACTTTGTACCTTTGCAAGATTTGTTCCCTCATACCTACTACACACTGCCTCTTCACATTTGCTTTTTGGAATCCCTAAGCCTGTAACCTCTGATTAGTCTGGTCTTTCTTTTCCTCTGCATTTTCACATCAGCCCTGGGGATGGAGAAAAGGAGAAACGGAGGAGACGAATTGCCCTGGCTACTTAATGTAAAAGCAATTGCTTCTCATTAGTCTAATGTCTCACAGACATTTGAAAAGAATCATCCTTCTTTATGGAAACAGTCCTGGAAGACGTCAGAGGAAAATGTTCGAGAAACATTATCAGAGATAGAAAAGAGGAAATAAAGAGATGACCCTTGATCTTGGGTCCTTTGTAGCCACTTTAGGAAGTATCTGTTAGGGCTTTGCCTAGCCACAGCCAAAGAGAGCATTGAAGAGCTCGTGAAGGAATTTAAAGAGAGGTGGTTACAGAACCAGCCAGAGAATGGGAGATCAATGTGGTGAGCCAAATTGGAGAGTTCCTTGTATGGATCTATTATCATTGAAAACAACATGCTTAGAGGAGGATCCCTTGTCAGTATGGTTTGTGGGTGCAGCCCTCTGTATGTGTGTGTGAACAAAGAAAACATGAACAGAAGAATGAGTGGGGAATGAGATTTCAGATTCTGCTTAGTAGTAGCTCTACTGTCAATAGTCAATAGACACATTTATTAAGTACTACTACTATGCACCAGGCATTGTGCTAAGCAATAGGGATACAAATACATAAAAAAAGAAAAAAGAAAAAAGAAAAAGAAAGACAGTTCTTTGTAGTCTAATGGGAAAAACAACACATGAAAGGAAAAGGTGAGTGGAGAGGAGGTAGAACTGCCCCAGAGTAGTCAGGTGAGAAATGAGATGTTCTAAGTTGGATTCCATCCTTAAATGGAGATTTTGGAGATCATGGCTCCACCCTTGAATCAGAGGGACAGAGTAGTGATGAGCCCTAAGGATGATGAGGCTTTCCCAATAGTGAGCTTTCTGGACCACAGGGGAGAAGTCAGAAATGTTCTGGAGTAGTACAGCCTGGTAAGACTTTGCTCTGAACTTCTCACTCTGTTACTTGGTTGTTAAATTGTATTTTCCTTTATAATATAATGTACTCTAATTTTAGTTTCACTTGAAATTGGGAAAGGGATTAGAATCTCATTGAAATGTGGGATGTATATTGGCGTCAGCTTGAACAGAGCAGATTGTTAAATTTTCAGTTTGTAAGTTGGCAAATGTTACAAATCAGGGCTTCATTTATTGTTTTGATGATTGTCTAAACTCAAAAAAGTGATGGAGAAAATGTTAATAATGCAGATTAAATTTAAAAAAATATATCACATGTATATTCCCACTCCCCCCTCTGGAAAGCTGATTGTTAAACAATTACTAGCATGCCACTGGATAGGAGCTAAGTCATGATAGATTGGAATTGCGATAGTTATTCCAGTCCCTGAGACAGAAACAGGGAAGAGACTTGGAAAGGCTGAATGCCCTGAGTCCCAGGCATGCAAAGGGACTTTGAGCAGTGAAGTCCATTACTTGAATGGCAGTTCAGACCTTGGAGTGCCATCTCGTGGCTGCTATCGGTAATAACATCTAGAGAAGCTTTGCTCATCCTGCCTCTTATGTGAAGAACATTCATGGGTGACTGAGGGCATCCTTTGCTCAGCTCAATTGCCACCTCCTGTAAGAGACTTTATTTATTTTTCCTATATTTTATATTTATGTATATCTTTGTATATGTTGTTTCTCTGCAGAATGTAAATTCTGGGAGGGCAGGAACTTTTAATATTTATCTCTGTATCTCTAGGGTCCAGAATGGTGCCTGACGCATAGTAGGTCCTTGTTAAATATTTATGGAATTAAATTAGAACACAGAACACAGAATATCAAACCTGGGAAAGATCTTGAGAGGAAAGAGTGGAAAAGATGAAAGGGACATTGGAATGTAGAATTTTTTAATTTTTAAATTATTTTTTATTTTTTAAATTTAAATTTATTTTTTATTTTCCTTACTTTCCATTTTAGTTCTGATACTAAGTATGGCTCCCAAGGTAGAAGAGTGGCAAGGGCTAGGCAAAGAAGGTTAAGTGACCTATCCAGGTTCACACAGCTAGAAAGTGTCTGAGGTCAAATTTGAATCCAAGACTTCTCAGTTCCAGGTCTTTAAGACAGTCTGAAGAGATTGCCTTCTGGAGACAGTCTTCTAACTGGGGAGAGTCTTCGAGGGAGCTTTGCTGGAGCCTGAGGCTTGGATCGTGGCCTTGGAATTTGGCTTCAACTTGGACTCTGACTCCTGGACTACCTTGCTGGGTGAGTGAAAGGCTGACTGACTCCTTTCCTAGTTTCCTAAGAGACTAGCTTCCATCTTGGAGGACGCTGTGTGGTTACTCACCATCAGCCTTCCTGATTGAGAACTTATTAACCTCTGCCTGGATTAAAATAGGATAGATAACTTTTTTATCTCCTTCACATTTCTCTACTTTATTGTTTCCTCTCTATTTTGTAAATACATTTCTAACTCGAGATATAATAAATATTGACGACCACATAATTTCATAAAATTATTGTCCAACCATTAATTTTCACCCTTACATTTCCGGTCTCTATACCCAGGTCTCTATCCATCGAGCTACATAACTGCCCCATTGTTGTCTCTAGAATGAATTCCAAAGTCCCATTCTAGACCTTAGCGCTATAAAGATAAATAATAACCATTTAGTATGTCTTTCATTTTCATTTTTTCTTTAAATTAAACCCTTGCCTTCTGTCTTAGAAGCAATACTGAGTATTGATTCCAAGGTAGAAGACAAGTAGGGGCTAGGTAATTGGGGTTAACTGATTTGCCTAGGATCACACAGCTAGGAAGTATCTGAGGTCAAATTTGAACCCAGGACTTTCCATTTCCAGATCTGACTGAGCCATCTAGCTGCCTCCACAATCATTTCTTAATACATTTTCTACCATTTAACTTTTCTTGGAAACTGAAGCACTTATGCCTCTTTTGGTTCCTTCCTCCTTCCTCCTTCCTTTCTTTCCTTCTTCTTCTTCTTCTTCTTCTTTTTTTTTTTTTAACCCTCACCTTCCATCTTAGAATCAATACTGTGTATTGGCTCCAAGGCAGAAGAGTGGTAAGGGTAGGCAATGGGGGTCAAGTGACTTGCCCAGGGTCACCCAACTGAGAAGTGTCTGAGCTGAATTTTGAAAAAACAAAAACTAAAACCACCCTCCAGGGACTTCAAGGGACCTCAAGGTGAGGAGGACATTTGGTGACTTACGTAGAAGATGGATGGGAATGGAGAGAGACTTCAGGTAGGGAGACCAAAGAGGAGGTTATTGCGGTAATCCAGCTGAGAATCGATGAAGGGCTGAACTGTAGTTTAGTTAATCATGGTGCCTCAGTTACCTACCACTCGGTCCCCCGACTTAGCTTTAAATCTTCCAATGTGGGTGAAGTAGAATTCTGACCTTCCCGGGAGGGCCAGGGCTCCCCAGCTTGGGGGGTTAAAAGCTGTACCCATTTCCTTTAGATCTTGCCAGAAGGACATGCAATTTAGTTTTATTTTCTGAAACAATGAGAGCTTTTGTTTTGATGTCACTTTCATTTCCAAATATATTCTTCCTCTTCCCACTCTCGCTGAGCTGTCCCTGACAACAATGCTTTAAAAAGAAAGAGAAAATAAACAATACCCCAAATCTGACCAACACATTGATTATGTCTGGCGGTACAGCCAAGGTTCGGATTTCACTGTCCCTTGTGGTTGATGCTCAGAGAGGTGAAGCTTTATTTGAGTTTCCTACCCAGGGATCTTTCAATGACTTGGGAAATCTAGGTGGCATCAGACTGGGAACCCTGGCCCAGAGTCAGGAAGATCTGAGTTCAAATTCATCTTCAGGAACTTACTAGCTGTTGTGATCCTCCGCAAGTTATTTAGCCTTTCTTTGCTTCAGTTTTCTCATTTGTAAAATGGGAATAATAACAGCCCCTCCCTCCCAGGGTTGTTGTGAGAACCAAATTGTAAAGCAGCAAGCACATAGCAGCTGCTATAAAAATGTTAGCTGTTATTATTTATTGTTTATAAAAAGGAAGGGAAGTACGTTTTCTCAACTCTAAGGCTGATCTTGGTTATTATGATTACATAGTAAAAAGGGTTTTTGGGGTCCTATTTATATTGTTGTCATTCTGTATAGTTTTCTTGTTTCTGTTTACTTCACTTTGTATCAATTTATGAAGATTTTCTCATTCATCTTTGAATTCACATTCATTATTTCTTATAATGCAATAACATTCCATTCATGTACCACAATTTGGCTATTCCCCAACTGATTTTGTTTCCAGTTCTGTGCTTCCACAAAATGGTGCCATGAATATTTCTGCATATAGAGGACCTTTTGTTCTGTCTTTGACCTCCTTGTTTGCCTCTGGGTCTTTATCTAGTCTGTTCCACTGCTCTACTTTTGTATTTTTTTTAACTAGTACCAAATAGTTTTGATGTTTATTGTTTTGTGATATAATTTGAAAGCTAGTACGACTAGACTCTTTTCATTGCTACTTTTTTCATTCTTTCTCTTGAGATCCTGGACCTTGTGGTCTCTCCAAATGAATTTTAAAATTACTATGTCTAATTCCAATAAAATAGTCCCTTGGGAGTCTGATTATTTGAGCCTAAATATGTCATTTTATTTAGATGGTATCATTTTTATTATTATGTTGTTCAGTTGTGTACAACTCTTCATGACCCCATTTGGGGTTTTCTTGGCAAAGATACTGGAGTGGTTGGCCATTTCCTTCTGCAGCTCATGTGACAGATGAGGAAACTGAGGCAAACAGAGTTGTGTCTTGCCCAGGACCCTACAGTTAGTAAGTATCTGAAGCCAGATTTGCACTCAAGAAGAGGAGTCTTCATGATTCCACCTCACTGCTCATTATTATAGTAGTTCAGTGGAACCGAACCATGAGCAATAGATGCCTCTCCGATAAATTAAATCTTTCTTTGCTTTTATAGTGTTTTAGGAGGCATCTGGGTGGCTCAGTGGATTGAGAGCCAGGCCTAGAGACGGGAGGTCCTGAGTTCAAATCTGGCCTCAGACAGCTGTGTGACTCTGGGCAAGTCACTTGACCCCCATTGCCTACCCTTACCACTCTTCTGCCTTGGAGCCAATACACAGAATTGACTCCAAGACGGAAGGTAAGGGTTTAAAAAAAATTAAAAAAAAAAAAAAAAGAGTGTTTTGTAGTTGCAATAACATAAGCCCTAAGTGATTCCTTGGTAAGTTAAATGCATTTTGTAGTAATTTTTAACCAAGTTTCTTTTTCTATTGTTTCTTCATTTTCTTTTTTAAAGCATTATATAGAAATATTGTTCATTTTTATGGATTTATTTTGTATCCTGTGAACTTATTGAAGTCATTAATTGTCTCAGTTTCTTTGTTGATTATTTGGGCTTTTTTAAATAAACTAGGATGCCAGCTATAAATAAGATAGTTTTTTAGTCTCATTTTAACTGATATTTATGACTTTAATGTCTTTCTCTTATCTTTTTGCTTTACTGGTATTATGCCAAATAATAGCAGGGAGGAGTATATTTACTTTATCTTATATTCATTGTGAAAGGTTTTTCCATGGAAAGGATGATATGGGGGTATAGTTAGGTAGCTCAGTGGATTGAGAGTCGGACCTAGAAACGGGAGGTCCTGGGTTCAAATATGGTCCCAGATACTTTTTAGTGGTGTGACCCTGGCAAGGCATATCACTTAATCCCCATTACCTAGCCCTTACCTCTCTTCTGCCATGGAACCATAGTATTGATTCCAAGACAGAAGGCAAGGGTAAAAAAAAAGTGTGATATGTGTATTAGGTAAGTAAAATATTTGTGGTGTGATATTCATTTGGAACATTGGCTTCTACATGCTGTCTGTCATGTGTAAAAAGTGAGCCAAGGAGCTTGAATTAGCTCAAATAGAATTAATTCAGCTAACCACCAGGTGAGCTTTCAATCACTTATTGCACCATTTATTTTTAAAAGAATTATATACATGACAAATATGGAAATATATATTGCATGATGGCACATGTATAACCTATATCATATTGCTTGTTCTCTTCGGGAGAGATGAGGGAAAGAACATGGATCACAAAATGTCAGAAAAAATTAAAAATGGGATCTACATGTAATCTAAAAATACATACTATAAATTAAAAATAAATAAACAGGAAAGTGCAGAAATAAAAAAAACAAATAAAAGAGGGGGCAGTTGGTGGCTCAGAGGATTGAGAGCCAGGCCTAGAGATGGGAGATCTTGGGTTCAAATCTGGCCTCAGACATTTCCTAGCTGTGTGACCCTGGGTAGGTCACTTCACCCCCATTTCCTAGACCTTACCATTCTTCTGCCTTGGAGTCAATGCACAGTATTGACTCCAAGATGGAAGGTAAGGATTTAAGAAAAATAAAAGAAAAGAAAAGAAGTACATAATGTTTTATTTATCCCTAAATAGCTCAGATCCCCAAGAACTGAACTCTATTTTTCTTCCCTGAGATCCTCCATTTCTCTCCCTTCTCCTTCCTCTCACAGCAGCCATCCACCAGTTAGAGGTAACTCCACCTGCTACCTCTAATATCTATATGCTTAACAAACAGCACTGTCCACAATGCCATCCCATTGTTGAGGGATGAAGAGGGCAGGAACCTTTTCCTTTTTCCTTGTTGTCCTTCAGCACCCATATTGGGCCACTTATTAAGAGGCTGCAGTCTCCCATCAGGTCACTAGAGGGTACTTTAGCCAGCCAATGTTTGGGCTACTCCCATGGTGCTGCCGCTCAGTACTCAACTAGGAAGCAGCTTTTTAAAGCTCTTGCATTGGGCACCACTCAGTCCTAGGAGATAAAATATTGGGGAAATGCTAAAATGTGAAATTTTTGAAATATTTGCATTTTGGGCTCACTGCTTTTACCCCATGAGATATTTTACTCTTTCAAGTCTCTTCCTCGAGAAAAGGCACTACCATCTTGCCAGTCACTCAGCCTGGTGACCTCAGTTCTTTCTTAATTCATTTTTCTTACCCTTACATCCCACATAGCCATAAAGCTGTCAAAACTTGTCATTTCTATTTGCAAAGCAGATATCATCTACATCCCCTTTTCCACTACCACACAGTGGCATCCTATTTCGACAATATGTAGAGTTCTTATCATCTCTTACCAGTAGTCTCCTAATTGGCCTATGTACCTCAAGTTGTCTTTTTTTTTTTTTTTTTTTTTTTTTTTTTTTTTTTAATTTTAAACCCTTAACTTCTGTGTATTGACTTATAGGTGGAAGATTGGTAAGGGTAGGCAATGGGGGTCAAGTGACTTGCCCAGGGTCACACAGCTGGGAAGTGTCTGAGGTCAGATTTGAACCTAGGACCTCCTGTCTCTGGGCCTGGCTTTCAATCCACTGAGCTACCCAGCTGCCCCTCAAGTTGTCTTCTAATCCATTCTCTACCGAGTTGTTAGAGTGATTTTACAAAATGCAGGTTGGAGAGAATCCAACAATGTGTTGTGTATAAGAGTCACGCTTGGGACAGAAAGACATACACAGAATTGAAATGAAAGGTTGGAGCAGAGACTTTTATTCTACAGCTGAAGTGAAGAAGGAAAAGGTGGCAATCAAAGATCTCAGTCAAAGTAAAGGCAAATATATTCCTAACTGAAGGAGAGGAATCTACATTTTACTCATTAGGGAGCTACATTTTGTTAAAAGACAATGAAGTAATATAACAAAGTTTGTAGTAAGTTTCTCTGATAAAGGCTTCATTTCTCAAAAACATGGGGAACTGAGTCAAATTTATAAAAATAAGAGCCATTTTCCAATTGATAAAGTGTTAAAGGATATGAATGCTATCTATTGTCATCTGAAAAAATGCTCTGCATCATTATCGATTAAAGGAAAGGCAAATGAAAATAACTCTGAAGTATCACCTTATATCAGTCAGAAATGACAAATGCTGGAAGGGCTGAGGGAAACTAGGTACATTAAAGAATTGTTGGTTGAATAGGGAACTGTTCCAATCATTTTGGAGAACAATCTGGAACAATGCTCCAAAGCTATTAAACTGTGCATACCCTTTGATACAGCAATACCACTACTAGGTCCATATCCCAAAGAGATCAAAGGGAAAGGACCTATATATACACAAAAATATTTATAGCAGCTCTTTTAGTGGTGACAAAGAATTTGAAATAGAGGGAATGCTCATCAATTGGGGAACGACTTGAATAAGTTGTGGCATATGATTGTGATGGAGTATTTTTGTGCTATAAGAAATGATTAGTGAAGCAATTTCAGAAAAAAACAAAGGCAAGACTTATATGAAATGATGCAAAGTGAAGTGAGAAGAATCAGGCGATCACTGTGCATGGTAACATCAATTTTGTAAAGATGATCACCTGTGAAAGATTTGGCTACTCTAATCAATATAGTGATTGAAGTCAATTCCAAAGGGCTCAGGATGAAAAAATGCTATCCATCTCCAGAGAAAGAACTGATGAATTCTGAGAGCAAATTGAAGTATAATTTTCTTGCTTTCTTTTTTTGTTGTAATATGAATATGGAAATGTTTTGCATGATTTCACCTGTATAATTGTTATCATATTATCTGTTTTCTCAGTGAGTAGAGGAAAGGGGCAGAAGGGAGGGAGAGAATTTGGAAATCAAAATTTAAAAAAGAAAAGGTTAAAATAAATAAATAAATGAACAACTCAAAAAACAATAAAACAATAAAATGCATGTTGGATCAAGTCTACTGACTAAACTCCAGTGGTTTCTTATGACCTCTAGAAGCATTTACATACATACACACACACACATATTTCTCTGTTTAATATTTAAGGATCTTTACAACCTGGTTCAACCTACTTGCTTAGACATTACATATTGTTCCCTTTGGGGTTCTATAGTTCAGTCAATAATGGCCTTCTTATTATTGCTTAAATGGGATACTCCATTTTCTGTCTTTTTCAATGACTGTGTCCCATGTCAGTGATAAATTCCCTCTTCTTTTCTGAAGATCAGAATTCCATATTTCCTTCAACACTCTGTTCAAGTGGGGCAGGGAGGTAGCACAGTGGATAGAGTGCCAGACCTCAAGTGGAGAAGACTTGGATTTAAACCTGATCTTAGATACTTCCTAGTTGTGTAATCTTGGGCAAGTCACTTAAGCCCAATTGCCTAACCTTTGTCACTCTTCCGTCTCATAATTGATACTTGAGACACTTGATAATTGAGATGGAAGTTAAAGGTTATTAAAAAAAAAAGACTTAGGGGGCAGCTGGGTAGCTCAGTGGATTGAGAGCCAGGCCCAGAGACAGGAGGTCCTGGATTCAAATTTGACCTCAGACACTTCCCAGCTATGTGACCCTGGGCAAGTCACTTGGCCCCCATTGCCTACCCTTATCGCTCTTCTGCCTTGGAGACAATACACAGTGTTGACTCTAAGACGGAAGGTAAGGGTTATATTAAAAAAAAAAAAGACTTCTTTCAAGTACTACCTTCAACTTGTAGTCTTTCTTGATGCTTCTAGTTGTTAGTTCCCACCTTCCACCTCCCCCCAAAAATCTTGGGTTTATTTTATAGGCAGCCATGATGGTAGAGTGGATAGAGTTCTGGGTCTAGAGTCAAGAAGACCTGAGTTAAAATCTGGTTCAGGCATTTGCTAGTTGTGCACCTACCTCCCAGAGGTGTGAGAATCAATAAAGATATTTGGAAAGCACTTAGCACGATGTCTGTGACACATAGTG
>NC_058130.1:712710043-712732582 GCF_016433145.1 Gracilinanus agilis | reverse complement strand
TTCCTTCCTTCCTTCCTTCCTTCCTTCCTTCCTTCCTTCCTTCCTTCCTTCCTTCCTTCCTTCCTTCCTTCCTTCCTTCCTTCCTTTCTTCCAACCTGCCTTTTGTCTTAGAATTAATATAAAGTATCAGTTCCAAGGCAGAGGAGGGGTAAAGACTAGGTAATGAGGGTTAAGTGACTTGCCCAGGGTCACACAACTAGGAGGTGTCTGAGGTCTTATTTGAACCCAGGACCTCTTGTTCCAGGTGTGTCTTTCAACCTACCAAGTTGCTTAGATGTCCCTTATTTCAATGCAATAGTATTACTTGGAAATAAAACTCTGGCACTGAGGAATGATGAAGTATAGTGCATCATCTCGCTACTAAAAAAAAGTATTTCAGTATAGTGTTATTGAGACCAATCAGCTATTGATATTCTTCTTGTTGGGAATGAATAGGTAGTATTTATTTTAAATAGAATGTATTTTTAAATTATAGCATTGCAAAGACATCTGCTGTGTAACAAAATAAAATAAAATTCAAAATAAGAAAACCTATGGACTACAATCCAGGCTAGATTTGGAGAAATGGATTGTCAAAGATTTGCTCCAATCACATCCGATGGGGTAGAAGAGTAAGTTCATGAATGAAGGATTAAAAAAGGAAGCCATATTGTTAGTAAAGGTTTTAAAAAAAAACATAAAAAAGTATTTTCTCTACTCTTAGGTATGTAACGTTGTTACTCAATCTTCCAGTTATGTCCTATTCTTCCTGATCCCATGAACCATACCATCCATGGGGTTTTCTTGGCAAAGATGCTGGAATGGCTTGCCATTTCCTTCTCCAGTGGATTAAGAGGAAAAAAAGAGGTTAAGTGACTTTTTCAGGGTCACATAGCTAGTTGAGTGTCTGAGATTAGAACTTCCATCTTCCTAACTCCAGGTCCAACACTCTATCCATTAAGCCATTTAGCTACCCATGTAATTTAGACATAGCTATCATGATACCTGTTTTACAGATGAGAAAACTGAAGCACAGTTTTAGAGTAAATGTTTATGACAGGACAGACTATTAGAGGTCATCTAGCCTGACTCATCTCATTTTACCAAAGAGGAAGCTTAGGACCAGAAAGAGGAAGCAATTTGTTCAGAGTCATTCGGCTAGTTACTGCATAAGTGCCTGGATAGAGTATTAGAACTCATTTCATTTAACTGAAACCCAGAGGGCAGGAAAGGAGCTATCCCACTACATCCCATCATTGGAAGGAATATTACTTTGGCTTTCTCTTGGTCTTCAGCTTGGTCTCTCCTGTGGGGTACCATGGCAACCACCAATACTGGAAAACGAAGGGGTTGTATGAAATGTGTAGTAATGGGAAGACTAAGTTTGATTCTGGAAACACAGAAGTAATATCGGAAGAGAGAGAGCTTTTAGATGCTTAGTCTGAAATTACTGAGGAAGTTGAGCAGATTAGGACTGCAAGTGGTTAATTGGGGGAACTGAGTGAACCCTTCTGGTTCCATTTTGTGACTCAATTCTGGAGCTAGCTCAGTTCCCTTTCTATTTAACTTGGACCTCGTCTAAATTCTGTCCTGTGAGGAAACTTTATTTAGCTTTAGGAATTGGGAGAAAACCTCATTACATTGTTTAAATCTAGCCGAGACTCTTAACCAAGGATTTAGCTTACGTTGACCAAATGGGCAGTCCGATCCTAAGACTGGTGCAAGGAATTTTCTTACAAATGAACATCTCAAGCATCACATATATCTTATCTTAGAACCAGCTCCATACCGATCAGTTATTGTTTCCATGTTCCCTTGATTGTTTTCAGATAGTTGGGGAGGAGAGGGATGCCTCTTTTCCCAATTTCAGGCAATAGTGCCTGTTCACTCTCCCCCTCGCAACTTGGAAAGTCATCATCTTTAATCCAATCAGAAATCATAATACCTAATTGTTTATTATTTTCTTTTAAATATTTGATCTTATTTGGTTAATTGATTTTAAAGTCCGTCTCTCCTTGTATTCAGGGTCCAGCCCTGAGCTGAGGGAGGGACCTAATCTGGATTCATTCCTCAACTGGCACGAATTGCTTAATAAATCTATATACTTAGATCAGACCTTTTCCATCATTTCATTTCTTTCACCTGCCACTTTATCCCCCAGGCACCATTGAGTGGAGATATATGGACCAACTTGTGTCTTCATAGGATCTTTGAGCTCTCCAATCTTGGTTCTCCCTTTCTCTCCTCCAATTTTATAGATGATAAAACAAACAGAGAGAACATGCCCAAGGTCACACATCCAGTAAGTCTCAGAGACAGGATTTGAAATCACATGCCCTGACTCCAGAGACATAATTCTTCACATCACATGTGACACTGATTTGTACAGAATTTAGCCACTGCTACCAAATTAATTCTAGTGAAATAGATTTCTCTTTCTTAGTTATATGTGTCAGCCTTCTTGTAAGAGGCTGCTGTAGTTCATGCCATCCTAAGAGTAGGAAAAGCCAGCCTACACATACTGTGATCCCTCTTTAGAAATTCCCCAACTTGCCAAGATTATAAACTTGTCTCTGAGAGAACACTATAGCCCATATGCTTTTGGAAAAGGGTGTCTATCAGGATTGTCTTGTTTTCATTATGATAAAAGCAGAGGTGGGAAGATAAGGAAGAAACCTGTGAGATTCTTGCTGTCTGCTTCCACAACCCTGGCCAGGTTGGAGGCTGCAAAAATAAAGACTGATAAGAAAAGGAAGGATTTTTCTTTTTCTTTTCTCTTTTTCTCCTGTTTTGTAGAAAGCGTTGGAAATTTAGAAGCATTAGCAGTATTTAATTGGTTAGGTAAATTAGTAGACTTTAAATTCACTGGAGGATTATAGAAAGAAAGGAAAAGGAAAAGTTAAAGCAAGTGGGGGAGACAAGGAAATAGAAAGTTAAAGGAAGATGAAGTTAGTTTTGTACTGCCTGTGGGACTAGAGATTTGAGAGTGAAAGAGTTTGGAATTTGGAGAGAGGTTAGGGAAGGTTTTGATTCCATTAAAATAAGAAGGATTTAAGAAAACTTTTAAGGAAATGCCTATGAGCAATTTCATATAGACAGCACCCTGTGAAGTTATAATGTTTACAACTGAAAGTTGTGAGACCTACAATTTGAGGTGCAGGCAACTTAATAGCCCTGGGAGGAGAAAAATTGAGGTTCTAAAAATTATCATTTGAGATCGTAAACCTAAATTTGATTTGACTGAAGTTTTTGTCCTGAAACTAAATGATGTGGTTTCATTTATCGTGAGATGTGCTCTCCTACCAGGATAAGTGTGATAAATTAGAACTTAATGCAAAATATATTTACTACTTGACAGTAAGGAAACATGAAACTACATGCATCAGAAAATCTGAGTTTAAATCTAGTGTCAGAAATTTATTAGTTGTGTGATCTTCAGCAAGTCATTTTACCTATTTGCCTCAGTTTCCTCACATATAAAATGATTTTTATGTAAGATAACTAGAAATGCATTTGACTGAACTGATGCCATATGACTGATAATGTTTTGTTTCATTTTAAATACATTGGTATTATTTATGTTATTGTATTTCTAAAATTCTTATACTGTGAAATGCTTTTAGAAAAGTAACTTTTTTTCTGGATGTCATTAGATTGTTAAAACTGTTCAAATTTTAACAGTTTTATGGTTTTTTATGTTAAATAAATTGTTAGAACTGTTAAAAATAAGGCCAAAATGTTTAAAAACTGTTAAATAATTGGCTACATTTTGCTTTTAAAAATGAATAATACTGATAACTTACTGTTAGGAGAAAAAGTAGCAAAGGACTTTTATCTTTTTCTCTGAGGTTCTTTGGGACTTTCTGCTTGGTTGAGGTCAAAAGATCTTATCAGCCCTACTGACCACACTTTGTAAAATTCTCAAGTACTGAAGTGACCTCTTTGAGTCAATTTGTTTTTTCTTTTCTTTTTTTTTTTTTAACTCTTACCTTCTGTCTTAGTATCAGTTCTAAGACAAAAGAGTAGCAAGGGCTAGGCAATTAGGGTTAAGTAACTTGCTTAGGGTCACACAGCTAGGAAGTGTCTGAGGACAGATTTGAACCCAGATCCTCCCAAATCTATGTTGGACACTTTATCCACTGTGCTACCTAGCTGTCCCTTTAGTCAATTTCTTAACAATAGACCTTAGATTCAAAGACTTTATTTGCCTCGGGGGTTAATAGGCAGCACAAGCTCAAAGGCTTGCTATATAGACAATATTTTTCTGGGGTTTGGAGTCAACTACTGTATACTCACTTTATGTAGGGGACTTCAGAATGTAGTAATTCTAATATTATAAATGAAGGGTAAATAAAATGTCCTTATACGTGCTCATTTTAAACTATTCTTGCAACCTGAGGGGTAGGGATTGGTGGGTGGGAAGCAATACTGATCCTTAGCTGTGATTAGTGTTTGTTATTTGAGGGAAGCTTTTATGAGATTGTAGTTGGACAGTGTTCTGAGCTTGATTTAAGATGTCTGAATTTCTCTTAAGTCAATAATCCACCATTCACGGGGAATGAATGCCCTTTGATACCCAAAGGGAGTGCAGCCTGAGAGCTGCAGCAGGTGAATGTCTGTCCCTTGGAAAGGTTGAGGGACATAGATCAAGGGTAAGATCCTCTTGACTCAGTTTCCCATTGTGTTATTTCCTTTCTAAATAGGAAAATTTCCCACCTGATTAATTCTGAGCCTGGCTATGATACCCTGTGAATAATGTGGACTTTGACTATATGTCTGGCTGTTAAATATGACACGTGCTTGGAATCAAACAGAACTAAAAGAGCTTTCTCCCCATTATGGATTATGTCGGATTAGACTTTGCCCTTAAAGGGACAGTCCTGTTATAGTCATAACCATATCCCTCCCCCCCTTTTATAGAGCAAATTTCTATTATTGGGGCAGAAAAAATCTATTAATTATGATATTAACACCAAAATATCCAAGTTACTATAATAGTATGCACATATGAAAAATCTTACTGCTTTAATCTAAATTTGTGTACAACTCCATATCCTGAGTAATTAAGTAAATGAATTCTTAGGTTTGCCATCCTCTTGCTCATATGTATTCATATGTCAGATTGAGCCCTTGAAGTATCTCATTTCAGGATGATAGGGAGAGCATATATATGTATATGAGTATACATATATTAACAAAAAATAGACAGAATAAAGTTGTTAAAGTGTTTCAAAAATTTACTGGAGTAATGATTTTGAGAAAGCAATAACATTAAGTAATTAGAAATCTAAGGACTAGGATGTATAAAATGAATAGCTTTCAAAATGTTTCAGGGGGCATCTAGGTGGCTCAGTGGATTGAGAGCCAGACCTAGAGATGGGAAGTCCTAGATTCAAATCTGACCCCAGACACTTCCTAGCTGGGTGACCCTGGGCAAGTCACTTGATCCCAATTGTCTAGCCCTTACTGCTCTTCTGCCTTAGAACCAATACATAGTACTGATTCTAAGACCAAAGGTAAAGGTTTTAAAAAAAATGTTTCAAAATGGGGCATACTGGTTTTGAATATTTAGATTGTGTTTTATATATAAAATTGTAATAATAATAATAATAATAATAATAATAATAATAATAAAAGATCTACAAGGTAAGTTAGGGCTACCAAATCAAGGATAGCAAGCTGGTCAAAAATAATGCATCTATCAATTATGACTTGTCTGAGAGGGGTGTCCACTATAGTAGAGTGATCAATGACTTTATCATGCTCAAAGTTTGTGTTGTTGGGATCAAGAATCACGTCCTTACCCTGTGAAAGTCTCTACCAAAACATTGTACTCTGGAAAAGATTGGCTTGAAATTTATTGAAGCCACCTCCAAATTTGATCTTGGTCACTTTCAGACTGTGGAGGAGAAGAAAGCTTTCATGGGACCACTCAAAAAAGATCATGTTATTAAAGAAGTTGCTTAATGTTTCTAGATTAACTTGGAGCTGGTAGATTTTTCAATAAATTGTAATTATTTTCCAAACTAAAGTATATATTATAATATGTGATATATAATATATACAATATACAATTTAGTAATATAGTAATATAAATAAACAAAATATAAAAATTTAAAACATAAAATACAAAAGTCATAATACCAAGATTTGGCCCACCCTGTACTATTGATTGCAACCAAGGACCACATTTTACTTCAGAAAAAATGGAACAACTCTCCAAATATTTTGGGATAAACTTGAGCCTACATGCTACTTATTAACCACAACCATCAAGAGGAGTTGAATGGCTAAATTGAGAAGTTGAGATCCTTTTGGGGAAACTATATCAAGGAACACAGTTAAAATGGCCTCAGGTACTTCTCATGTTCTAACTTAGAAATCATAATAGAGAGAATTGTGGATTATCACCCTTTGAAGTTCGGTTTGGTAGACCACCAATGACTCCTTGGAGCCGGAGCCTGGCCACAGAGGATGAATGCTTGATCAGATATGTGATCTCTCTGTCTAGTTCTCTTTTACAGATCTGGAAGGAGTCAACCTTGATACCAATCCTGTTGTTGGAAGAATTGGTACATTTAGGCCAGGAGATAATGTGTGGACCCATAATTTTAAGATAACATCTAGCTTCCAGCCCTTCTGGAATGAACTTTTCCAACCCTGCTGACTAGTTGTGCTGCCATCAACATTACCGAGTGCCTACATACATCATTCCCACATGAAGCCTGCCATGATTGGCCTCAGTCCAGCAGACAAACCCACTCCTGTTGACCTTTGGTCCCAAGTAAGCTAAGAAAGGATCCTAACATCAATTGGTGTTTTTGTTTGTTTGTTTTTTACTTATCTGATCCTGATAATTTAGGACAATCTCTCACATGCTTTCAACCATATACTTGTTATTTGCTCTTTACACCCTGTTCTGAGAGCCTTTGGCATTGGGGACAACATTTATGTGTGTCTGATCCAAAATGCCACATACGCCTTTAGCTGGACTGACTGCTAGATATGTGCATATGTCCCTTTGTCCCTGCATAAAGGAATGCCCTTGGTGGGCATGGGGGCACCCATTCAAGACATACTTATTCTTTTACAATCAATAAGACTAATTTAATTTTGGAGCCAAATTGTACTGCCATGGGATAGAAGACCAGGTCCTCTCATTCGTTTCCTTTTTTTCACCCTTACCTTCTGTCTTAGAATTAGATCCCAAGTATGGGTTCCAAGGCAGAAGGGTGGTAAGGGCTAGGAAACTGGGATGAAGTGTGTTTGATGCCAGATTTGAATCCAAGACCTCTTATCTTCAGGCTTGGCTCTGAAGATAACTCCACTGAGCCATCTCATCCACTGCCTACTCATTCATTCACTTTTAACTGGGAAAAGATCACTGACCTTTCACAATTCTCACCTCCCTTAACCTAGTGACATATTGTCAGGTCACTAGTTCTGTGTTATGAGCAAAGCTGGATGCAAGGTCAGACAGTGGTGGAGTGGCTGTCATTATGCCCTATCCCTAAGATGGAATGTTATCATTTGGGAAGGAAAAGTCCTTCTGAAAATTGTGCTTATGTCAGGGAATCAGGCACATACAAGAGGGTTGTTTGTTTCTTTGTTTTTTTAAAGGATAGCCACAATGGGTTTTATTTCTTGTGTTACAAAAAGGCATATTACTGGCTCCCCTCAATCAGGAAGTGGGTTAGGCCAGCTGCTTTTTTACCCTCTGGTCCATATATGCCCTGCTTATTAGTATACACTTGAGAAGTAAGCATGCAGCCAGTCGTTCTAGTTTCTGCTTTACTTCCCATTAGTGAATTATTGAACATATTTTTTCCTATCATTTGTCCACGTGTGAGACAAGATGGAGGCAGGCACTCCTGAATAAAATGAAAAAAATTTTGCAAGTATTTGTTAATGAAATCATAGGTGCAACGAAAGTTCTAAGTATAGTTATCCCTTCTACACCCTGAAGTTCCCCATCATGGTTTTGAAATATTGCAGGTTGGAAATTAACTGAGAATTTGGGGGGAGTTTTGTAGGAGCTGTAGATGATGCTCAAAGGCCAGCAGATGACACAGAAAAAGTTTAGAAACTCAGAAATGCCTATGTAACCCCAAATTGACAGTAAGGTACTATAAATACCTCATAAAAGAAAGAGAAAAATTTCAGACTTCTCTAGTACGAAGGGAGGGCCAAAAATTTTTACTTGGGTTTTACAGATCCGGGGAATGCCATGCCTCTAACCCCTGTGCTATGGAAGGGATAACTGTACTGAGGTCCACTCTTGAAGCTTTACAACATAGGTTAGCGCTAGACTTCCTCCTGGTAAACTTCCTCCTGCTAGAGAGGGGAAGAATGTACTCTCTTTAGGTCAGGAGAGCTACACCTGGGTTCCTGACAACTTCGGCGTCCATATCCATATGGAATCAGTTTGGAAAACCTAGAACAAGTTCTAGGACAGGAGAGGGAACCCTGGTCCCCAGGGGAATGGCTAACTTCTTGGCTCCCAAATCTTTCTTGGCAAAAATATCTGTTTCTGAGATGTGTCGTCATGGGTGAATAAAGGAAAACAAACTCTCTGGTCTAACTAAAACTTTATTTAAAAAGGAAAAAACCCGGAGCTCTAGCTGCTTAAAATTAACTAAACCCCGAGCTACCCTGAATCTTCTCAGGTGCAAAATTCCCTCCTTGGCGCGGGATTGGTCCTTATATAGACCAATCCTGAGCCCGGAAGTGTGAGCCAGGAAGTGGGGGGGGTATGGCCCCTCTCTAGCATGGGATTGGTCCTTATATAGACCAATCCTGAGTCCGGAAGTGTGAGCCGGGAAGTATGTGGGGGGGGGTATGGTCCCTCCCTAGCACGGGATTGGTCCAATTCAAGACCAATCCCACGCCAGGAAGTAAGGGGGTGGGACCCCTGAGGGCACGCTGGGGAATGCGGTTTCCCCAGCCACAATATTTTAAAACTCATATAGGGATTGTATGTAGTTTGTATTTATTGTGCTTCCCTTGGTGCAAGGAACTGATTCTCAAGCCAATTCCCATCGCCCTTTTCTAGTGGTACGTGTTTCGCCCTCAAGTAAGGGATGGCTGCAGTATGCGCCAATGTAAGACCTGGAGGCTGCTTGTGCTTTGATTTCCTTTCAGAAACCTGCATCTACCAAGATTGTAAACTCTTCTCTGAAAGGACACTAATCCATCCTCTTTTGGAAATCCGCGCCTATGAAAGTGCTGCTCTTATTACTAAAAGTTGTCTATAAAAGCAGCGGAAAGTTTGAAATCATTTCCTAGATGCATTCAAGTGCTTTTGCTTTGGATGCCACAAATAAACTTAAAATGTTTCTCTTGCTAGGTTTGCTTCATTATTGAAATCAAAGACCAAACAAAGATATTCTTTTAATGGACTCCTGATTGTCCCTGCCCATTCTCTCCTTTGTGATTTGGAGGGAGAGAGGCGGTATATGGCGAGAAGAGTAGACTTTGAGTCAAGAAGACCTAGATTCAAATTCTGCTTCAGACACTGCTTAGCTGTGTGAGCCCAGGCAAACCACTTAACCTCAATGGGCTTTAGTTTCCTCAACTGTAAAATGAGGACCTTGCACTTGACCTCAAAGGTTCTTTCCAGTTCTAAGCCTATAAGCCCATGAGATAAAACTGGAGAGGTGGCCTGGAAAGCTGGGCTCAGGAATTATTCCACCTAAGAACTACAGAGGCCATTGGATCTGGGAATTGCAGAGGCAAAAGGCACTGGAGATAAAGCCTCTCTTTAATTTCTGGTGGAGGCTGTAAAGTGGTGTCAGACTCTGGGAGGCCCCAACTTTTTTAATTTTGCCAACCTACCTCACTGATGGAAATAGGCAATGGGCAGTAATAGGACTAAGACCCGCAAACTCTGAGATCTTGTATTTCTCACTTTATAGCACTGGTTAAACATCAACTGTAAAACCTGTAGTTTCATCATTAGTCAAGCATGAATAGTATCCATTCTGTGTACTGGATCTGTAATATTCTATACTGGGCATCAGCTTTGTGCCCAATCTGTTTTTATTAATTACTCATATTATTTTTTATTTACTTTAGTTCAGAACTGTAAGACATAATTAATTACCAGTAATGGTCCTCCAGAGTACCACATCCCCCCTCCCTCATATTCTCATTCCAGAACGTCAGCGAGACCTTTCCCACATTAACAAATGATGACAAGGTGGACAATGGTGGAACAAGAGATGGGTGCACTGGGGACTCTGGCATTCTAGAAGAATCTCCCCGAACTGTGCATGTTCCTTTATTCCCTATGACATCCATGTCAAACCCCAAAATACACCTCCACCTGAATTTGGCCATGCCCATTTTCCAGGGTTTTCAGGAGAGGTGAAGATTTCTCTGGAATGGGAGATAAAAAGCTCCCAGACCCTAACAAATAAATATGCAAACCTTGATACACACCTTGGGTAGCTACTCCACACCTGGAGCTGCTACTCCATTACCTAGTAGGCTATTCCATCACCCTGAGACCAGCTATTCCATCAATCTAGGGCTATAGAGCTGCTATTCCATCTGCTGAGGAGCTGCTACTGCACACCTGGAAAGCTGCTATTCTATCAGCTCTAGAGAGGCCACTTTACCAACCACCCCTATACCCCAATCCATCAGCCCTGGGGCTACCTGATGAGCCCCCAGACTATTCCACTAGCTATCAGGCTATTATACTACCATCAACCTCTTCTTCAAATAAAATTCTTTTCCTACTTCTGGAATGAGTGAAGTTTGAGTCTCTCCATTCTTGGGGTGAGACCCTGCTGCAAACGTGGGTGTGTTTCTCCCACAACATCTCTAGCAGAGGAAGGTTTTCTGAGGAAGTGAGAGCTGTGGGAAGGAAGAGGGTGAACTCCCCTTAAGGAAGGAAGATATTTCCTTTCCCCCTGCCAACGGAGTTCTTCCCTAAAGGACCAGTGCTGCTCCTAAGGTCAAGAACAAGGAAATCTCCCCAAACTGGCTCTCTTAGACACTGGAGTGCTGAATGTATGGGAATTCTTTCCTCTGCTCCTTCCTCCCAGAGGCTGCCCTGAAGGCCACAATAGTCAGAGCTGGAAAAGATGTAACATAGGTCAAATCCAAGTTACACAATGCAGGAGTTCTTTTAGATAGCAATACCTCCCTGCTGGGCAGCATACTCCCATTTGGATAGCCTCTTCCATTTTTGAAAGCAGTGCTCTTGTTCTGAGCTGGATTGGGCCTTCTGTTACTTACTTCTATTGGTCCCAGTTTTGTCCAACTCAAAATCTTATGAAATCTGCAAATCTATATGGATGTCATGCCAGGGCACTTTTAAAAATTGAAAATTAATATTAGAAAAGTTTTTGAAAATCTTTGAAAAAGTGTCAAGAACAGAGAAGTACCAGTATATTGGAGTCTGGCATATGCTAATTCACTTTCCAAAAAAGAGAAAAAGCAAGTACCCCAAAACTTCAGATTGGTAAATTTTGTGGTCTCCTTCCTCCCCCCCACCCCCGCCCCGCCTCCAAAAAATCAAGACTAAATTCTTATTTTTTTTAAGCCCTTACCTGCCATCTTAGAATCAATACTATGTATTGGTTCTAAGGCAGAAGAGTGGTAAGGGCTAGGCATTGGGGGTTAAGTGACTTGACCAGGGTCACACAGCTAGAAGTGTCTGGAGTCAAATTTGAACATAGGACCTCCCATCTCTAGACCTGACTTTCAATCCACTGAGCCACCCAGCCTCCCCCAAGACTAGATTCTTAAAGGATTTTTTTGTGGCTATTTAGAAAAAGAGATCTAGGAAACACTGAGGTGCAAAGTTAGAATCAGTAGATCAACTAACTTCATTTCCTTATTTTGATAGCCCTATCAAAGTCAGGAATTAATAGAGCTTGAAGGATCATTGATTTTTGTCTAAACTAAAATGTATGTAAAGATTATATAAATTCAACTACAAAGAACTATTTTTAAAATTTTTTCTCTTTTAAAAAATATTTTATGCATCTTTTATTTTTATATTACCTTCATTTTTTTTAGATAAATCGTATAATCTCTTCTCTAACCCCTACCACTCCTTTTAACCACTGCTTTTTAAAAGCAGACTCTTCAAATGAGTATTATACATAATATTCCATTTCCACAGTGCCCCCTTCAAAGAAGGGAGGAAAATTTACTTTCCCAACTCTTCTCCAGAAGTGATAGTCATTGATCATGGTTGGACCATGCTAATAAAATTAAAATGACAGCTCTACATAAATTAATTTATAGAGTTAATAATATACCAATCAAATTCTAAAGAGGTACTCTTTTGTCCTAGACAAAATAATGACAAAATGTACCAGGAAAAATAAAAGGTCTGGAGACTCTGGGGAAATGAGAAAAAATACAGAGAAAGAGACATGTACCAGACTTCATTACTAGACTTCAAACTATATCATAAAACAGTTAATATCAAAACAATTTGGACTGATCGTTTTTAAATAGTGAGTGATTTCTTGTTTATAACAAGAAGCAGAAAGGAATGGGGGCAGCTGGGTAGCTCAGTGGATTGAGAATGGCAGGTCCTAGGTTCAAATCTGACTTCAGACACTGCCTAGCTGTGTGACCCTGGGCAAGTCACTTAACCCCCATTGCCTAGCCATTACCACTCTTCTGCCTTAGAACCAATATATGTTATTCATTCTAAGATGGATGATAAGAGTTTAAAAGAAAAAGAAGCAGAAAGAAAGTGAAAACAGCAATGTAGTATTTGCTAAACCCCAAAACATATATTACTAAAGGAATTTAACCAGGTTCTTCCGAATCTTCTCTTTCATCCTTTCTTAGTGATATTATGAAAGATTTTAAACACCAAGGAGTGGAGTTTGTATTTGATTGTGGAGGTATTAGGGAACCAGGGGAATTTATTCAGTTGGGATGGTTAGATTTATATACTGGACCTACTATAGTTTCAAAATTCCCTTAAACATGTTGTTTCTTCCCTTTCTAGCTTCAAGATCATTTTCCTTGATAAAGAATATAGAAGCAAAATAGGGTTGAGCAACTGTTATATCTCTGTTGTCTATAAACATTATGTCATCAGCCTCAAGTGGGGAGCCTATCCTTTTTTGTGTTCCTCTTCTGGTGTCCAAAATAGCTCAGGATCTTCTGGTCTCTAGCATTTTGTCAAGTTTCAGTTCATCCTAAGCTTTGGCCTTAACATGGCATTCTTTTGTATCCCTCCTCTTTTATGAGTTCCTTTCCATTTGTTGTATTTTTTTCTTTCACCGAGCATCCTGTGTAGACACACCTGTGTTTTTAGACACCTCTCCCTTTTCTTCCTCATTGGAATCATATGTAATTGTATTATTCAGAGAAGGAATAGATGATCTGGATTTTTAAGGCTCCTATCCCTTGGACATTACTTTCTTGGGCAGGTAGGTGAATGGTCAGTAGACAGAGTGCTGAGCTTGAAGTCAGGAAGAGGCATTCTCTGAATTCAAATTTGGCCTTAGATATTTATTAGTTGTGTGATCCTGGGCAAGTCACTTAATCTTGTTTACCCTTGGTTCCTTATCTGGAAAATGGGCTGGAGAAGGAAATGGCAAACCACTCCAGTAGCTTTGCCAAGAAAACCTCAAATGGAGTCACAAAGAGTCTGACACAATAAAACAACAACAGCAATCCCTATTGAGTCATCTTTTTTTATTCTAAGCTTCCTTTTGAGTATTTTCTTTTTGCCACTAGATCATAAGCTTCTTGGGGATAAGGATTGTCTTTCTTTTTCTTCTTATTTGTTTCTCCAGCTCAGCACAATGCTCAGTAATACTAGGCACTTAATAAATGTTTACTGAATTGAATTGGTAAAAGCTCTTCTCCTGGGATCATCTTATCTTTTGATTTTTCAAATTTTTAGTGTATTTTGCTTTTTGATCACCTATATTTTCCAATCTATCCTTTCCTTTCTTCCTAGAGAGATATTCCTTATAATTAAGTATAAAAAAAGAAGCCTCCCTCCCATCTACTTTGGCAAAACTAATTAAAAATGACGCCAACCAAGTCTGATATATAAAGAGTTTCATCATGTTTCTCTTTCTCTGGATCCTAGCATCCAGGTACAGGTCATACTCTTCAGCCTGGTGTTCAAGGTCCTTTTGAAAGGATCCCAGGTTGTAAAGGACATTTCCATGGCTGCTTGGCCAGGACAGCTGCTGGTAAATAAGGCAAGCACAGGGCTCATAGGGTGGGGTCAGTGATCACATTCTGCCTGCCCATGACCCATGTTATTAACACAAAAGTCCTTGGACCTTCTGCATACAGTTAGATGTCTTCTATCTCTAGGATAAAAATCAGAACATTTTAGTCTGACATTCAAGACCCTTCCCAGACTACCTCTCCAGTTTTATTTCACTCTATAGACAGCTAGGTGATAGAGAGGATAGAATTGGAACAGAGTTCAAATCTTGCCTTAAGACATGAGCATCCTACCACCTTAGAGGAAAGATTTTAGTCGTCTTAGCAGTCACATTTGGCTCAAAGAGTTACTTCCCTTGGGGTGTAAAGTCATTTTTTCAAAGGGGAAAAATTAGAGACTTGACTCTATATGCCTGTTTTGCAACAGAAAACTTTTAGAAAAGAACATTCAGCAAAACAAGAACCCTTTGCTTCTAGGCCCCTCTCTGGTGTCAAGAATTGGGTAACCCTTTTCCCGCCCTCTCAGTTATCACTCAAAAGCAGGCCAGAGAAAGAGAGGTTCCTCTTTAAAGACTGGGACGGATGTATCAGCACCATGCAATGCAGTGGAATTGCCCTTCTCCTGGGTGAGTGTGAGGCCAGCTTGCTGTTTTGGTTCTGGTAGGCATAGGATCAAGGAATGAGCTGATCATTCACTAATTGACCTGGAGTAAATCTCTTTCCTTTCCCTGGGCCTGGGTTCCCTCAACCTTGATGAAGAGAATATCATAGCATTATACATTTAGAGCTGGAAGGGGATATCTAACTTAATCCTTTCATTTTATAGAGGAATAAACTGCGATGCAGTGCCAACTTCTCTACATCCTCCTTTGATCCCACCCCCTCCTATCTACTCCAGATTATTCTCACTATCATCCCCTTCCTCTGTTTTGAATCTTCATTCTCTCCTTCTTTTCCCTATTTCCTACAAACATGCCCAAGTCTCTTCCATCCTTACAAACTCTTCACTAAATCTCATCCTTTCTGTTAACCAGCATCCTATTTTCTCCTCTTCTTCTCCCCAAACTCTCAAAGGAAAAAAAAAAACTGTATTAGGAACAGCTAGGTGATTTAATGGACAGAGAAGCAGACCTAGAGACAAGAGGTCCCAAGTTCAAATATGACCTCTTTTAAACCCTTTTTTAAAAACCCTTTTTTAAAAACCCTTTTTAAAAAACCCTTTTTAGCTATGTGACTCTGGGCAAGGCTTTTAACCCCCATGACCCAGCCCTTACTGCTCTTCTGCCTTGGAACCGATAATTAGGATACTTAGTATCAATTCTAAGATAGAAAGTAAGGGTTAAAAAAAGAATGCGTATTGATGCCTCAGTTTCTTCTCTTTTTAAAAATCCTTGTAATTTGTCTTCTGATCTCATCATTCAACTAATTCAGTCTTCCTGCCCCAAACCTGTCTGTATTTGATTTCATCTTCCAAACAACCTCCAAAGAGAGCTTCTCTAAGTCACCCTCCCTGCTTAAACTTCAGTAGCTCCCTGTTACCCAAAATATAAAAAATAAACTCCTCCATTTGCCAGTTAATTCCCTTCATCATCTGGCCCTTTCTTACCTTTCCAGTCTTCTTAAGCCTTACCTCCCTCCTTGCCCTCTGCAATCCAGCTATACTGACAGATACCTTATACCCATCTCCTGTCTGGCTATCTTTGCATTGTCCTAAACATCAGCCCTGGAATATACTCCCTCTTCTCTGCCACCTCTTGGAAACTCTGTTTGTTTTCAATATTCAATTTAAGGCCACCTTCTATACAAAAGTTTCCCCGATTTTCCCAATTTCTAGAGGCTTTTCTTCCCAAGCTATACTGTATGCATTTGATATATGCTCTGAATGTACTTCTGTACATAATATGTTGCTGCTTTTTCATCTGGAAGCTCTTTACTTCTAATGCCAAAACAGGCACATGGTTTTTTGGATGTGGCTAATGTGGGAATCTGTTTTGCCAGACTATGCAGCTATATATTCAGGGATTTTATTTTTAGGGTTTTTTTTCATTCATTTGCTTGAAAGGGAGGGAGTAGTAAGAAGAGTAGATTATTAAAAAATACTTGTTACTTGAAAATAAACTAATAAATGAATAAATAATAAATTAAAAATGAATACTAAATAAATCAATAAATAATAAACTATTTAAAAAAGAAAATGAGTTTCTTGAATTCAGGGACTTTTTTTCACTTTTGTCTTCCTATCTCCAGCACTTAACAACTGCCTCATGCATAGTAAGCATTTGATAAATGCTTACTGACACATTAGTTAAGAGACTAGTCCACGGTCACACAGCTAAAAAGTGTCAGAGGCAGTATTTGAATCCAGGTCTTCTGATGTTCCTGAGTCAGAACTCTTTCTACTTCATCATGCCAAGAATGAATTGGATTAGAACATTTGAATTGGAAGGGCTCTTGAAAAGCATCTAGTCCAACCCATTTTTTAGCTGGATCCCTTAGTAAGTGGCTATCTAGTCTCTGCCTGAAGTCATCGGATCGCTGGGGCCTCATGTCTTCTGAACCAGTCTATTTTACCTTTGGCTAGCTTTAATGGTCAGGCATTTGAAATCTTTAGTCTGTAACTTCCTCCATTGCTGTTGTCAATTAGGTCTAAAGGGGGCCAGATGATCTCTAAGGCCCCTGTTAGCTCTGATATTTTGTGATCCTGATGTGAGGTCAAAGGATGATAGTAAACCTAGAAGGTGATGGTAGGATGGTAGAGAAACTGAAGTTTTGCTCTGAAGAGCAAAAGAGAAGGCCCTGATCTGGGGGCAGAAAATCAGAATGCTCAACTGGTGGGGTGCTGGCTCCCTGTATAAACTTGTGCAAGGTCACATATTTGGGGAGCCGTTGAACCCCATGTTTTTAGAGCTAGGAAGGAACATATGGCCAAATCCCTTTACAAAGGGGAAACTGAGGCCCTGAGAAGGAAAGGGATTTACCCAAAGTCATGAGGCTATTAAGAGGCAGAGGCAGGATTTAATCTTGAGTCTTCTGACTTGCAGTCCAATGCTATTTCTTCCACTTAATGCCTATACTTTCAGGAAAGAGTTTTTTCACTCCCCTCAGGGATGGGGGCAGGCTGAATCATGAGTTGGTTGGAGTTAGACATATTTTTTGATTTAGTGCAAATGCATAAAATCTCAGGATTTAGAGGGAGGATGGACTTAGGGATCATTGAATCAAACCTCCTGATTCTATAGATTAAAAGATGGAGTCTGTGGTCAATGCCTAAGGTCATAAGCTAGTTTGTTGTAGTTCAGTTGTTTCAATAGTGTCCAACTCTTTGTGACCCCATTGGGGTTTTCTTGGCAAAGACACTAAAGTGGTTTTTGCCATTTCCTCTTCCTCCTTTTCCTTCTCCTCCTCCTCATTCTTCATCTTCTTCTTTAAAAACCCTTACCTTCCTTAGAATTCAGATACTTACTGACTGGGTGATCTTGGGCAAGTCACTTAACCCTATTGGCCTCAGTTTCCTTCTCTGTAAAATGGGATAAAAATGACAAACCACTTTAGTATCTTTACCAAGAAGACCCCAAATGAGGCCATGAAAAGTTGGACAGAACTAAGAACAAATGAACTGAACTTCTTAACTCCAGGCCTAGTGCTTTATGGTTCCACCTAACTGCTGAAAGTACCATGAGTTTTCCCAGGTCAAACACTAACTGGAGTCCTGTAGGCAGCTCTAGGTGGCAGGTTTTTGGAAGGATAGGGATAAACTATAAAGGTATTCAGAAGAGGGCAGCTGGCATGGTAATGAGCCAAGATTATTCCATATAAGAACTGGCTGAAAGGATTAGGGGTGTTTAGCCTAGAGAAGAGAAGGGTCAGAGAGGCAGGTATTTGGAAGTCTTTCCTGTGAAGGAAGAGTTAGACTTGTTCTTCATGGCTCCAAAGAGTAGAAAGAGGTGCAGTGGGGAGAAGTTGCAAGTAGATTTAGGTTTATTTAAAGGGAGAAAAGGTAATTTTTTTGCTTAGTTCTACCACTCCAGGATTCATCTTATGGTGTTTCTATAGTCATTTGGAGGTGGCTTTGGGTGAGCTCAAAGCACTCCTTCCTTACTCTGCCATATTGGCTCTTGGAAGCAGAAGCCTGAAAAGCTAATGACTTAACAACTGGAGCTCTCTGAGAGCCTAATGAATGGGCTGTCTCCAGAGCTAGTGGATTCTCCCTCACTAGAGGACTTCAAGCAACACATACTGGCTGTTCTGTAGATAACAATAGTGTTCAGTTCTGGATTGGACTAGATCATCTTTGAGTTCTCTTCCAGCTCTGACGTTATGTGAATCTATGGCCTTACTTAGGGCCTCCAGTGCCATAGACTTTGGAAGGGGCCCATTTTCTTTTTTGGTTGTGTATTGCTCTCTTTAAAAATATTTTTGAGGGACATTTTTGTGCAGTATAAACTGTTGGATTAAGAATTATGAATACTTGAGTCATTATTCTCCAGGGCTTAACACAGTGTCTGGCACATAGTAGGCACTTCATAACTGCTTATCGATTGGCTTTGCTTCAGGCACTTGCTAGCTGTGTGACCTTAGGCAAGTCACTTACTGCTTTTCAGCCTCACTTTCCTCATCTGTAAAATGAAGATAATAAAAGCATCCATCTCGTGTAGCTATTTTAATGATCAAATGAAATAGCTCTTCAGAAACCTGAAAGTGATGGAAAATGCTAGCTATTCTGATGGTTATGATCTTCAGTTCTGAATATATTGCTTCCCCCTCTCCTACCAAGCAAGTCATATCTCAGAAGAAAGAAAGCAAAAAAGATAGCCATACAAACCAATGCTTCAGTTGAGTCTGATAATATGTGCAATGTTTCACATACATGGATGGCAACATGGTATGGTAGAAAGTACTCTCGTCTTGGAGTCAGAAGGCAAAGTTTGAATGCTGGTTCTCCCACTTCCTGTTTGCAAGACATTAATGAAATCTCTTTCTTTTTCTTCTACCATAAAAAGAAATAATCGGACTTTATCATCTTTGAGGTCTCTTCTGCATTAAAACCTGTGATCTCTTGGGTAATATGGGATAATCCCCAACCAATTGTGTTTGGCTTATATGAGTTAAGGTTTTATTTGATTCCTTTTGTTTGTATTCTTAGCACCCAGTATAGATACTGGCTGATAGTAAGTGCCTGATAAATGCCTGGTTGGTTTATTGAATTCTACTTTTTCTCCTCTCTTTCCCACTCAAATACTATTTCCTCCCATTCATGCTCTTATCTGAATTTTTGACTGAACACCATGGTTACTTTATTGATGTTTGTGGGATGAATTGACGAATTAACAAACTAATCCCCTAGACCCATGTTGGCTAACCTATGGCACACCTGTTGGAGCATACCAGAGGGAGTTGTTCCCTTTTCCCTCTCCACACATGCCTGAGGACATTTCTCACATGATCTGCCCCTCTGCCCAGCAGCCCAATGGGGGTGCTTCCTCCCTCCCCTGTCTGGGATAAGGTGGGGGACTCACATGCAGCATGAGGGTTGCAGTTAGGGCACTTGGTCTCTAAAAGGTTTGCCATCACTGCCCTAGACATGCCCACACTCCTGGGAAACTAGAGGGTTCCTCAGCCCTTGAGTTCTCACATGGCTGTATATAGAACTGTTCTACTCCAGTTTCTGTTAGGATGGTATATAGCATAGTCTCTGGCATACAGAAGGCACTTATATACTAATATATGCTAATAATGATGATTCAAGGGCTATTAGATGATGACTTTTCTGTTTTCTTCTCTCAGGACTGGTCTGGTTCACTTCCAGGATAAGGACACAAGCATTATATAAGGGTAAGCTATTGCCTTCAAATCAGATGGTAGAATAGGCAGAGCTGGCAAGTACAGAGAAAGGCAGTGATCCTTAGGAAGTTCATTATAGTAAATGGTTTCTCAGGACCTTGCTAGAGAGACATCCTCTTACCCTTCTACTTAGTGGAGTGAGACACTTTGGAGTTATACGAAGGACAGTGGCTTCATGGCATTTCAGTCTCAGAGATGGAAGATATCTAGTCTGGTCTATACTGGAGTAAGAATCTCTTTTACAATATCCCTGGCAAATATCTATCCAACCTCTGCTTTACGAATTCCAGTGATGGAGAACTCACTAACTCCTATAGCTATTCCTTCCTCTTTGGGGTGGTTCTTGTTGTACCAAGTATTTCTTTACATGGAGTCTGAAATTGTCTTCTTTGCACCTAACTCACATTATTCTTAGTTTTTCTCTTTGGGACAAGCAGAAAAAGCCCAATTCCCCTTTTACATGACAACCTTTCCCTTCTTAAATAGACAGGTATTTTGTTGCCTTCTAAGTCTTCTTTCCTAGTTCTAACAGCTAATTCTTAGATGGCCTGAGCATCAGTGCCCTCACCATTCTATTCTAGAAGTAGTCTTGTTCAATGAAAGAATCACAGAAAATGGAAATGGGAGAAATCTTTCTTTGAGAGATCAAAAAAGGGAATCAAACTTTTATCACACTGTTCAACTCACATTTCCACTCCAAAATAGAACTCCAGAGAAAAATCTCTAAAAGAAAGCTTGAGTATGATTCATGCCTACGGATTTTCCAAAAGGGATAAATGAGCAGAGTAGAAGATAATGGATATATGACAGTTGTTTTTTCCTCCATCATAAAAGAGATGCTTATTATAATATGAAAGACTTATATGCACACATTGACAAATACTTAACAGAGGAAGTAATAATTCCTCTTGTACTCTATTAGGAGCAGAGAGAGTCTCTCAAGAGATTTTTAGGACTGCTGAACAAGCATTTCATATCTACCTTGCACCTGCAGTGTTTAAGCAGCAACTCAAGGAATATATCTTCTTGCCAGTCAGACGTGCATGATGCATCCCTCTGGCAAGGCTCATTTTCTCTTCTGAGAAGGGTTTAGTTGTAGGGAATATTTCCTGCTGGGTAACTAGCATTCAATTAAATGACTCTAGACCTCTTGAGCTCAGTACGTAACCACTACTAGAAACATCTATCTCTCAGGTTCAGCATCTGACCGCTTGTGTTCATGGAAAGAAAAATAGAGCAGAAAAGGCAACTAGGATGTTGAGATACAGTCTTAGACCAATAAGGCAAGCACATGGACTTGCTGCCAAGGGCACATAGCCCATAACTTCTGTTCAGAAGAGAGAAAAAGATGGTCAAATGTATCACCAATCCACTCATTTGGAAGTGAAGAGAATGGGAACATAACTTGTTTCTTCATTTAAAGCCTGTGGAGTGGACAATTCTTCTGGCTCAGTAGGCAATCACCTTCAAAACAGCTCACAGGAATGGGGATAATAGGGAACCAACCTGGGTCTTCTGGTCCTACATGCTCTTTAAAGAGGGGCTGGAGCACACAAGTCACCACAAGTGGCCCAAATGCATGATCAGCCCCGGGGGAAGTATTTCGATCCAGACATCTCCTCAAAGGTAGAGTTTAAAAGGGTTTCAGGTTGAACTAGATTGTCACTGAGGTCCTTCCTGAGGCTGAAATTTTGTGATTATATGCAGTTCATGCAAGGAAATTTGAAGAGAGAGAACACTGACAAGGGGAGGAATCAATGACTTCACATAGAATATGAACTCTGAGACAAACCTTAAAGGAAACAGAATTCTAAGAAACAGACATGAGGAGGGAGTGACTATATTATAGGCATGAGACTTGCAGTATGTGACATTATTATTGTTATTATTATTATTATTGTTATTATTATTGTTATTATTATTATATGTGACTGATGTTATTATACATGGGGCTGTCACCCCACTTAAATTTGGATAGCCCCATGTAGACTACTTGTGACTGAGTATCTGAAAGGTTCCTCTCATCTAGATAATTTCTTTTCAGGTTCTTCATCTTCTGGTGAATGCCAGAACCCCGGGACCTGCCCTGCTAATTCAAAATGCACAGATACAGGAAATGATTACTACTGCACCTGTGAGATTGGATTTGAACTGGATTCTAAAGATAGCATCTTCACTGACCCAAATGAGAAATGTAAAGGTAAGAGACAGTGGAACTCTGTGTGTGTGTGTTTGTGTGTGTGTGTGTGTGTGTGTGTGTATTTGCGCGTGCGCGCATGCACATGTGCTACAAGGCTCAGTGGATTGAGAGCCAGACCTAGAGATGGAAGGTCCTGGGTTCAAATGTGACCTTCACTTCCTAGCTGTGTGGCCCTGAGCAAGTTACTTAACCCCTACTGCCTAGACTTATTGATTCTAAGGCAAAAGATAAGGAGAGAGAGAGGAGAGGAGAGGAGAGGAGAGGAAAGGAGAGGAGAGGAGAGGAGAGGAGAGGAGAGGAGAGGAAAGGAAAAATAGATGCTTCCTGACTGACAAATTCATCTATGAATTCCC
>NC_058130.1:712697860-712709775 GCF_016433145.1 Gracilinanus agilis | reverse complement strand
GAGGAGAGGAGAGGAGAAGAGGGGAAAGGAGGGGAGGGGAGGAGAGGGGAGGGGAGGGGAGGGGAGGAAGGAAGGGAGGGGTGTGGGGTAGCATGTGGGAGAGATGGTTGCTGGCTCCTGGGTAATCTAATCCAGACTTAGCATGTGGACAAACTAGGAGACTGAGGCTTCATTGGCAGAAGCCTGGCTCTGAGAGAGAGAAATGAGGGCCGATAGGTGACCTTGGGTTATCTGGCATGAAGTCAATTAGATAGGTGTTCATTAAGCATCTGCTATGTGCCAGGAATAATGTTAAGTGCTCAGGATGTACAGAAGAACAAAATCATAGTCTCTGCCCTCAGGGAGTTCACGGTCTAATGGGAGAGACAACATGGAAGTAACTAGATCTATAGAGAGGAGATGGAAGTCAATCTCAGAGGGTGGCGACTTGTGGGGATTGGGGAGATGAGGAGAGGAATCTGGAAGAAGGTAAGTAAGATTTGAGCTGAGTTTTGAAAGAAGATGTCTGATGGAGATGGAGAGAGGATATTCCAGGCTTTGAGGGCAGCCAGTGAAAAGACAGAGAGCTGGGAGAAGGAGTGTCTTGTGCTAGGAGACCAAGGTCAATGAGTGGATCCTGGAATGCATGGAAGGGAGAATAAAGAATAAGAAGCCTGGAAAGGTAGGAAGTGTCCAGGTTATAAAGGGCTTTAAATGTCAAACAAAGAGATCTTATTAACCCGGAAACACTCAGGCATGAGGGCACCTCTGGTTGCTTTAGGAGCTGTTGCTGTCTCTAGAAGAGTGACTAAGAAGACATAGAGGTAAGATCAGAGTTTTAAAGGTCTTGAATGACTGTCTTAGGGAAGAAGAATTTTGAATTGTTCTGATTGGTCTTAGAAGGAAGATTAGAAAAAATGAGTGGTAGGCAGGCTTAGGGGGAGGCGCAGGGAGACAAATTTCAGCTCAGTAGGAGGAACTTCCTTAGATTCAGAGCTAATCAGTGGTGAAACAGGCTCTGGAGTTCTCCATTGTTTGAGGTCTCTCAGGAGATGCTGATCACCACTGATTAGGGAAACTGGAAGGAAGTCCTGCTCTGATCTATCGAGGTTGAATTAGGTGGCCTCTGAGGTCCCTTCCAACCCAGAGATTCGGAGGTTCTGCGTTTCCTTCTTCACACCTCAAAGGACAACCTCCAATGCTAACTTTTCTGTGAATGCTCTGATTTCCATTTCAATAATTAGTCCAGGGTAGCTCTTTTGGTCAAATTTATTTTCTGCCCTGATGTGGTTAGATCTGCCCAAAGTTTCCATCTTTCAGGTCCCAATTCCAACCGCACTAGAATCCTAGGGTGTTAAAACTCCACCTGTAGTCCCAGCTTCCCTGTCAGGAACTCTGACTGTGAAAGTGCAGGAAAAACTCAGAAACTGAATAATGTTGGGATTTTCTTAGGTTTATTTATTTAGTCAGCAACTTGGTAGTATACAGTGGTTAGAGCAGAGGACTTGGAGTCAGGAAGACCTGAATTCAAATTCAACTTCAGACATACTGTGTGACTGAGCAACAACTTCTTTCAACCTCAGCTTTCTCATCTGTAATATGGGAATAATAATAATACCTACCCCACAGGGTTGATGTGAGGACCAAAAAAGATAAGGCATATTACCTGCTTTGTAAATTTCAAAATGCTCTTTAAATATAAACTACAGAATTCCTTCTACATCACAATTTTGATATATTGTGGGTCAGCATAAGAAATTAAATGGGAATTTTGGGAGAGTTTTGTGAAAGACACAGATGATATTCTAAGGCCAGAAGATGACAAAGAAAAAGTTTAGAAACTCAGAAAAGTGTAAAATATATTTGTAGTATTCTATAATACCTACATATTTTATCTTTAATACCATAAATATACACAATTTATTTTTTTCAAGCCTTTACCTTCTATCTTAGAATCAATACTGTGTATTGGTTCTAAGGCAGAAGAGCAGTAAGGGCTAGGCAATGGGGGTTAAATGACTTGACCAGGGTCACACAGCTGGGGAGTGTCTGAGGCCAGATTTGAACCTAGGACCGCCCACCTGTAAGCCTGGCTCTCCATCCACTGAGCCACCCAGCTGCTGCTACAATTTCTTTTTTAAAGTTAAAATAAGTAAAAAGTTATAGTTTGTGAAAAGATTATGTGAAAGTCAGCGGACAATATGCAAAGGCCAGAAATATAGGCATATCTTAAAAGGTTTAATAACTTGTAAATGCATAAAATATATGTACTATTATGTAGAATATTATCTGTACAGTATATATTTGCTGTCTAATAACAAAAATGAAGAGCTATACAATTTTTTTCTTTTAAAATTAAATTTGTAGTGAAAGAACTGCAGTTCTACCCACTGGTTTGGGGCTGTCAAGCATGTTTACATAATCTCTCACATGAGATCTCGAGGTGATCTTTGGATTTTAAGTTCTTCATTTCTTCCATCATTTAAATATGGACCTACATATAGCCTATGACTAAATACTTAATGCAAATTTTACAATAAGCTACTGCTAAGACCCCATAAAAACAAAGAAAAATTCAGACATCTCTGGTTCAAGAGAGAGACAAAACATTTTCCATGGATTTTCCAGATTATGCCTGTAACTCTCACAATCTGGAAGGGATACCTGTATGGTTATTCTTATCTTTAGGTATCATTTCTGTTTTGGGGAGGTTTGAAAGGTTTGGGACATCAGAGCAAATGTCTGGTCCACCATCTTGTTGCTCATGTGACTCAGAAGCCTATTATTATTTTCTGACTATTATCCAAATGCTTATTTCTGACGTATCTACTATGTGGCCAGTCCTGTGGTAGGGTCTGGAAGAATATGCAGACAAGTGGGAAATAGAATTTCTCTATTCAGATGGGTTTCAGTCTGGTGGGAGATATGGTGGCATCTAATTCAATATAATTGTAAGGATATATTGAGAATTTTGCTGGGCAGGTAGGTGGTGCAATAGATAGAGTGCTAGCCCTGGGGTCAGGAAGACTCCTCTTCCTAAATTCGAATCAGACCTCAGACACTTACTAGCTGTGTGACCCTGGGCAAGCCACTTAACCCTGTTTGCCTCAGTTTCTTCATCTGTAAATGAGCTGGAAAAGGAAATGGCGAACCACTACAGTATCTTTGTCAAGAAAACCCTCAATGAGATCACAAAGAGTGGGATTTGAGGGAAAACTGAATGATATGAAAATGAGAATTGTGAGCATTTGTAGTTTAAGGTTCATAAAGCATTCTGCCAAAATTCTCATTTGATCCTGACAACAACCCTGGGAGGTAGGTGCTATTATTTTCCCCATTTTATAGTCGAGGAAAACAAGGCTGAGAGAGGTTAAATGAGTTGTCCAGGGTCACATGCTAACTGGCTGAAGTGGAATTCAAATTTATGTTGTCGTGACTCCCAAGGGCTACACTTTATTTTCTGTGTTACCTAGCCACCTATGGTATTACGAATACAAGTATTTGGGTGTTGGGGCAGAATGACATGGTGTCAGGAGCTCTGGATTTGGAGTCCAAGGATCTGGGATGGAATCCCAACCCCCTTACTTATAATCTGTGTGACCTCACACAAGACTCTTAACCTCTCAGCCTCAGTTTCCTTATTTGTATGTAACAGGTATCCTAATGTTTCTTACCGGTGAGAGAAGAGCTCCAAGCCTTAGAGTCAAAGGCTTTAATAAGCCAGTGTTCTCTTGATGTGGGGAGTTCTGGTAGACTTAATCCTGTTTGCCTCAGTTTCTTCATCTGTAAATGAGCTGGAAAAGGAAATGGCAAACCACAGGCTTGAGGCATTTTGGGGATCAGATGGGCATACCCAGACTTTCTCCCTATGGTTTCTTGCTAGTCACTGACTCCAACCACTGATAACTCTCTCTTCATCTAGGCAATTAACATTCACTCAGACCTCAAATTCATGGCTAAATAGGCAGTTTAATTAAATTTGTAAGATCATGGTTTAAAAAAAAAAAAAGGTCCTGGGTAGGTGAAGGGATCACTAAAACCTAGGGTTTGAAGAATCCATTGCAACCATCACTTGCAACCAAACCTCCCAGGAGGCATGGTCCCATTTTTACCCTGGCTTCTGGAATCATTCACACACATTTCCTTTATATTTTGGAAATTATTTTGTTCATCTTGGGTCATTCCTCATGCTCCCTACCTCCTAAGCCTCAAAATTCTGATTAGTCTCCCAAAAAAAGAATTGCTCTGTTGGATGGATGTGAATCAAAGCATGCAATCTTTCCCATCAGTGTAGTTCCAGTTTTATTTGGAGGTGTTGGAGTATGTTCTTACTACAATGACCAATATGAAAATGTGTTTTGTATGATAATATATGTATGGCCCAGATCAAATTGTTCACCATCTCTGAGTGCAGGGAGGGAAGGGAAGGAAGGAGATGGTTTGGATCTTATCATTTTGAAGAACATATGTTGAAAATTATTATTACATATAATAGGGAAAATAAAATATTCTTGAATTAAAAAAAATTCTGATCGGTGTCCCTGCCACAAGTCTCTCTCTACTCTAATCCATTCTCCCTTCAGCTATCAAAGTGATCTTCCTAGAGCTCATGTCTGATCATATCTCCCTCTCTACTGAATAAACTCCAGTGGCTCCCGATGATCTCCAGGTTCAAATGTAAAATCCCCTGTGTGGCTTTGAAAGCCCTCCATAATCTCTTTCCACTTACTAGTTTTCTTACTCCTCATGCCCCTTTACCGTATATTCTCCAATCTACTGATCTTCCTGCTTTTTCCAGCAGAAGATACTCCATCTCTAAGCTGAAGGCGTTTTCACTGGTCCTGAAATGCTCTCCCTCTTCATGTCTGCCCCGTGGCTCTTCTGGCTTCCTTCAAGTCTCAGATAAAATCTCAACTTCTTCAGGAAGCCTTCCCCACTCCTCCATAGTTCTAGAGACTTTCTTCTTTTAATGATTTCACATTTATGCTGTATGTAGTTGGCATGACATAGTTATTTGCATGTAGTCTCCCTACTTAGCAACTTGAGGGAAGACAGTATCTTTTGCCTCTTTTTGTATCCTCAGTATTTAGCAGAGTAGCAATCTAGTAAATGTGTATTGACTGCCTGCCTGTGGGATTACACTGTATCCCTCATATCTCAGCTGGGATCCTACATAATCTTCCTCTCTCTATTCCAGATATAGATGAATGTGAAGATTCCACAATCTGCCCACCATATTCCACCTGTGTCAACACCCTAGGACATTTCACATGTTCCTGCAAAAGAGGCTTTGCATTGAGGACTAGGACAACTCCGGGGAAGTATAACCACAGAATGGTGTGCCAAGGTGAGTAGGAGCGGAGGGGATTCCTAGAAAATGTAAAACGCATTTTAATAAAATAAGGCCTGGAAATAAAAGTGCTTGAACCTGGTTCTATTTAGATGCTTGGTTAGCTCTCTCATCCCAGTTTGCTGTGTGGATCACATACATTTCAATGCTTTTATATCCCATGTGACTCTTTTTGGTGACATCCTATGAATTCTCCAGAGGTATCACTTAGTGCACTAGAGAATTCCTCCAGGATATATATTTTTTTAAATTTTTTTTAAACCCTTGTACTTCGGTGTATTGTCTCATAGGTGGAAGAGTGGTAAGGGTGGGCAATGGGGATCAAGTGACCTGCCCAGGGTCACACAGCTGGGAAGTGGCTGAGGCCGGGTTTGAACCTAGGACCTCCTGTCTCTAGGCCTGACTCTCACTCCACTGAGCTACCCAGCTGCCCCTCCAGGATGTATTTTAAAAATTTTTTTATTTTTCAGACATCTATGAAATACTTGAACTGTCCATCTTTTATCTCTCTTTCTTGCTCACCTCTTTATACCCACCATGCATCTTTCCATTGCCCTCTGGATAACTTAAAACTTAAATTTCTCTGAGATTGGGATGTCCCATGCTTGGCAGTAAGAAAGCTATGGATTTGGAGTCATAAATCTTCGTTTTTTTTTTAATTTTTCAGATTTAATCTAAATTTAAAAAAAAGATTGAATCTCCATATCTCAATTAAGTTATAAGTCCAGGGGCATGGGTTCAGACTCACTACGGATTGGCTCAGGAACTTTGACATGTTCCACTTCTCATCTGGTGTGTTTTGTCCTTCCTTGGTCTACCTAATGGTCCTTACTTCTGAGGACCCAACTTATTGATGCTAGACTTGGTATGGACACTCAATCAGCTTAGCTTACTATAGCACAGAACTCTTGAACTCCAGATCTACTAACCTCAACCCTCTTGGTATGTAAAATGATAAGGTCTGGGCCATTACATCCCTTCATCTTGATCCTAATCCCTCTTTTGTCATCTTAAGTATATGTGTGATATTGGGCCTCAGTTTCCTCATATGTAAAACAATATCATTGAACTTAATGGCTTCTAAGATCCTTTCCAGTTTTAAATCTATGATCCTAAGATCATTGAAAGTGCTATACCATTTCCCCAAAGGGTTTCCTCCTCCTGTTCAATTCCATATTCAATTCCAGATATCCCTTCCAAATGGCTACTTTCCCCATCCCAGTTTCCATATATGGTGGGTTGGCATAAGAAATAAAATGGGAATTTTATGAAAGCCTCAGCAAAGGTCAGGAGATGACACAGAAAAAGCTTAAAAACTCATAAATGCACAAAATACATGTATAACATTGTATAATTTCAACATATTTCATCTTTCAATACCATAAATATACATAATTTGTTTTGAAGTTAAAGTTTATGAAAAGAATATGAAAATCAGCAAATGATACACAAAGACTAGAAATATGGACATATCTTAATGTTGACCTATGCATGACTATGACCAAATATGTAACCCAAATTTTATAATAAGGTTCTGTAAACGCCCTATAAAAGAAAATGAACAAATTTAGACTACTCTGGTACTAAAGGAAGGCCAAAATTTTTTGTTTGGATTATCAAGATCTTGGGGCATTGCACCCCTAACTCCTAAGTTGTGGAAGGGATGCCTGTACCATGCTAGTTCAAGGTTAAATGTACTGATAGACTAACTCTAAGATCAGCACTCTTCTTTATCACATTGCCTTCTAATCTGGAAAATGTGTATTATTTATTCATTTTGTTTTTCGAGTATGGATGATTACACTGAATTCTTTTGAATTATCAAGGAAATTCCTTATCAAGGAAATTCTGTACTGTTGGAGAAAAAAGTTCACTTCTATCAGAAGGAACAATCAGCTGGTAGATTTAATTAGCTCATAGTAAAGTCATTTACTGAAATGGCATAGCAAGATTAGTAGTTGGAAAAAAACATCTTCCCCTTTCAAAGACCTGGAGGACATTCTTTCACAAATACATACCAAATCCATGGGGCTAGGGGGCACAATTTTATTTTTAAAATTAATTTCTTTTAAAAATGTTTTAAATGTATTTTTAAATTTTTTATTTTAGTTACAAACTTCCATATAAGTTTTCCAAAGTTATATGATCCATATTATCTCCCTCCCTTCTTCCTTCCCTGCTCCTGGAACTGGCAAGCAATTCAATCTGAGTTATACACACATCACACAACACACCTTTCTATATCATTCATTTTTACAAGTAAATAATCTTATAGAATCAATCCCCCAAATAAACAAGTAATAAATCTTATGTTTTCCTCTGCATTTCTACTCCAACAGTTCTTTCTCTGGAGGTGGAGAGCATTCTTTGTCATAAGTCTTCAGAATTGTCCTGGATCATTGTGTTCCTGTTAGTAGCAAAGTCTATCCTATTTGATCTTCCCACAGTATTGCAGTTTCTGTGTGTGATGTTCTCCTGGTTCTGCTCATTTCACTCCACATCAGTTCATGAGGTCTTTCCAGTTTTAATAGAAATCCTCTAGTTCATCATTCCTTATAGCACAATAGAATTCCATCACCATCGTATACCACAGTTTTGCCATTCCCCCAGTGAGGGACATCCTTTTAGTACCCAAATCTTTGCTACCCCAAAAAGAACAGTGACAAATATTTTTGTATAAAAAGATTCATTCCCATTTTTTAACTCTTTGGGATACAGACCTAGTAGTGGTATTATTAGATCAAAAGGTGTGCATTCTTTTAGAGTTCTTTGGGCATAATTCCAAATTGCCCTCCAGAATGGTTAGACCAGTTCCCAACTTTAGCAGCAATGTATGTGTCCCAATTCTGCCTCATTCCTTCTATAATTTATCCTTTCCCTTCACTGCCATATTGGCCAATCAGATAGGTATGAGGTGGTGCCTCAGAGTTGTTTTAATTTGCATTTCTCTAATCAAGAGTGATTTAGAACAGTTTTTCATATGATAATTTATAGCTTTGATTTCTTCATCTGAAAACTGCCTATTCATATCCTTTGACCATTTATCAATTGGAGAAAGACTTGGATTCTGATAAATTTGACTTAGTTCATTATATATGAGAGAAACAAGACCTTTATCAGAGAAATGTGCTATAAATTTTTCCCCCAGTTTGTTTTTTCCCTTCTAATCTTGGTCACATTGGTTTTGTTCTCTGGGGGCATAATTTTAAAGGGTAATGGCACACATTTAAGTAGGCAACTCATAAGAGCAGGGACCTTTAGGCCTCTGCTTGTTTGAGTTCCTCAGCTGGGCTTGCTCTTCATAGGGCATGAGGTTTCCAGTGATGGTCTTTAGACCAGTCTATACTCCTTGGCTGTACTCTTCTAGAAAAAAGAGAGACCCTTAGCCCAGGTTAGACCTTGGTTCTGAGCATTCTCTCTTACCAAATGAGAGGAGGGAGAATAGAAGTCTAGTCCTTTCTCTGGACGACTCCTCCTGGTTTAGACTTTGGTGAATTAATTCACCCCAAACCTTTCCTAGATCTTCCTTTGTAGGCTAGACTCTATGTAGACCATGACCATTTGACCAGTAACCACTAATTTCTCTGAGGTTCCCATTAGAAAAAAGGACAGTTGCTGTTAGTCTATGCAAATGAATGACTTGGGGAAAGGTACAGAGAATCTATTTCAGAGGCAAATACATCTCTCTCTCTTTCTCTGTGTTTCTCGACTTCTGTCTCTGTTTCCTTCTCTCTCTTCCTTCCTCTTTCTCTATTTTTCTTCCTTCTGTCTCTCCCTTTCCCCATACAAATAAGTTACTCAAAACCTTACATCTTGTAGAAGGTATGGAATGATCTCCTCACACCACAAGAGCCTCAGTCTACTAAATTATGAGTATAATCTACTTCGGAGGTACTTTTACATCTCATTGGTTTTGTAACTTGACTATTATGACCTGTAAAATTGCTTAAGTCTTTTCATAAGAAAAAACTTCTTTATAAGTAGGATTATCCAGAAGAGGAACATGTTCCTCCTGGGGTCAGTGAGTTCTTCATCAATTGAGAACTTTCAACCGTAGTAGAATGACCATTGGCTGGAGACATTATGGAAAGATTCCTGTTTTGGTCTAGGTTGGACTGGGGAGCTTCCAAGGACTCTCTCAGCATAAAGATCCTGAAGTGTTCTCTTTCCTCCTTGGCTCCATAGAGGAGGGTTACCAATATGAACTTCTCTGTAAAATGCTTTGCTAGGAGGCTTAGTGAAGTAGGTGGTACAGTGGATAGAGTGTGAAGCTTGGAGTCAAGAAGACTTATCTCCCTGAGTTCAAATCTGACCTTGGATACTTACTAGCTGTGTGATCCTGGGCAAGTCACTTAAATCTGTTTGCTTTAGTTTTCTCATCTGTAAAAGCAGCTGGAGAGGGAAATAGCAAAAATTTCTGGTATCTTTGCCAAGAAAGCCCCAAATGAGATCCCAAGGATCCAAAAGTTGGATACAACTGAAACGACTGAACAACAAAATGCTTTGACACCCATTCACAACAATAAGGTTGGCAGCATTGGTGTGGGGGACTCTTTTGACCAAATTCACCTTCTGTCTAGATGTGGATGAATGTTCCCAGAGCCCCAATCCTTGTGGTCTCAATACCAATTGCACCAACACCATTGGAAGATACAAATGCAGCTGTTTGCCTGGATTCTCTTCTCCCAGTGGAGATGCTTGGCTCCCTGGTGCGACAGGATCCTTCCAATGTACAGGTAACACTCATGGTGCTACTGATGACTTGATCTTGTGCCCAGGATTGACTCAATGGGGCTTTGGTCTTTTGTGACTTACTGAAAACATCTCCCCCCTATACACTGCAGATGTTGATGAGTGCCTCAATGAAACAGCCTGCCCTCAGAATTATGCCTGCTGGAACACTCCAGGGAGTTATAACTGTACCTGCAATGATGGTTTCACCTTTAGGAACTCTCAATGTGAAGGTATCAAAGCTTTGAGTTTTCTTTGGTTTGCTTTTTCATTCCTTAAATATATTTCCTTGCCTGAGTGCCTGCTCTGTGATAGGCCCCATAAAAAGATATAAATATGGATATAAAAAGGGATATAAACAAATAAACAAATTGTCTTCAGAGAGTTTGTAATCAAATTGCAAAGATGAGCTATGTTTACTACAATACAGTCGGAAGGTCATGCTTTAGGAATATGAATGCTTTGGGGACTGTTAGGTGGCTCGGTGGATAGAGAGCCAGGCGTAGAGATGGGAAGTCCTGAGTTCAAATTTGACCATAGACACTACCTAGCTGTAAGACCCTGAGCAAGTCACTTAACCCCCATTGCCTTGCCCTTACCACTTTTCTGCCTTGGAACCAATACAAAGTATTGATTCTAACACAGAAGGCAACAGTTAAAACAAAAGAATATGAATGCTTCAAGGTTCTGGGATTATGTTGGCCAGTTATACATAGGAAGCAGGTCAGACAGAAAGAGACTGGATTTGGAGTCAAAGAATCTAGATTTAAATACTAGCCAATACTTATGGTTTATATGACCCCACGCTGTGTACATAACTTCTGGATCTTATCTGTATGCAATGGGTTTTCTCTTCTGTATGTGATGAGCATCCTTCTGCCTCTCATGTATAAAAGAATTTTGCCTTAAACATAACCATCCATGGAGTAGTAGCAGACAACTTCAGCCTTGAAACTCTTTATGATTCAACTGTCTGTATCCCAGGCTTATATCACTGTTACCAACTATTGACTCCTTCCTTCTGCTGGCTTAGGCTGTTATTCACTTAGACCTCAAGTTCATCGTCATGAAAGCCATTTAATTAGATTGATAAAATCATAGTAAAAATCAAGAAGCATTAAACATATGAATCATAGAACACAACATTCCAATCCTTTCCCGACCCCAGCATCCAAGGCAAACATTCCCCCCACCCTTTCCTTTCAGAATGGAATCTATTTTTTTTCTCTGCAATCTCCTCAGCCAACATGGAAGGTCACCATCTTATCACAAACCCTTCCATCTGGGTAAAGTAAGAACCGGACAAAGGCAGCTTAGCTCGCAATGTGTTGTCTTACAGTGATCTGGGAGCTCTCTAGGTGCTCTTACCAGTTCTCTTGATTTATGTGGCTTGGGCAAACAGGAGGGCAGAGCTTTGGTGCCAGACACATGACATAACATTTCCAGAAACTTTGCTGTGTATTGTCTGGCTCATGTGCCAGCCTATCCCTGAAACCTCAATACTAAAACGTTGTACCCTCATAGCCTTCTCTAATCCCCCTTAACAGCCTCCCTCAGACAAAACTGCTGATTCATTTCACCAGAAGGCCTGGGTATAGGGTCTTCCCCTCTGCTTTTAGAAGTTATAAAATCAATTCAATGACTGATACACTTTTTGGCACTCCTTAAATACTCCAAAGGTTATCTCTCCCCCAACCTCACATTGATCTCCTGCTTGACTGTCAGAAATATAACACCACTCAGCAGCAACATACCTGATTGTGATGTAGACTTGGGCTGCTAATTTTTCCTTCCTTCCTTCCTTCCTTCCTTCCTTCCTTCCTTCCTTCCTTCCTTCCTTCCTTCCTTCCTTCCT
>NC_058130.1:712529941-712697483 GCF_016433145.1 Gracilinanus agilis | reverse complement strand
TCTCTCTCTCTCTCTCTCTTTCTTTCTTTCTTTCTTTCCCTGTAAAAATGAACATATTTATTTCTCTACAATTCCACTAGCACTGAATTTCATTGCTTTTAATTATTTTTGTCAATTTAATATGAGATTGTTTCATTTGCTTCTCCTATTTTATTAATGAGATTGTCAATTAACATGATAAACAAGAATAATATGATGATAATTGATTGAGGCTATATGATGGCATAGTCGATAGAAGTTTGTCCTCAGAGTCAAAAAGACCTGAGTTTTAAGTTCTACCTCTATTAATAGGTATGATCAATGGCAAATCACTCAATCCCTCAGAGTTCCAGGCAACTCTAAAATTATATGTAATACAGATAATGTGTGGACTACAAGTGAGGTCTACTTATTATGGTGGAAGCATGGAATATCTCCTCATACCACAAAGAGCCTCACCCTACTAAATTATGAGTATAATCTACCTCAGAGGTACTTTTACATCTCATTGGTTTTGTAACTTGACTATTATGACCTGTAAATTTGCTCAAGTCTTAAGGAGTACACCTTACATAAGAAAAAACTTCCTTACAGAAGAGGAATATGTTCCTCCTGGACTCAGAGAGTCCTTTATCAATTGAGATCTTTCAACAGTAGTAGAATGACCATTGGCTGGAGACATTATGGAAAGGATTCCTGCTTTGGTCTAGGTTGGACTGGGGAGCTTCCAAGGACTCTCTCAGCATAAAGATCCTGAAGTGTTCTCTTTCCTCCTTGGCTCCATAGAGGAGGGTTACCAATATGAACTTCTCTGTAAAATGCTTTGCTTAGGAGGCTTAGTGAAAGGTGGTACAGTGGATAGAGTGTGAAGCTTGGAGTCAAGAAGACTTATCTCTGTCTTTACCTGCACTGATGTTTTCACCTTTAGGAACTCTCAATGTGAAGGTATCAAAGACCTGAGTTTTAAGTTCTACCTCTATTAATAGGTATAATCAATGACAAGTCACTCAATCTCTCAGGCTTACAGGCAAAACTCTACAATTATATATGATACACATAATGTGTAGGCTATACGGGGCATCTACTTACTATGGTGCTAGTATATTAAAAACACATACTGTAGGGGCAGCTGGGTAGCTCAGTGGAGTGAGAGTCAGGCCTAGAGACAGGAGGTCCTAGGTTCAAACCCGGCCTCAGCCACTTCCCAGCTGTGTGACCCTGGGCAAGTCACTTGACCCCCATTGCCCACCCTTACCAATCTTCCACCTATGAGACAATACACCGAAGTACAAGGGTTTAAAAAAAAACCACACACATACTGTGTAGGAGCCTCACATCTCTCATCTAGGTGTGCAAGACACTCTCACTTCTGCCTTAGTGAGACTCGGTGCAATCCTTTCTCACTCTAGCTGATCTTTGTTCTTATAAATAAGCCACTATTATATGTCAACATTCAAACTCTCAAATGTAATAGTCTATGGCTTTTGAGCCTCTATCCAATGTGTTTTTTAGCTATACATCCTGCCACTTTCAAGGTAATACACCTACAAAGTGTGTGATATATGTATAATGAGACTTACATTAATGGTAATTTTATATCTTTAGCACATTTACTTCATAGCGAGGTTAAAGAAGTAATATTATTGATCTTAACATATTAAAAATATGTAAATAATGAAATATATCACAGTACTTTTTAAAAAGGTTCCTCCCAAAACATACATAACCCCAGATCACACTCTTCCAATGAACCACACGATGGAGAAAAACTCAAGTGCATTGGATAACTTACATCTTGGGACTATAGGCTCCACTCAGGAACTTCTGTATCTTGTGGAATGATTTCCCTGGTTACTGTTTCATTTTTAATCCTTACTACTCTTGAGCTGGAGAAATCTGCTCCTTTCTATTCAAACTATAGGCTTTATAAACTTTTTAAGTTAACCATCATCTTTTTTTAATCTTTATCTTTCATCTTAAAATTGATATGACATGTCAGTTCCAGGGCAGAAGAACAATAAGGGCTAGGCAACTGGGATTAAGTAACTTGTCCAGGGTCACAGAACTGGGAAGTGTCTGGGGTCCCATTTGAATTCAGGAACCTCCTGTCTCCAGTCCTGGCTTGATAACCATTGAGTCACCTAGTTGCCCCTTAATCACAATCCTTATATGGGCATTTAGAATGAAAATATCAATTCTTTTAAAGCCAGAAAACAGCAAAACATTATTTGCTTACCTGAATGCTGAAATGTCCAATCAGAATGGAGCTCACAACAGCATAACTGCCCTCATTGGGATATTGAAGTAATCTCCAGATATTTATATAATTTCTCCCAGTTTTAGTCATAAAACACATGCAAATTAGTTGTCATACCATCATGCTTTGCTGTACTCCGGTGACCTCAACATAATCTTCCATCTCTTTGGTGCCTTTGAAATTATTTATTTTCTCTCATATTTCTCTGACTTTTAAATATATAATCATTTTTTGCCTCTTTAAAAGTGAGGAATTATTGTATCTTGTTGACTAGAGTCTCCAAAACTGCATGAAAGCCGATATTTCATATGCACATTATCAGGAGACATTAAAACAAAGTTATTTGGGAGCAGCTAGGTGGCTCAGTGGATTGAGAGTCAGGCCCAGAGATGGGAGGTCCTGGGTTCAAATCTGGCCTCAGACACTCCCCAGCTGTGTGACCCTGGGCAAGTCACTTAACCCCCATTGCCTAGCCCTTACCATTCTTCTGCCTTGGAGCCAATACACAGTATGGATTCTAAGACAGAAGGTAAGAAGTTATTTTTCTACTTGTATTAGGCATCAAAACTGTTCATTCATAACAATGACAGTATCTCATAGCACTTGATGATCAATAGAAATTTCTTCCTTTATCAAAAAAAGCTCTGTCCTTTGCTTCATTAATTGCTCCTTCTGAAAAAGACTGTAAAGAGACTAGCATCCCTTATATATGTTACGGATGAGTTACTAATCTGCATTGGTGGGAACTGACCACACTATGGAAATCACAGCTTCAGACCCTTTCATTCTTCTGTCCTCCCCAGTCTCCAGCCCTCACCATGTGGTAAGTAATACAAATATTACTCCCATTTCACAGATGAGGTGACACACACACACACACACACACACACACACACACACACACACACACACGTTCCAAATAGGTGGTAGAGTGAGATGCTTCATGGACTCCATATAGAGGAGAGATGGAACAAGAACACACCTGGAACATTCTCTCCCCTTGAGCCCTTGAGGTGGCCATAAGGGTGACCAAGGGTAGATGTGGGTTGTCTTTGGCTCGCCATTCTAGTGACATTTGTTATAACAGTTGATTTGTGGGACTTGACTGTAATTTCTCCTCCATCCCCCAGACGTGGATGAATGTTTGGACCCCACAGCTTGTCCAGCACATGCTACCTGTACCAATGTGCCAGGAAGCTATTTTTGCACCTGCAATCGTGGATATAAGTCGAACAACGGTGAAGTGAATTTCGGAGGTCAAGAAACACAGTGCAAAAGTGAGTGAAGGGATCTTTGTCTGAAGTGCAAAGAGGAGCTGGGAATTTAGACCATGAAGACTCTTTTGTCTGGAGGGACAGAAGCAGAGAGAAGACTAGAGCTGTAGTCTGTAAAAGAGACACTTAGATTAGGCAAATTGTAACTCATCCATCCAGCCCTGGAACACCTAGTGCCTGAGGAGCTTCATTCCAGGACCTGGTTGGGAACTAAAAGAAAAGGAGCTTCTCTTCCATTCCAGGTACACTGTCATGGATAAAATGGGCGTAGTGGCCAGAAAACCAGCCTCAGAGGCAGGAAGACGTGATTTGAAATCTCCCCATTCTCCCCTCTGTAAAGGCTGATATGATGTGACCATGGCCAAATTCATTTAACATTTTAGTGCATTAGGCAAATCTCGAAGACTATAAGGTCAGAGAAGGAACTGACCTCCTTTTGTAGAGAGCTTTGGGATGAGGTGTGAAGGTGGAGCTTTCTGCATTGATGAAGTCACATGTAGGTGACTATGTGGTGCCATTGTGTGCAGAGCCCTGGCCCTAGAGCCAGGAAGACCAGAGCTCAAATATGGCCTCAGATGCTTACTAGCTACGTGACCCTAGACAAGCCATTTAACCTCTGTGTGTCTCTGCTTTTTCAATTGCAAAATGGGAATAATAACGGCACCTACCTCATAGGGTTTTGAAGATAAAACCATACCTTCTGTCCTACTATTGTTAATGAGTATCTATTCCAAGGCAAAAGAGGGGTAAGGATGAAGCAAAAAGAGTTAAGTGTTTTATCCTCAGTCACACAGCTAGCAAGTATCTGAGATCAGATTTGAACTCAAGACTTCGGATTTCCAGGCCTGGTATTCTATCCACTGAGCCACCTAAATGCCCCCTGGATTCTTGATGTATAGGGAAGAATTCCTAAAGTAAATGATCCCAAACAGAAAGGGAATGCTAGCCTCAGGCCTATCTAGAAGTTCGTTTTTTTTTTAAAAAGCATTTATTCTCTCATTTCTTCTCTCTAGGCCCTTGTTTCCCCATTTTTTAAAGTTTGAGGTTAGACTTGTCAGTCAACTAGCATTTATTAAGCATCTAGTATGTGCCAAGCACTGTGTTAATTGGTGGAGATGCAAAGAAAAGGAAACAAATTCCCTGTTCTCAAGGAGCTTACATTCTAATGGGAGAGATAACTTGCAATAGCTAGGCACACAGAAGATTTTCTACCTTATAGATGTGAGAAGATAAGTCCTAAGCCTTGAAGGAAGAAAAAGATTCTAAGGAGCAGAGGTGTGAAGAGAATGTGTTTAATGTAGGAGGGACACTATGGAGGTAGAATATGAAATAATGGATCCAATAAAATAGATAGTAATCCAGTTTACCTGTTACCAAAAAGGGATTAAAGATGAGTAACTATTAAAAAAGAACCTAAAGGCAACTTGGACCCAGATTATGGGTCATTGCGCACCAGGCTGAGATTCTGTATTCTGCTGTATCCTGGAAGCAATAGGCAGCCACCCGCGGTTTTTGAGGAGGGGAATCACATGGCCAAATCCATTTCAAAAAGGCCTTTTTTCTTTTTTTTTTCTTTTAATTTTGAATATTTTCCTATAGTTACATACTTCATGTTCTTTCCCTCTCCCCCAAACCTCCCTAAGCCCTCTTAGCCAACATACAGTTCCACTGGGTTTTACATGTATCACTGATCAAGACCTAATTCCATGTTGATAGTTAGACTAGAGTTATCTTTTAGAGTCTACATCCCCAATAATATCCCCATCAGCCCTTGTGTTCAAACAGTTGTTTTTCTTCTGTGTTTCTCCTCCCACAGTTCTTCCTCTAAATGTGGCTAGTTTTCTTTTTCATAAGTTCCTCAGCCTTGCTCTGGATCCTTGCATTGCTGCTAGTAGAGAAGTCTGTTATGTTTGATTGTATCAATGTTCTCCTGGCTCTGCTCCTTTCACTCTGCATCAATTCCTGGAGGTCATTCCAGTTCACATGGAATTCCTCCAGTTCTTTATTCCTTTGAGCACAATAGTATTCCATCACCAGCAGATACCATAATTTGTTCAGCCATTCCCAAATTGAAAGACATTCTCTCATTTTCTAATTTTTTGCCACTACAAAGAGCGTGGCTATAAATATTTTTGTACAAGTCTTTTTCTTTATTATCTCTTTGGGGTATAATCCAAGCAGTGCTATGGCTGGATCAAAAGGCAGATGTCTTTTAAAGCCCTCAAAATGACTTTTTTTCAAGGAAAATAATGACAATTCTCACGTATATAGTGATCCAGGGTTTGCAAAGTGTTTTACCAAAAATGAACAAATGAAATGGGCGGAATAAGCATAATCATACCTCAATGGTCAATAAACATTTATTAAGCACCTACAATGGGCCCAGGCAGTGTGTTAAACAGTGGGCATACACTTAAGAAATGGAAAGACAATCTCTTCCCTCAAGGAGCTAAAATCTAACCAGGGAAGACAACATACAAAAGGAAACTGAAAAGGGGAAGGGTTGCTGTGCTCCAGAGGGTGCCTGGCACAGGGGCCTGATATTCTTGGAGTTGGGCAAGCAGAACAACTGTTGGGAAATGAAGAGCTGGTTGGAAATTCTGAACCCTCTGTAAAGTGGGGGCTTTGGGAAGAACTGCTTTGTTCTATTCTCCAGTCTTCTGGTCGGAAGGGAGAGGCAATTGAGGGAAGTGAGAAGGTAGTGAGTCCTAGAGCTAGAGCAATATCTGTGCTAAAGAGATCTCTGACAGAGAGCTTATTCTGGAGGAAAAAATTATATAGGAGGAATTAAAACCAAGCAGAGCATCTGGTGGGAAATTATACCTATTTTAAAGATGCAGAAACTTGGACTCGGAGAGATAAAGTGATGTATCCATGATCTGGCAAGTGTCAGAAATGGAATTTGAATCCAAGTCTCTAGGATTCCACTATAGCATTCTTTCCACAATCCCGATACAGAACTCATGGGTTGGCTGAGAGCTGTGGGTAGGGGCAATTATGTGCCAAGTAGTGTTTAATTACATGGTAAGGTTTATGTAGTTCCTCTCTTTCTTCTCCCTTCCCTGCCCCAATCCATGGCCACCCTCATTTCCACCATAGCGTGGGCTGTCTGATGTTTTGGGACCTTTAATTACAGTTCATCTTGCTGAAGCATAAACACATTTATTTTGGGCCTTCTAGGGGTTCCTATCATGTGTAAAGCAGACTTGGTGGACCAGGAACAAGTGAAGTATTGTCAGAGCAATTCAACTCACCCTGTGCTCCCCAAATACGTAAGTGAGAATTTTCCTTAAAAATGATCTTGTGGGGGGGCAGCTGGGTAGCTCTGTGGATTGTGAGTCAGGCCTAGAGATGAGAGGTCCTAGGTTCAAATCCAGCCTCAGACTCTTCCCAGCTGTGTGACCCTGGGCAAGTCACTTCCACCAAGGAACCAATACACAGAAGTTAAGGGTTTAAAAAAAATTAAAAAAATGATCTTGTGGTCCTTTGATGATTTGCAGGGAATTATTCCAGAGCCAGAAGCAAAACCCTAGTGGGCGTGGAGAGGAGGGGAAAGGAGGGCAGGATTTGGCTCCAAATGAAGGCTGTATTTGGAAGGTGGACAAAAGATTTCTGAAGAAGTCCAGTTCTTTGTGACCATAGCAAGCCAATACTCTCTATGGTGTTGTTGGGTTTTTTTGACAAAGATATTGGAGTGGTTTGCCATTTCCTTCTCAGTGGATTAAGGAAAACACAGGTTAGGTGACTTGCCCAGAGTCACACAGTTGTAAGGGTCTGAGGCTGGATTTGAACTTAGATCTTTCTGATCCCAGGCCCAGAGCTGTATCAATTGAACCACTTAGCTGCTGCCCCAAGCCCTAATGAGGAGACCAGACTTTCCATGGCTCTTAGTAGATAAAAAGAAGGAGAAACCAAACCCCTGGGCTAGCCTGAGACATTGCGTGATAGTGGTTAAGCTGAGTCTTTCAGAATGAAGGTGAGGGAGCAGCTAAGTGGCTCAATGGATGCCAGATGGGAGGTCCTAGATTCAAATCTGGTCTCAGACACTTCCTGGTTTGATTCCAAGACAGAAGGTAAGGGTTTAAAAAAATAAGAATGAAGAAGAGCAAAAGACCTAGGTAAGACATCATCATGGCAAAGAAATTCTGCTGTGGAGAATATAGAGACGTGGATTTCCCTTGCCTCTCTTGGGTCCATGTTTCTTTGTACTGTGAGTGTTCTTGGGTGACATCTTATTGGTTGGGCTGTATAAGAAGCTGTATGAGGTCTTAGGTGCAGAATGCATTAAAGGACGGACTAGTGATGACTGTCAGAAGTTCAGCAACTTTTTAATCTTTTTAAAAAAATTTAACTTGTCTTAGAATTGTTACTAAGTATTGGTTGTAAGGCAGAAGAAGGGAAAGGAATAGGCAATCGAGGTTAAGGGACTTGCCCAGGATCACACAGCTGGGAAGCATCTGGGGTCAGATAGGAACCCAAGACCTCCTGTCTCTAGGCTGGGCTCTATCCATTGTGCTACCTAGCATGTCCCTCATCCTTGATATCTTCTGAAGCCTTCCATATTCTTGTCGGTGGACTTGAGTCAAAGGTTGTGGGACCCTCATAGTCTATTGTTACTAGATCCTGAAGGAAAGGCAAGACAAATCAACTCAACAAACGTTTATCAGTCATTTACTATGTGCTAAACTCTTAAGAATACAAAGAAAGGCAAAACAATCCTTGCTGTCAAGGAACTCACATTCTAATAAGTAATACAGATTCCGCATATGTGCTGTACATATAGGATATATATACAGAGTAAAGGGAGGTAATCTCAGAGGAAAGCAAGAGTAGTGATGATGGAAGGGGGAACTACTAGACGGATAGCTGTCTAGGTCTTCTGGCAATGTGATGGGTCAGTGTCAAAGACCCCGAGCTCATGCTAACTCTTTGGGAAGGATTGATGACTATCAATGCAAAAGTAAATCACTCGAAGAAGTTTATGTACTTTGTTGCTTATGATTTGTACAAGTTCTCCCACTTAGATCTTGTTTATATAGTTTTGCTGATTTGGAGAGAATTTTACATATGTGTTTGATAAATCATAAAACTCTAGCTTTGATCAGATAGTGAGCTTTGACCTCTTTGTATAAGATTTTCTCTATTAACTGTTCTCTCCAAAGTCTTATTATGAAAAAATGGAAAAAATGTTTTGTGTGATAATATACGTATAACCCAGATTGAATTGCTTGCCAGCTTTGGGATGGGAGAGGGAGACAATTTGGATTCTATAATTTTGGAAAATTATGTGAAAATTTATTATTACATGTAATCATTAAATAACAAACAAACAAACAAAAAAATAGTCGTGTCAATGAGAGGTCAAGGGCTATTCCAATGATGGGCAGTTGGGATTTGAACCCAAGTCCTCTGACTTGAACCAGGGTTCTTCCCATTGTTGGGTGGTTGGACTGAAGGCTCCAAAGTTCTAGAGGTCACTACTTTAACAGAACTTTGTACTTTTACCCTTTTTGGCACAGATTCCTTTCTGCATGCTAATGAACTCCACCTTCAGTGTTCTGGAAGATACTTGTGAGAATAAGACCATCACTGTGTCTCTACAAGTAAGAGTTCATTCAGAGGAGTCAGTAGTATGGGAGTTCATTGAAACCCGGACAAAGAAACTCAGTAATGGCTGGCTAGAGCTGAAACTAATGTGGGGCAAAGAAGACTTTGCTCCAGGGTTGGAAATTTAGAGTGCAAAAATTTAACATGTACTCTACTTCATCAAAGTAGTTGGAGGTGAGGTGAGGTGATACTCTGGGAATTTTCCAGAGGAATAGGGGAAGAGGACTTTCAGAGTTCAAAATTTACAGGAAAGGTGGACTACAGTTTCCACAACCTGCAGAAATCCGCAACCTCTCCCATGTAGACCCCTCTCCAATCATCTCAAATGCTTCAGATTTGATTCCTCGGTGTTCCTTCCCTTTCCTTACTTCCTTGTCAGGTGGACCAACCTCTTTCCTTCACTCCCTACATAAGCAGCATTTTTCCATCCCAGCAAAGGCAAGTGTTGGAGGGAGCAGAAATATCATGCAATGCCCAAAATCCATGGGTTAGACTAAATGACTTCTGATATCTCTTCCAACTCTGAGATCCTATTCCCTAAGTCATTAGTAATGAATTCCATTCCCTACCCCCATCCCAACTGAATTTGTCTTAATTATCATTTAAACATTTGTATGGTTCTTTTGTTTACATTTTCAAATAAATCCACCCCTCCTTTGCTGTCTAACAAATAATCCTTTATAATACAGAATGAAAAAGAAAAGGGTGAGGGAAGCAATTCAGCATTAACCCTATCTGACAGTATATGAAATATTCCACACCCAGAGTCCCCTGCTTCTACAAAGTCTTCTCTGAGTCTCAAAGTTTGGTTATTATATTAGTGAAAGTTGATCATGATTAACCTTTGGGATGACAATGAAGGCAGAGGAAAGCAGCAGGAGGAGGAATCCCTGGGTCCCTATCTCCCATTTTTGTGGCTAAGTTTAGATGTCACTGAGTGGAATCTTGTACACTCTTGGCTCTTTTACTGCATAAAGATCAGTAAGTGTGAATTGAGAAAGGTCTTCTCTTCTGTCAGAAAGCTGCTGGAAACTTTTCGTCTGTCCTCAAAGAGACATCCACTTGGCGCAAACTGAGCCAGGAGGAGACCTCAACCGTGGCAACAGTTTTTCTGGACAGTGTGGAGAGTGCTACACTGGCAGCTTTGGTCAGTCCCTCTGGAAAAATGAATCAGACAGTGACTACCAAATATCTAGGTAAGCAACACTACCATTGACAAGTTGAAACCTACTTCCTTTTTTCCTTCTTTCTTTCCTCCCTCCCTCCCTCCCTCTTTCCTTCCTTCTCTCTCTCTCTCTCTCTCCTCATATATTCATTCTATAAGCACATGCAGAACCTTGTGCTAGCCTCTGCAGAAAAATGCAAAGTTTATAGAAAACAGTGTTCTTGTTCTTCTCAAGCTCATTAGTGAATGAGTTGTAAACTTAGATAGACTACAGTACAAAATAATACAAAAGGGCAACAGAGATAAAAAAATCTAATGTTATTATATCTAGGTACAGTGTTTTTGTTTTAGATCCAGCTTCTTCCCACTATGCTGCCTCCTCAAAGGTCATTCCCTAAAGTTTGAAAGTCTTCTGTAGCCTCCCTCTTCTATCCTCTGCCCTCATGTCTCTGCTGTCTTGGACTCTTCCCTTGAATTCAAAAATTCAATGCCTCTGAAATTCATTCTCAGACATAAGCTGACCCTTCAATGTCCTCCTTTTACTGAAAATATGAGTCATAAGATTATAGATTTTAGAGCTGTAAAGACCTTTAAAGGCCATCTAATCAAAATCACCTCATTTTATAAAGATGGAAATTGAGGGACAGAGAGATTAAATGGCTTCTCCAAGATCACACACACCTTGCCAAGGTCACACTGGCAAGACTAGGATTTTAACCCAGGTTCTTCTGACTCCAAATCTTGAGCTATATCCACTATACAATAGTATGTCTCTTTCTGAGAACTGCAGAAACAATTCTTCGGAGCATTCAGACAACTGCATCACTGGGAGGTATTATCCAACTTTAGCTCTTCCCTCTCTTTCTAGAGATTAGGAGCAAAGTCATCCAAGAAGACTTCCTGGTGGAAAATGTAGCCTTGACCTTTTCAGTCAAAGGAGATTCAATGAAGATTGAGTCCAGCACCATAAAGGAATCTGTATCCTCAGGCACATTATCAGGTAGGTCAAGTCTTTGGGGGACTCAAAGAAGGGGTTTGAGATAGCCTAAAGGAGATAAAATAGTAAGAAGACCATTTTATCCTCACATTTTGATTCAACTAATGTGTGTCATCCCCTCAGCACCTAATTCCAGACAGGAGAGGGAGGAAGCACTCCCACTGGCTGCTGGACAGAGGGACAGGTGAAGTGAGGAATGTCCTCAGGTACATGGAAAAGGGAGGGAACAGCTCCACCCCAAGTTCCTCTGGTTTTCTAGTAACTAACTTTGGCGGGTGACTAAAGAGAGCCCACAGAGAGGGGTCTGTGTGCCCTGTTTGGCATGTGTGCCATAAGTTTGCTATTATGGTCCTAGTTTATTCCTTTATTTCAGTGATGAGACTTGGCAATAAGAATCCTACTAGTGGGGGCAGCTAAGTGGCTCAGTGGATTAAGAGTCAGGCCCAGAGATGGGAGGTCCTGGGTTCAACTCTGATCTCAGAGACTTCCTAGTTGTGTGACTCTGAACAAGTCACTTCATTCCCACTGCCTAGCTCTTACCATTCTTCTGCCTTGGAACCAATACAAAGGATGATTCCAAGACCAAAAGTAAGGGTTTAAAAAAAAAGAATGCTACTAATAACTGTCCTTCATAGAAGGACCAAGAGGTTTTCTAAGCATTTTACATTATATCATTTGATCTATACAACAATCCAGTGAGATAAGAGCTATAAACATTATTGCTATTTTTTTATGTAATAAGAGGATTGGTCAAAGAGGGCCCAATCCACAGAATATGCATAATTCCATGTCAATTAGCCAGTGAGTAACAAGTCTTTGGAATATGTTCAGCATCCATGAAGCCTGGCTAATGAGAGCTTAGAGAGCATGCAAATTATCCAAGTGAATTGGCCTTAGGAATGAGACAAGCCCCAATGAGCTACATAAGGGACTAGTCTTTTAATTATTTTTTCCTATTTTTGAATTTTTAATTTAATTTAATTTTTTATCACTATATTATTCATTTGTATAAGTGAACAATCTATAAAACCAAAACCCCCTAACATATATCCAAATAAACAACTGATAAATCATATGTTTTCATCTGCAGTTCTACTCCAACAGTTCTTTCTCTGGAGGTGAATAGCACTCTTTTTCATAAGTCCCTCAGAATTGTCCTGAATCAATGTATTGCTATTAATAGCAAAGTCTATCACATTTGATGGTTCCACAATATTGCAGTTGCTGTGTGTAATGTTCTCCTGGTTCTGCTCATTTCACTCTGCATCAGTTCATTTAGATCTTTCCAGCACTTTCTGAAATCATTCTGTTCATCGTTCCTTATAGCATAATAGTATTCTATCACTATCATATAGCACAATTTGTTCAGCCATTCCCCAAATGAGAGACATCCCTTTATTTTCTTTCTTTCTTTCTTTCTTTCTTTCTTTCTTTCTTTCTTTCTTTCTTTCTTTCTTTCTTTCTTTTTTTTTTTTACCCTTGCACTTCGGTGTATTGTCTCATAGGTGGAAGAGTGGTAAGGGTAGGCAATGGGGGTCAAGTGACTTGCCCAGGGTCACACAGCCGGGAAGTGGCTGAGGCCGGGTTTGAACCTAGGACCTCCTGTCTCTAGGCCTGACTCTCACTCCACTGAGCTACCCAGCTGCCCCCTCTTTCTTTTTTTTAAACCCTTAACTTCTGTGTATTGACTCTTAGGTGGAAGAGTGGTAAGGGTGAGCAATGGGAGTCAAGTGACTTGCCCCGGGTCACACAGCTGGGAAGTGTCTGAGGCTGGATTTGAACCTAGGACCTCCCGTCTCTAGGCCTGACTCTCAATCTACTGAGCTACCCAGCTGCCCCTATTCCTTTAGTTTCTAATCCTTTGCCACCACAAAAAGAGCAGCTATAAATATTTTTTGTACAAACAGGTCTTTGCCACTTTTTTTTTTGCAAAACTCTTTTCTCGTTATCTCTTTTTTATTGTTTGTTTATAAGGTATGGCTCTCAGTAGAGGGGAAGGCAAAGAGTTATATTTAGAAATGAAAGTAATATAAAACCAGAAGATTTTATACATAATATGTATTATATATGCCCCTGGAGTTTTTTGGGGGGAGGGGTTCATTGATGGCTTATATTTTATATTTTTGTAAATGTTCATCCATTTCACCTAGATTATCAGATTTATTGTCATATAATTGGGTAAAATGACTCCTAATAATTGCTTAGTTTCTTCTTCATTAGAAGTTAAATTGTTCTTTTCATTTTTTATACTGATAATTTGTTTCTCTTCTTTTTTTTAATCAAATTTACCAGTGCTCCCTCTATTTTAGTTGCCTTTTTCATAGAACCAGCTCCTAGTCTGATTTACTATTTCAATAGTTTTTTTCATTTCAATTTTATTAATTTCTTCTTTGATTTTTAGGGCTTACAATTTTAGTCCTTAATTGGGGATTTTTAGTTTGTTCTTTTTCTAGTTTTTTTTAGTTGCATGCCCAATTCATCAATCTGCCTTTTCTCTTTTATTGATATAAGCACTGAGGGATATAAATTTTCCCCTGAGTACTGCTTTGGCTATATCCCATAAATTTTGATATATTGTCTCCTTATTGTCATTCTGTTCAATGAAATCCGTGATTATTTCTATGATTTGTTCTTTGATCCATCTGTTTTGAGGAATTTGATTGTTTAGTTTCTAATTAATTTCTAATTAATCTTATATATTATGATTTTATGGCAACTTTCATTTATTATTTCTGCTTTTCTGTATTTGGTTATGAAGTTTTTATGCCCTAGTACATGGTCAGTTTTTGTATATGGACCATGTGCTGCTGAAAATAAGGTATATTCCTTTTTATCCTTCTTCAATATTCTCCAGATATCTATTACATCTAACTTTTCTAAAATTTCACTCACTTCCTTTACTTCTTTCTCATTTATTTTTTTGGTTAGACGTCTCTAGTTCTGATAGAAGGTTAAGGTCCCCCACTAATATAGCTTTATTATCTATTTCCTCCTTAAATTCCTTTAGTTTCTCCTTTAAAAATCTGGATGCTATCCCATTTGGTGCATATATGTTAAGTACTGATATTGTTTCATTGTCTATACTGCCTTTTATCAAGATGAAATTACCTTCCTTATCTCTTTTAATCAGATCTATTTTTACTTTAGCTTTGTCTAAGATCATGATTGCTGCTCCTGCTTTTTTTTTGCCTCAATTGAAGCCCAATAGATCCCAATCCAGCTTCTTACTTTTACTCTGTGTGTGTCTTCCTGCCCCAAATGTATTTCTTGTAAACAGCATATGTTAGGATTCTGATTTTTGAGTTCATCCCATTTATGTTCATAGTTATAATTACCACTTGTGAATTCTCCTCCATCTTGATTTCCTCTTTTATTCCTGTTCTTTCTCCTTCACACCAGTGTTTTGCTTTTAATCACTCCCCCCCATATCCCATCCCTTATATTACTCCCCTTCTCACCACCATCCTTCTTATTCCCCTCCTACTTCTCTATAGGGTCTTTTAATCAAGCTGTCCCCAACTTCTCCCTCCCTTATATTACTCCTATCTATACCGCCCCCTTTCATATTCCTTTCCACTTCTTTATAGGGTACAATAGGACTCTGTACCCCAATTAATCTGGCTGTTCTTCCCTCTCTTAGCCAATTCCAGTAAGAGTAAAGTTTAAGTATTACCTGTCACCACCCTCATTCTCTCCTCTACTGTAATACTTTTTTCCCACCTACCTCTCTTTATGTGATATAGTTTACCCAATTTTATTTTTTACTTCCCATTTCTCTTAGTGCAGTTCACTTTTTTACCCTTGGATTTTTAAAAACATATCATCCTAAATAGCTTACTACTATACCCTCTGTCTATGTGTACTTCTAACTACTATGATAATGATCTCAATTTTTAAGAGTTAAATATATCCTTGTTCCATATAGGCATATAAATAATTTGACCTTATTGAAGCCCTTAAATTTTATACTCTTCTTGAATTTTGTATTTAGACATCAAGTTTTCTGTTTGAGTCTGGTCTTTTCTTCAGGAATGCTTGGAAATGTTCTATTTTATTAAATGACCATATTTTCCCCTGAAAGAATATAGTCAGTTTTGATGGGTAGGTGATTCTTGGTTGTAAAACCAGCTCCCTTGCCTTCTGGAATATCATCTTCCAAGTCTTCTGGTCCTTCAATATGGAATCTGCCAGATCCTGTGTAATCCTGACTAGGGATCCAAGAAGGTATGGAAGGATTTTCAGAGTGGTTTCAGCTTTTGCTGCTACTAAGCTGCCATCTTGGCTCTGCCCCCAATTAGTCTTTTATTGTTCAGTTGTTTTCAATTGTGTCTGATTCTTTCTGATCCTATTTGGGGTTTTCTTAGCAAAGATACTGGAGGGATTTACCACTTCCTTCTCCAACTCATTTTACTGATTAGGAAACTAAGGCAAACAAGATTAAGTGACTTGCCCAGGGTCGCACAGCCAGATCTGAACTCAAGAAGATGAGCGTCTTCCTAACTCCAGGCCTAGCATTGACAAGTCTTTAGAGCATGCATAATAATCCATCTGAATTAACAACAAGCAGAGGATACTTACCATGTTCTAGGGTTTGGACCCTCATTAACCAGTTCTCCTCTCCTGTTACTAACAGATAATGAAATAGGTCCAGGGAAGTGGTTTGCTTAGGGTCTCACATTTAATAAATGACTTAACCAAAAGTAGAGCCTCAGTCATCCTGTCTCTAAGTCTTCTGGCTCTAGTCAGTGTCACATTGTCTCTGAATGGTGGTCATCTTTAAAGAATCACACAGAAAAAATGTAGAACTGGGCAAATTCTGGTGCTCCTGAACCTAAGGTCAATGTTCTATGACATTTTAATTTATTTTTGTGAGTGTGGATTGAAGTCCTGGAGATCACAATTTGTTACCTGATCATCCTAGCTTTAATTTCTAGGGTTCATAACAGAACATAACATATGGTCTTAAAAAACTCCCAACAACCCTTACCTTCTAAGTATTGACTCTAAGACAGAAGAGCAGTAATGGGCTTGGCAATTGAAATTAAGTGACTAGCCCATGGTCACACAACTAAGAAATATCTAAGGCCAGATTTGAACCTAGGACTTCCTGTTTCCAGGCCTGACACTTTATCCACTGAATCACCAAGTAGCCCCCATAACACATTGTCTTCCATTTGAATCTCACATGAATTCCAGAAAAGAATTAGTGCAAATTTCGTTATCCCTGTTTGGCAGATGGAGATCAGGGAGATGAAAGAACTGCCTCTGAGTCAGGCTAAATCAGTATGTGTTCCTGATCCCAGAGCTTGTGCTTTTCCCAAAATACTACCTTCTTTGAGACCAAGGATACCAGTCCCTCCTGGTCAAAGCAAAGTATCTCTGCTCCCACAGACTGATAGAATCCTGGAGATCTGGTATGGCCAATAGCACTGCAGAGGTGGTTTTAGTGGTTGAGATGAATGTGTGTGTTGGGAGAACATTGTCCAGAGCCAGGTTGAAGGTACAATTAAATATGCAAACAGGAGTAGTATCTAAACCAATGTATTCTATATGATGGCTAGGAACATGGGACTAAACTCCCTTAGGCCATTCTGATGGTGGTTAACAGTGGTGGTCAGGGCAGATTTTCCAAGATACTATCAGAATCCACCCATGAATGGAAAAGGAAGGCAAGCACCATAAAATTAGGGTGATATTAGTGGCTTTATCATCTCATCAGTCTTTTTAGGACAGATTAGAAAAGCAAATGAAGAAGGAAAACAGTGGGATGGAGGAGGAAGTAAGGAGAGTATTCCATTCAACTCCCCCCAAATTAAAACTAACAAAATGGTAATTTTATTAATATAACAAAATAAGTTTAATAAATAATAAATGTTTGGCTACTTATATTAATTAATGTTTATAGAATTTTAAAATAAATAATAAAATAATATTTTTAAAATTTTATTTCCATGTATCAGTCACTTTATAACATGGTAACTTCTCCCCCAAGTACCTAAGGGAGTATTTTTCCCAAACTGGCCTTAAACTTGTCATTCCATTTATTGTTTCCATGTGCCAGGTATGTGCTCCTTTTTTACCATTGCTTCTTCTTCACTGATTAGCTCCAGTGCCATCTTTGATGATAAGCCTTTTCTAATGCAGCTTTTGAGGCAGTTAAGTAATGCCATTATACATAGAGTGCTGGGCCTGGAGACAGGAAGGCCTGAGTTCAAATCTAAAATCAAACACATCCTATGTATGTGACCTGGGCATATATCACTTAATCTCTGTTTATCCAGTTTCCTCAACTCTAAAATGGGGAAATTAATAGCACCTACTTCCATGGTTATTGTGAAGATCAGTTGAGATAGTATTTGTAAAATGCTTGGCACACAGTAGGTGCTATATAAATGCTAGTTATTATTAGTTATATCCCTAGTTGTTATTGCTTCTCTCTCCTCCCTCCTCAAATGATCACGAATGTAATGATCTGTTTACTTATATTCCCTCAGTGAAATATGTTACTTTAATCAATCAATTAAGAAGGACTTACTAAGTTCTTACTATGTGTCTGAGACTGTATTACATCCTGGAGATACAAAGACTAGAGTGAAGTGGTCCCTGCCCTCAAAAAGCTTACTATTGTAATGGAGAAACAATAGGAATGTAAATAGTTACATTCAAAATGGATACAAAATAATTTTGGGAAAGAAAACTAGCAACCAAGGGGAACTAGGAAAGGTTTCATTTAAAGAAATAAGGGATTATAAGAGCTTCTTTGGACTATTTACTTTTGCCTCAGTAGTCCCAGTGCTTAGCCATATTCCCAGAAATCAGTGGAGCATAATAAATGCTTGTTGTTGGATTCTCACAAAAAAGTTCTTTTTTTTTTTTTTTTTTAACCCTTGTACTTCGGTGTATTGTCTCATAGGTGGAAGATTGGTAAGGGTGGGCAATGGGGGTCAAGTGACTTGCCCAGGGTCACACAGCTGGGAAGTGTCTGAGGCCGGGTTTGAACCTAGGACCTCCTGTCTCTAGGCCCGACTCTCACTCCACTGAGCTACCCAGCTGCCCCCAAAAAAGTTCTTTTTAAAAAATATATTTATTTATTTTAAAATATTTTCCCATGGTTACATGATTCATATTTTCTCCCTCCCCTCTTCCCTCCCCCCTCTCCCAGAGCTGATAAGCAATTCCACTGGTGATACATGGATTATCACTTGATACCTATTTCCATATTATTCATTTCTGTAATAGAGTAATCTTTTAAAACCCAAATCCCAAATCACATAACCATATAAACAAGTCTCAGAAAAAGTTCTGTGAAACCCCCTAACTGAATGGCTCTGGCCAAGAAGAAGCATTCTTTTCCACTTGGGGTATTTACTGTTGAACAGAAATGAGGCCCAAGGGGTATAACTTAAGCCATTTGGAACCAGCATTGTTCGTAGCATTTCCCAAGAGTCCTGTGGCCTTCCGAAGTTGCTTTCTTTGGCATAGTTGCAGTCATTGTAAATACTGTTTTTTCTTGGTTAGACTTTGTTCATAGCATTTCATATAAGATTTCCCATGTTTCTCTCAATCTACATACTCATCGTTCCTCGTGGCCCATTAATATTCCTTTATATTCGTAATCTACCATCATTCATTTGGTCACTCCTTGGCTCAAAGTCTGTTTATGGTTTTTTTTCTTTTACAGATGATGTTGTTATGCAGAGTCCTGATTAGGAATCATGGTTAACTGGGAAACTGAGGTGGGGCTGGCATCAGGAACAGTAGTTCTGGCTGGTCTTGGGAAAGAGTCTGACAGAGGATGCAATTATGTGTTATTAATATTTTTAATATGTATAAGTCCTTCCTTTCTGGCACTCAGAGAAGTATATTTCATAAAAAATATTTTAAAATTCTGAGATAATTCTCATCAAGAACCAACCAAGATTCATGAAATGCTGTCTGTGAAGTCTTTTTTTTAATTTAGAATATTTTTCCATGGTTACCTGATTTATGATTCCCTTTCCTCCTCCCCTCTGAAAGCTGACAAGTGTAAAGTCTTGATTAAAAAAGACAGTTATGGGGGCAGCTGAGTAGCTCAGTGGATTGAGAGCCAGACCTAGAGATGGAAGTTCCTAGGTTCAAATCCGGCCTTAGACACTTCCCAGCTGTGTGACCCTGGGCAGGTCACTTGACCCCCATTGCCCATCCTTACCACTCTGCCACCAAGGAGCCAATACACAGAAGGTAAGGGTTTAAAAAAAAAAAGACAGTTATGTGGCCCAAAACATTTCCCAGCTGGTGTGGTCCTGGGCAAGTCACTTAACTCCCATTGCCTAGCTCTTACTATTCTTCTGTCTTGGAACAAATACTGAATATTGATTTTAAGATGGAAGGTAAGGGCTTGAAAAAAGAAAAAAAACCAGATATATTGTAGGCTCTGCTCTTAAGGAGTTAACATATAACTGGGGCAGCTAGATGTTGCAATGGATAGAGTGCCAGGTTTGAAGTCTGGAAGACCTGAGTTAAAATCCAGCCTCAGACACTTCCTAGCTGTGGGACTCTGGTCAAATAATTTCATCTCTGTTTGTCTCAGTTTCCTTATCTGTAAAATGAGGATAATAGCCTAAACCTTCCAAATAAGAACATATTTGTAAAACACTTAGAACACGGTGTGTGGTACATTGTAAGCTCTATATAAATGTTATTATTGTTATGAATTGAGGAATTTCCTCATGGAATGTTGTTATCAACAGATGTCAAGGGAGTAGCTTTTGTATCTTTCCTGGGCATGGAGTCTGTTTTGAATGAAACCTTCTTCTACAATCCAGAGGCTAACTTGTTCAGAACTTCTCAGAAACTCTGGATAAATTCTCGAGTTGTAGGGGGGATCATCACTGGATCCAAGAAAGATAACTTGTCCAATCCAATCTTCTATACATTGGAGAACATCCAGGTAAGTGCAATGGTCTTCATCCTTGAACTGAACCTCTTGTGATCCCTCCTAAGTGTCCTTGATAAATCATTGTTAGGTTGTCTCTGTTCATTGGTCAGCCCGTAAATATGTACTGCATGACACCTTAGAGAGGTTACTAGGTGAGATCATTGGGGCTTTCCCCTAGGACATTACATCTGGAGGATGCTGATAACATATGTAATCCTTCAGCGTTTAGGAATAACAGAATTTAATAACTAGTTGAACTAGGAAGCTACTTGATGGTGGTCTGTGTTGAGTTCTTCTCTTGCCCTACTTTCTTCTGTTCTCCATATGCGATAACCTTGCCTCGGTACCCCAGGGTTTTTGTCTCCTCCTCAGATGTAGTGTCTTGTCTCCTGACTTACCTGAGGACACACTCTGTCCAAAGTATGGTTTGTGGTACTTGCCCCAGGTACAAAAATTCCTGGCCACACAAGCCCTGGATTCCATGACAGTTGACATTTCCCTCAGATACTACCAAGATTTTTAGTTTCCCTTCCAGTTTTAATGGTGTCAGGAGTTGTGTTGTATAGACAGACATCAGTACTTCAATTCTACCACATCTCTTGCCCCTCACACTCCAGTCACCTTTCATTATCATTCATAAGAACTATTTCTAGAGACTTTTTTTGCAAAGAGATTTATGTATAATAGTCCCATGAAGTATATGGGACATCGGTATCATTTCACAGATGAAAAGAGGGAGATTCATTGAAAGGAAACAGCTCAGCTATAGTCATAGCTCTCTGGTGACAGATTCAAGGTTCACACCCAGTTTTTCTGACTCAAAATCAGATTTCCTCCCTCTATATCATGCTACTTTTGACATTAACACTGATCACATCAAGGGTGAATTATGGGGGGGGTGTTGCACTAATGTTTTTGCAGCCAAAGAAGAGGTCGGACACAAGCATCTGCGTCTCCTGGGACCCAGAAATTAAGGGTGGACGGTGGACGCCCACAGGCTGTATGATGTTAGACTCCACTGAGACACATACCACGTGCAGTTGCAATCGCTTGGCTAACATGGCTATTATCATGGCATCTGGGAAGATCACGGTCAGTGGACAGGATGGTGGGATGGACTTAAGGGCTTCTTACCACAGAGAACTTATTTTTACTGATCAAAAAAGTCAACCAAGAATTTACAATGATTTACTCACTCATTAATTCATTTGACAAAATTGTATTAAACACCACCTGTAGAAAGGCAGATCACTGGGATGGGGACTTGGGGAGATGCATAAAGGTCCCTGCCCTCAAGAAGCTTCTAGTCTAAAAAGGCCTAAGGACCTAAGTACAGAAAAAACGATACACAAATTTGACTTGCTTCAAATTCTTAACTATATCAAAATCCCAGGTGAGATCTGAGAGGAGGGAGAAAGGTATCAATCTACCCAGGGGGAACCAGAGAAAGTTTCTGGGAGGAATTAGCAGTTGGTGGTCTTTACAGCATGAAAGGGTTAAAAAAAAAACAGATTAAAAATGTGTAAGGAAGGGGAAGCTGGGTAGCTCAGTGGAGTGAGAGTCAGGCCTAGAGACAGGAGGTCCTAGGTTCAAACCTGGCCTCAGCCACTTCCCAGCTGTGTGACCCTGGGCAAGTCACTTGACCCCCATTGCCCACCCTTACCACTCTCCCTACCACCTATGAGACAATACACCGAAGTACAAGGGTTTTAAAAAAAAAAAGGTGTAAGGAAGACATTCCAGAAAAAAGAACAATCAGAACCAAAGCAAGGACACTTGAAATTGTAGGTCATGATTTGAGGATAGAGAGTAAGCCAGTTTGAACAGACCATAGAGAGTATGGAAAGGAATAATGCAAGATAAGGTAGAGAAGGTAGAGGGACTTGAATGCCAGGCCAAAGAGTTTGCACTTCAATTGGTAGGCTATTAGAAGTCCTTAAACATTTTTTAGGAGGGGAATGAAATAGCCAGCTCTGCACGTGAGTGCTTTAAAGGGGGGTTTGGAGAGCATGGAGAAGGGGAGACCTGTTAAGGAGTTTACTACAACACTCCAGGTGGGTGATAACAAAGACCAGGGTAGAGTGGTAGCAGTAAGAATTATGAAGGGTGCTTAAGTGGAGGAGAATAAACAGATGGTTGAGTAAAGGAATAACTGATTAGATGTGGGTGGGGTGACAGGGTCTGTAGGTGATACAAAAGAATCCTAAAACCAAGTCCTTATCTTCAAGGAGCTTATGATCTAATTGGAAAACACATTAAAAGTACACCAACAGAAAATGAATGACACATGGTCACAGGGGCCAAAGAGGACGGATGTTCCAGGCAAGTAGGTGGTACAGTGATGGAGCACTGGGCCTGGAGTCAGAGAGACCTGAGATCATATCTAGCCTTAGATACTTACTAGTTATGACTTTGGGCAAGTCACTTGACCTTCTTTACCTCAGTTCCTCTTTTGTAAAATGAACTGGAAAAGAAAATGGTAATCAATCCATTATCTTTGCTAAGAAAACCCCAAATGGGGTCACAGTCAGATACAACTAAAAGTGATGAAATGACAAAGGACAGATGTTCAAGGCTGTAGGAACTCAGAGGAAGGAGATTCTTTTGGGTTGGTGTGGTTTGCTGGGAGAGGTAAGCCTTGAAGAATGGATGAGATTCAGAGGGGGTAGAGATGAGAGGGGAATGGTATGAGAACGGGACAGAAAGAACACTGTCCTTTAGGAAAGTGACTTTCCAGGGTGATAAAGGGGGAAACTAGAGCTTCAATGGTGTATTCCCAATTTAGGGACTCTCATGTGATCTAGTTTCTCAGCTATTTGGTTTGGCACAGGAGGTCACTTTCCTAAGGACAGGGCTAGAGATAGACCATGGACTGAAGGCCCTTTTCCATAAGATGCCTATAAAGCTAGTGCTCAGCAGGTGACCTGCATGGATCAACTTCCTTTCAGATGGATTTTGCCTTGTCTCTGATAAGCCACGTGGGGATGATTCTCTCACTGCTGTGTCTTGCCATGGCCATCGTCACTTTTCTACTGTGCCGTTCCATCCAGAATCGCAACACCACCCTCCACCTGCACTTGTGTGTCTGCCTCTTCCTGGCCAAGCTCCTCTTCCTCATAGGAGCAGATAAGACAGAGAACAAGGTATGCCTTCTCATCTTGGGACAAATAGCCCTATAACCATCCTTTTGGTCTGCCCTCTCCCTGCTCCCCATTCTCTCATTATACACTCTTGTTACATAAGATCACAGGGAAATATAGAGACAGTATGATGCAATGGATGGAGCACTGGACTTGGAGTCAGAGGAACTGGATTCAAGTCTTACCTTAGACATTTACTAGCTTTGTGACCTTAAGCAAGTACTTAACCTCTAAGTGCCTCAGTTTCTTCATTTGCAAAATGAGGAGGTTGAAACTTGTTGGCCTCTAAAGGTCTCTTACATCCCTAAATCAATGATCCTATGAGACAATGAATCTCTTGGCATTGCATCATAGTGGTACAGCTGAGTGTGATAAAAAGATAGAAAACTTAAAGAAATCAGCTGAGACTTTTTCATGGCCAACATGGATTAACTCTGAGGGGTCAGGTAATCTGGGAGACTCCCCCTTTGTGTCTGTGCCTGGCTTTGTGTTCTCCAACTTCTGTGTGTCTGACAAAAGTCTGGATGTTTGGACTATGCTTTTTGAGCTTGTAGGCATAGCAGATATATTTGAAAAAGCCCTAGATATGATCTCCAAAGACCTGCATTTAAATTCTGACTCACTCATATACTCTTTCTATGACTGGGCCAGTCAGTCTGTCTGTCTTTCCAAGCCTCAGTTTCCTTATTTCTAAATCAAGGGATCCAAACTAGATAACTGCTAGAAGATATTTCTTCTGATTCTAAATGCTCTGACAAAAAAGTCCCACCAGAGCTATGATCCCATCTAGAACTACAGATTCTATAGCCCCATGATTCTATGGCAAGAGCTAGTGATGGGTTCAACTTGTGACAACATCTAAGTGGCTCCATCTTTTCTTAGGAGGTTCAGCTGTGTCAGGGGGACCTTGCCATCCTTCTGACCCAGCCCAGAAAAACTATTGGCCAGACATACCAAACCCAGAACATCCCTTTCCTAGCTCTCTGGCTACTAGAGGCACTTTGTCCTCAGGGTCACTTGTTTATTTGGCTGCACTAAGAAGTTCCAGACTGGGCATCTTCCAGTGTGACCCATTGGAGGCAGGGAAGGGCACCTTGCATGCAGAGGCCACAGGGAAGCTCCTTCCTCCTCTCTCTCCTTCCTGTGGTGCACCCAGGAGACGCTGAGATGATCTCCTTCCTTTGCAGACAGTGTGTGCGGTCATTGCTGGCCTGCTGCACTACCTCTTCCTGGCCTGCTTTGCCTGGATGCTGGTGGAGGCTATGATGCTCTTCCTAATGGTCAGGAACCTCAAGGTTGTGAACTACTTTAGTTCCCGCAATATCAAGATGCCCTATCTCTGTGCCTTTGGCTACGGTCTTCCAGGGCTGATTGTGGCTGTGGCTGCCGGGACCCAGTGGGAAGGCTACGGGATGCATAACCGGTGAGTGAGAGGAAGGACAGTGTGCTGTGGTGGGAGGAACCCTGGACCAGGGAGGCAGCAATCTGAGGTTCACATCTGGTCTCCATCGCTTACTCTTCCTGTGTGGTGAGACAATTCTTTCCAGTCTCTTGGCCACAGATTCCTCCTCAATTCTTAGGGTTGAACTAGCTTAGAGCTAAGCTCTGACATTATTATATTCAATGTTTTAACATCCTTTCCACCTTTGATATGGTATGTTCTAAGATCCTTTCCACCTCTATTATATGTTCTAAGATCCCTTCCACTTCTGTTGTATGTTCTAAGGTTCTTTCTACTTCTGATGTTATATGTTCTGAGGTCCTTTTCATCTCTGATATTGTATGTTCTAAGGCTTCTACCTCTGATGTATGCTCCAAGGTCCCTTCTTGTTCTGGCAGTATTGCTTGGGGTACCTGGCCTAGAACAGGGGAGGATTTAGTAGGAGACATGATATTTGGAGGGTTCTCATATGAAAGTGGGACTAGACTTATTCTGCTTGGCCCCAAGGGACAAAACTAGGAGAGAGGGAGGGGGAAGGCTACAGAGAGAAAGGATTAGACTAAAGGTTGAGGAAAAAGTCCTAACAACTAGAGCTGATCCTAAAAGGGGATGAGCTTTTTCTCCCAAAAGTCAGAGGACTTGGATAATGTCTTGTGAGCTATGTTAAAAGACAAAATTCTTGCTCAACCCTGAATTAGGTTGAATGCACTCTGAGATCACTGGGATTTTTTTTTAGTTCTATTATTTTATATCCTGAATCCCGCAGACTCTTCTAGTCCTAACAACCTATGTTGCTTTTTTTTTTTTTTTTTAACCCTTATCTTCCCTCTTGGAGTCAATACTGTGTATTGGCTCCAAGGCAGAAGAGTGGGAAGGGTAGGCAATGGGGGTCAAGTGACTTGCTCAGGGTCACACAGCTGGGAAGTGCCTGAGGCCAGATTTGAACCTAGGACCTCCCTTCTCCAGGCCTGGCTCTCAATCCCCTGAGCTACATAGCTGCCCCCCTAACAACCTATGTTATAAAATCTCTTTCTCCTTTGCCAGGAGTTTTAAACCTGAGGCCTGTGAACTTTTTTTTAAAATATATTTAACTTCCATCATAGAATCAATACTGTGTATTGGTTCTAAGGGTGAAGAGTAGTAAGAGCTAGGCAATGTGGGTTAAATGACTTGCCCAGGGTCACACAACTAGGAAGTGTTTGAGGTCAGCTTTGAATCCAAGACTTCCTGTCTTTAGGCCTGGCTCTCAATCCACTGAGTCACCTGACTGCCAGCCTTCCTGTGAATTTATTTTAAAAAATATTTTTATAAATATATTTCAATGAAATTAGTTCCTTGGTGATCTTATGTATTTTATTTTGCATGCTTACAGATATTATTAGGGCAGCTAAGTGGCACAGTACATAGAACCCCCAACCTGGAATTAGAAAGACTGGAGTTTACTAGCTGTGTAATCCTGGGCAAGTCACCTAATCCTGTTTGCCTCAGTTTCCCCATCTGTCAAATCAACTGGAAAAGGAAAGGGCAACCACTTACCAAGAAAAGTCACAAGGAGTTGGACACAACTGAAACAACTGAACAACAACCACAAAAAGGCATTACTCTTATAAGGGGCCCAAAGAACCTCTGATCTAATAATCCTCTTTCCACTTCCGAAATTCTCTGTTCAGAGATCCCTCCAGCTTGGACTTTCTCTATTCTTACGGCCCTTCCAGCTGTGACAGTCTGTGTTCAGTGTTCTAAGGGACTTTACAGTTGTGACATCTCATGAGACTCTCCTCAGACCCTGCTTCTCCAGATCAATTATTACCTAGAAAATACAACTGTTACTTCAAGGATGGGGCAGGCAGGACTGGATTGTTTCACTATCTGCTTCCCCTGACCCCAACCTCACCACTGACTCACTTGTAAATGCTGACTTTCATTTGTCTCTCCAAAGCTGCTGGCTGAACACAGACACAGGGTTCATCTGGAGTTTCCTGGGACCTGTTTGCATAATAATAATGGTATGTGAGTCCCTGGTCTTTCTGGGGAGGCTTGGAGAGCGGGGCAGGAATTCAGCCTGAGCCTTGGTGATCCATTTCAGCATGAGAGTTTGGGAGCTCACAGTATTCTAGACTTGACTGGGCTAGCCTTATGCATTGGGTGAGGGGTTGCGGAGGGGGTGGGTGAACCTGGCCAAATGGCATGATTCCAGGGGTCCCAAAATGGTGTCTCTTCCATTGTCTCCTGGTATCACATGGTTAGAAATTATTGTTATTTTTTATTCTTAAGACTGGATCTCCACCTCTCATCTTGGTTGGATGCTGATGAACAGGGGCTGCTGATGAACCAGTCCCCACTCTAATGGCATGGAGGCTTTGACCTGCTCTGTTTTCTGAGCTTGGCTGGTTTGCTCTCCCTCCCCATTCCCAAAGGTCTCTTCAAAACAATGCCAGTCTTAGAGGGGGCATCTGTTTGGCTGACCTCGAGCTCCATCTCTTACTTCAGCTCAGAGCTCCCGAGTTCAAGAGATCTGCCAGGTCTAGCCTTCGCTAGGTCACAGGGATTATGGGTATTGACCATTAGGACTGGCTAGTAGTTCATTCTATAAAGGATTTCAAGAAGACAAGAAAATTATCTTCAAGTATTTGGAGGGGAATCAAATGAAAAGGGGTTCATACTTATTTTGCTTGGCCTCAGAGAATAGAATTTGGAACAAAGGGGAGAAGTTGGCAGATTTATGCTCAATGTAAAGGAAAAAGCCTTTTTTTTTTTTTTTTTAAAAACCCTTACGTTCTGTCGTGGAATCAATACTGGATATTGGTTCCAAGGCAGAAGAGTAGTAAGGGCTAGGCATTGGGGGTTAAATGACTTGCCCAGGATCACACATCTAGGAAGTGTCTGAAGCCAGATTTGAACCCAGGACCTCCCTTCTCTGGTCCTGGCTCTCAATCCACTGAGCTACCCAGCTGCCCCCAGGAAAAAAAGATTTTCAAAATTAGAATTATCCCAAAGTGGAATGGGCTGCATTGGGACATAGATTTTCTCCTTACTAGGAGCGTTCAAAATAAGGATGAATGCATCAAATATATTGTAGAGGGATTTTTGTTCAGGTAGATTGAATTCATTCATTAATTTTTTTAAACCCTTACCTTCTGTCTTAGGATCAATACCAGACAGAAGAGAGACAAGAACTAAGCATTTGGGGTTAAGTGACTTGCCCAGGGTCATACTGCCAGGAAGTGTATGAGGGCAGGAAGACTAAATTTTGAGATCACCTTCTAATTCTCAGATTTTATAAGTGAGGTGATCAGATTTTTACCTGATGGCAAGTTTGGATGGGAGATGGACAGAGACCAGAAGACTCTGGATACCTACTGAGTAAGAGAGAGCATACTACTGAATGGGCAGTTGGGGAAGCAACAAAGGTCAAGGAATGTTGCTTATGAAAAAAAAATTTTTAATCTGTTTCTAACTTTGCCTTTGGATAGCCTGGGCAGTGGTGAACTTCAAGATGAAACTGATAATTTACTATTAGCTAGTTCTTCTGGCACTTAAGAACCATTGCATCTCTGATACTAGTCGTATGACCATGGGCAAGTCCCTCTTCCTCTCTGAGCCTCAGTTTCATCATCTGTAAGATGAGGAGAGTAAGACATACTATAAACTTCACAGGGCTATTGTGGAGGAAGTGCTCTATAAACCTATAAATGCAATACAAACAAATTATTATTAATTATTAAAGGATTATGTTTTATTATAGACCTATACCTCCTGGTGAATTGGGATAGTGAATGTGAGTACAGGATGTTTCTACTAAAATGAAATGACCAGGTCTGAAACTCATGGGAAGATGAGTATAAAAATGTTAGTGGACTAGTTTTTAAAAAAGAAACGAGTCCTGGGATAGTTAGAAAGCACAGTAGATAAAGCGCTGGGCCTGGAGTCAGGAGTACCTGGGTTCATATCTGACCTCAGACACTTCCTAGTTATGTGACCCTGGCTAAGTCACTTAACCCCCATTGCCTAGCTCTTACCCCTCTTTTGTCTTAGAACTGATACTAAGACAGAAGGGAAGGAAAGGGAAGGGAGGGAGGAAGGAAGAAAGGAAAGAAGGAATAAAAAAGTCCACAAAGGAGCCAGTGTCATTTCCAGAATGGTAGAGTAGAAAGAATTTGGCTCTGTCACCAGTGTGGCCTTGAGTGAATCAACTTTTTTTTCTGGGACTTCCTTATCTTTTATTTGTAAAATAAAGGAGGTTGAGCTAGAGCAGTGATGGCAAACCTTTTAGAAGGGTGGGTTATGTGGGAAATATCTTTAGACACATGTGAAGAGGGAGAGGGGAGCAGCCTGGTCCCATGTCCCTCTGGCTTTTTAGTAATGAACTCTGGTAAATTCTGTGCTGAAGCAACAGTATACATGCCAATATAGAGTGCCCCCCCTCTGGCATGTGTGCCATAGGTTCACCACTATGGGATTAGAGCAAGGGTTCTTCGCCTTTTTTATGTCACAGATGTTTTTAGCAATCCAATGAAGCCTCTGAATCCCATTTCAGGATCATGCTTTTGAATGTTTAAAATTAAAAGTGCAAGATTACAAAGAAAATTAAATACAGTTATCAAATGTTCTAAAAAAACCAAGTTCACAGATTCCAAGTCAAGAACCTCTGAATTAAAATTCCTTAGAGGCCAATTGTAGATGTCCATCTATGATCTTTTACAATTTTTCATGAGAGAGGCCAAAGGGAAACGGGAGTTCTCCAGGCCTCTCCTGTATCCCAGTCATAGTTCCAGGTCCATCTTCTCTGATCTGCTTGCAGATTAATTCAGTCCTCCTGACGTGGACCCTTTGGATCCTGAGAAAGAAGTTGTCTAGTGTTAATGCTGAAGTATCAACCCTCAAAGACAATAGGTGAGTTTAATTAGAGGCCCAGAAAACCAAGTTCTTCTGATGGAGGAGGAGACACCATGTGAACAAGGGCTAGAACAGGGGTGGGGTGGTGGAGGGAATCTTCCTTGATGTCAGAGAAGGCCTGGAAGGAACAATCTTGAATGAGTCAGTCCAGGGTCTACCCTTGAACATATGCTCTTTAAGTAGACTCCCTCTATCATATTCCATAGATGGTTGGAGTCACAAGATACTGTAAGTCTGAGTCTTTAATGCTGTCTGTTATAGATCATTGTAGAATGAACATGAGAAAAGGAATGTATGAAGTGTTTACTAAGTTCCAGGCACTGTGTTAGACATTGGGGATACAAGTATAAGTAAGGGAGACAGTTCTTGTCTGTAAGGACCAAATATTTTACTGGAGGAAGATAACAATAAAGGGGAACTAGAAATGAGGACAGAGGGGAAAATGAATGTGTGGCAACATGATTTGGAAATGTCTGTGGCTGTTTCCAGGCTAGATAAGGTGAAAGATGACTTCTCAAAGCCAAGGGAAGTACAAGCAACTGAGTCTGAGTTTCCATAAGAGAAAGATGAAGCTGATGATCAGAGGGCAGGCAGGATGGTTTGGAAATAGCCAGAAAGCATCATAATAGCCTGGTTCTGGGCAAAATAAGGTAACAGTTCATCTGCTCCTAGGGGCAGAGTTTAATTTCTCCTGAGAGGGTATAGCTGAGAGGAACAGGCTTTTCAATTATATACTAGATGCTGAAATAAACAGGAATCTGGTAAGGCATTAGAAAATTGCCATTTTATGGGTTTTCCAAATCCTTTTGTGGTGCTTTTTTTGGGTAACAATTATTAGCCCATATTTTAAATTTTTGTTCTTTTCTCTGAGCAAAGGGACCATTTTCGAATTTTGGAGGGAAAGTGCACAGGTGCTACTTGGGCCAATTATGCCCCCTTGAGTAGGCCCCAGAGATATTTCTGTTGCATTTGGTAGCCTGTGGTTGGAGGTTCCTCTTGCTCACTCTGTGTGTTTGGTCATTCTGTGCTTGAGACAGTCTTCTATCCCCCTGATTGAAGCTAAATATTGGTGCAAAAGCAGATGTATCCTGTCAGCTGAGCTCTTTGAACATACTCATAAGCTTGACAAATATGTAAATCAGGTATTGGCATTAGTCCCTCTAACGCTCAGCCATGGCCTGATAGTTCTCCAACACAACAACTTTTGCTCAATAAAAGAGAAAAAGAGCCTGGTTCCAATCTTTTGACTGTCTTTTCTTCTAGTAATACCCTCCCCATTTTATATTTGGGAAGCTGATTTTTTAAATTAAAGCCTATTTACATTTATTTTTAAACCTCTCCTTACTAGGTGCAGCTCTAGTGTTCTAACCTATTCTCAGATCCTATCTCTATCCTCCAACATGATAAACATTACATTTCTTCTTTCATTTGGATAATTGATAATAATGTTTAAATAGCATAAGTCCAAGGATGGATTTCTGGGATGCTCTACTTGAGGTCTCCAGCCTGAATTGATACATAAATTACTATTCTTTGTGTCCAGTTATTCAGCCAGTTCAAAACTGCCTAATGTTCACTATTATGCAGTCTACAGCTTTCCATCCTTGCTTGTAAGGATTACATGGAAGACTTAGTCAAATGTTTTGCTGAAAGCTAGGTATACTATGTCTAGCAGTCATGGGTTGGAGTGATGCTATGTGGCTCTGTGAGAGCACTGCCACTCCCTCTCACTGGCCCCTACCCTTGTTTGGGTTTTTCCTCAACCATATCTTCATCTCCTCTCCTCAGACTTGATCTTCTCTGACCTTACCCTTGTGTTTCCTTCTCTCTGGAAAACTGATTTTCTTTTCAAACTGACAATAAAAGCCGGGGGAAAAGGCTGCCTTGGACACTCCTCAGGAGTACATCTTTCTTCCTTTGACCATTATTGGATGACCAATTTCTTGTTGGGACTTATTGATCTAGAGCACAAGAAGCTGATTCTTCCTTAGCAAGTCCTCCAGGTTTTCCTCACTCCTCTCTCCTTCTGCCATGTGAATAACTTGTTATGTATTATCTAGCTCCCAGAATTCGGTGATTCTCCTGTTCTTTTCTGTTTCGCTGTTGCATTATTTCACCTTCCAGCCTCCTGACATAGAATTCGATTTCATTCCATCTCTATATATTTGTCTTCTTTGCTTTCTTCTTGCAATGTTTCTTCCATCATTTCAAAGAACACTTAATTCTCTGTGCTGACTTAGAGAGTAGAAGGAATCCTTCTAGATCTTGTGTCTTCTTCTTTGGGAAGGTCATTAACCTGTATTTCTGCATAAACACATTTATTACTTGGTCCTAGCAAAAAAGAAATGTATTAAACTCATTAAGATCACACAAAAACTCCTTTTTCCTTCCATACCGACTTGAAGTCAGCTTCTCAGTCCTTTGTTGTTCTTGATAACTGCTCCTATGGTCAATACTTTGTCTGGAAGAATTAACAGAGTGTAGTCAAATGTCCATAGCAACACACATTTACTGAGTCCTAAAAGTAAACTGCTCATTCATTCATTTAAAAAGTGGCCCTGAACCCTATTGACAAAATGTTTTTGCCCTGCATGTTTGGTGAATTAAAAGCTAAATGTGATGTGAAGCATGGTCTATATTAGGGTCAATTAGATAGAGCAGGGTTATGTGACTTTTTGCTTATTCACTCACCCATCAGCACAGTTTAGCCAAGGGTAGGAATTCCAAAGTTGAGAAGATGTACTCTTCCAGGCCATGGCCTCCAGAGGTCCAATATGGTGGGGCAGTGGAAGGGTGAAATAGTCAGGTTCAATGGCTATATAACCTCATTTATTCCATTCTAACCTCAGTATAAACAATTCCATGAGGAAAAAGCACAGACATGAGAATGAATAGTTAGAATTCTAGACTTAGAAAGCAAAAATACCTAGATTCAAATTCTGTCTCAGACATTTAATAGGTGTGTGATCCTGGAGAAATCATTTAGAGTTTCTGAGACTTAGTTTCCTTCTTTGTCAAATGGATTCAATTTCTGAGGTTCATACCAGTTCCAAATCTATGATCCTATGTTCCTAAAATAGATGAATCCAATGAATCCAACTGGAAACAGAAAGCACATAAAGTTTCAGATAAAGCTGGAAATGAAGTCTTTAAGAAAATTCTCTTACAAAGGGTAAATCAAAAAGGGAAACCTGGGGAAGGTGTTACTGTGGTTAGCCAAGAGTGTCAATTAGCTAGCCCTCTGAGCTACCCTAACTGACTGATCAGGTTGCCGATGGCTTCTCCTTTCTGGCCCCCTTCACTTACAAAAGATTATCTGACTGCATTTATTTAACTAAAGTTGGTTTAATAACAAGTCTTAAAGGGAAGGGATCAAGATAGAGGGAAGTAGGGATTGCCCTCAACCTTCAGCACAGATTGGTTTTTCAAGTCTCTCTCAGATTTGAGCTGAGCCCAGGGCTCACAGGCTTATGGAGGTTTTCTTTCTTCCTATTCTATACTATATCTGTGCTAGCTTTCTTAAGTTCAAAGTCTTTAGCAATAGACAGCAAGAAGAAAAGAGATTCTGACCTTCAGAGTCAGTTTAGCCTGTCTCTTTGGGCTAATGCCCCTAAAGACAAGCGTTACAGTTCAAGCAGCCCCTTTCAAATCCTTTTGTTTGATGGCACCATCCACAGAAATCCAAGTAGAGAAAACAGTTGGGAAAATCCCAGAAGTAGAGGTTAGTTTTTATCCTGAGAGGTAGAGAGAGTTCCTTCCAGTCCTGAAGTCCAGGAAAGAGTGTTTCAGAGAGAGCAACTGTCACTCCCTCCAGTCTCTCCCCTCCCCCTTCCAACTGCCTTCATTGTCAATCTTCTCTTTCTCCAACATTCCAAACCTTTTCTGTGCAATTTTTCTCACAAGTCTGGAGTCAGACACTGTATGGTCTTGAATATTAGTAAAGAGTCTACACTTTAAATAGTGGGCAACAGGGAGCCACAGGACATTTTTTATTTGAAGAATGATGCTCCCAGAAGTTTTGAGGGTTGATTGTGGGAAATGGAAGATGGAGGCAGTAAGGTAAGTTATAAGGTTGTTATAGAAATTGAAATGAAAGGTGGTGGAGCCTATGCTAGGATGGTAGGATGGTGACTCAATAAGTGAAGAGTAGGGGACAGATGGCAGAGATGTGTAGAAGTAGTAATGGGATCATAGATTTAGACTAAGAGACTATAGAAGCTATCAGCCAAACTCTCCTATTTTATAGATGAGGAAAGTGAGGTTGAAAGAGGGTAAAAGACTTGCTCAGGTTCCCATAGCTAGTGAGGGATGAGTTGCAATATGAATCCAAGTTTTCCTGCTTCCAAGTCCAACACTCTATCCACTATGCTATAGAGCCTGTCTAAGAGCAAGTGTACAAGAAGTATCAAGAGATAATTAGGAGATTTCAAACCCAAATGACTGGAAGGATGGGTGAGAACAAAAACAAGGAAACAGAGTAATAACCAGGAGTTTTTGAGTCCCATGAAAGTAGCCAGAGACTCTTTGACACTTGTGAAGAGACTTCAACACTGCACTGCTATCATGGCAGTCTTTGAGATTGTATAGGGCAGGATGGAGGAGGAGCTCACTCCAACCTGTCATCTTATTGCTTCTTCTTTGAACCTTCCTAGATAGCTTGATACTAAGCTCTCATCTTTCTACCCTTCTGAAGGGCTCTAAGTATTAACAGAATGGTCTAGTTGAATATTCTATAAATTTAGGACCCTGTGCCAAAGCCCTGATCACCTCACCTTAGGTACCTCACTATCTCTTTAAGAAGTCTGGAGAATAATTTCATTTCCAAATCTTCTTGCCATAGGTTACTAACATTTAAAGCCTTTGTTCAACTCTTCATCCTGGGATGCTCCTGGATTCTGGGAATTTTTCAAATTGGTCCCATAGCAACTATCATGGCTTACTTATTTACCATCATCAATAGCTTGCAAGGAACCTTCATTTTCATCATCCATTGTATCCTTAATCGCCAGGTAAAATTCATAGCTCTCCTTTCCTCTTCTTAGTGGCTTTATCTTCATGAAGACAACTGAAAACCAGCAATAACCTTGTTTCTCAATCTCCAGGTACGAGAAGAATATAAGAGATGTTTCTTAGGGAAGACCAAATCCAGCGCTATTTCTCAGACCTCAGGAATCTTGTTGTCCTCAGTTCCTTCCACTTCCAAAATGGTAAGGGATCCCCTATACCCCTAGTTTCATTTTGGGGCATGAAGAGAATCTATCTCTTAAGAATATAGGGATAGTCAGAAGGGTTACCATAGAGCAGTGGTTCCCAAACTTTTTTGGCCTGCCGCCCCCTTTCCAGAAAAAAATATTACTTAGCCCCCTGGAAATTAATTTTTTTAAAATTTTAATAGCAATTAATAGGAAACATCAATGCACTTGTGGCCATCACTGCTTTCCTTGGATGGCTGCAGCACCCACCAGGGGGTGGGAGCGCCCACTTTGGGAATCACTGCCAATAGAGGAAAGGGCATCCAAATGCAGTCAAGTAATATATATTTATTAAGCACTTATGTAACTAGCATTGTGCTAAGTGCTGGGGATACTAATCTTAGGCAGAAAGAAAGGCAATGCCTGTCTTCAAGGAGCTTATATTCTAAAGGAGGAAGACAACTCACAAAAGGGAGCTGAAAAGGAGAGGGAAAAGAGAGCTGGAGAATGAGGGAGAGAGGAGACAAAAGTATCTAAACAGGGACATAGTATTGAAGTCTATAAAGACAGAAAGAGTGGGGCAGCTGGGTGGCTCAGTGGATTGAGAGCCAGGCCTAGAGACAGGGGGTCGTGGGTTCAGATCTGGATTCAGGCACCTCCTTGCTGTGTGACCCTGGGCAAGTCCCTTAACTCCCATTGCCTATCCCTTACCACTCTTCTGCCTTGGAACCAACACAAAGTATTGATTCTATGATGAAAAGTAAGAAAAATAGAAAAAAAATAGAAAGCAGTGGGATGGGAATGAATGTGATGACTCTGAGAATATAAAGATGGCAAACTATGCAGTCCTTGTCCTCAAAGGGCTTATATCCTAATAGAGGAGATCTTATAATAGGTATACAGACCAAAAGTCAGTGTTAACAAATATTTACTGAGCCCTATAATAAATCTACTTATTCATTCATTCAATAAGTAGTCCTTGCCCAATTATTTATTCATTCACTCAACCATTGTTTATCAACCTTTGTGACTTGTCCCATTCATTTATTCACCCCACAAATATTAGCTGATTAACTATGGGGTGCTTCATAAGCTAGAAGATACAAAATTAAGGGGAGACACAGCTTCTACTTTTTTTTTTTAATCCTTACCTTTCATCTTAGAATCAATACTATGTATTGACACTAAGGCAGACGAGTGGTAAGGGTCAGGCAATGAGGATTAAGTGACTTGCCCACAGTCACACAGCTAGGAAATGTCTAAATCCAGATTTGAACTCAGGACCTCCTGTCTCTAAGCCTGACTCTCAATCCACTGAGCCACCCAGCTGCCCCCATCCCTTACTCTTATGGAACTTAAACTCTGATACATATATGCTATTGGTGTTCATTTGTTTCAGTTGCCTGACTCTTTATAACTCCATTTGGGGTTTTCTTGGGGTAGGAATACTGGAATAGTTTTCCATTTCCTTCTCCAGCTCATTTTATAGAAAAGGAAACTGAGGAAAAACTAGTAAAAATTGTCACATAATAAGTCCATTAGACAGGTATAGGACAAAGTTCTATTTGGGTTGAGAGAGTGAGGGGCTTTACTGTCAGGGGATTTAGGAAAGACTTCTGATAGGATATGGCATATGATTTGGGTTTTAGAGAATTGGTAGGAATTGCTCATCATTCATCCATTCATTTAACATATTAACTAAATCCTTCATTTATTCAATAAGTCTGTGTTGAACACTCCTTGTGCATGTGTGCTATGTTAAGTACTACTGAGGATTTGAGGTCCTATTTGAGCATTTCTATAATATGATGTATAGGAGAAGTAGTGTGAAGGATGTTATCAGGAACACATGAACAGAAAAATAGATAAGTCCATAATGTCATGAAAAGGAGAGATAAACTGATGAACAGACCATGTGCTCCACTGTTATCAAGAGATGTCAAGAAAATTAGAGGAAAGTTCACATCCTATTGAGTAAGCCAATGCATATTTTCCTGGAAGACCTTCGGGCAAGTCCCTTAAAACTCCCTTGGGGGGCAGCTGGGTAGCTCAGTGGAGTGAGAGTCAGGCCTAGAGACAGGAGGTCCTAGGTTCAAACCCGGCCTCAGCCACTTCCCAGCTGTGTGACCCTGGGCAAGTCACTTGACCCCCATTGCCCACCCTTACCACTCTTCCACCTATGAGACAATACACCGAAGTACAAGGGTTTAAAAAAAAAAACTTAAAAAAAAAAAAACTCCCTTGGCCTCAATTTCTTCACCTGCAAAATGGCAGGGTTAGGCTCAGTGACCTCTGGGGCCCCCATAGCTCTAGACCTATGTTCTTATGAATTATGGGAGGATATAAACAAGCATTGCCAAGAATGCCCAGCATGAATGAGTCGGGATCTGCCTTCTTGGAAAGAGTACTCTCACTGATGAGATCATGGGCCCTATTGACATATAATCTAACTACGCAGACCTCTTTCTTGCTCTTAGTCTTCTACTTACATTTCTGCCAAACTAGACTTCCAGTAGTTTCCCAGTCTTGTTCTACCTTTTCCCTTCTCCTTGCATTCTTGCTATGGACAAAAGTCACACAGGATGGGTAGGCATAGATGGGCCGCAATCTGCATCATTGGAGGGAACTCTCAAATGAATGAGATCACAGATCCATTTGTATATCTGAGCAAAATTGAATAGGATGTGGTAACAATCCTCCACAAACTTAAACTTTTGAATGTGAAGAAATACACTCCAAAAGAGAATGTTATTGTGGGCTGGAGCATTAGTAGAAAACCCTGAGAGGTCAGAGGAAGATGAAAACATTTTTGGCTGGAGGCAGAGTGGGATGAGAAAAGGCTTTCTGGAAGAGGTGGTATTCTCACTTGATCTTGAAGAATGAAAAGGACCTTGTCAGGCAGAGGTGGTGGGTGAGCATCCTGGGAGACTGAGAGAAGTCAAGAGGAAGAGGCAGAAAAATCCTAGAGCTGGGTAGGGTCATTGGGAATTCTAGCTGGACCCACGCTCCCTGAATGGATGCTGGGCCTTCCCAGTTGGAGATGGCAGGAATAGAAACTGAAACTTCCTGGCTAGATGTTACATTGGCACTTCCTTCTCACATTCTGGGACATTATTCTTTTTCTCTCATAGGGTTGAAGTCTCTTTTAGCTCCTGAAGACATCATAGAACAATGGTGGAAAGTGTCAGGAAAGACAAGCTCACTGGGATTCTCTTGTAAACTAGCCAATGGTGTGTCAAATGTATGGAAGATACCCAAATCACCTGTCTCTCTGCCCATTTTGAAATGATGACTTCTGCTCCAAAAATCCAAGCCTGCAGGGAAAATCCTTTGTCCTTTGTGGGAGTAGAGGCCATATTTCCTGAGTTTTGTCAATTCTGTTAATAAATATTATTTCTATTTCTTAATTTTTAAATTTTTTGTGAGATATTCCCCACCCCCATCCAATTATCAAACATATATTTTCCCTTTTCATTCCATTCCCTCTCCAACTTAAAGAAAAAGAAAGATAAAAGCCTTGGAATAAATATGGATATTCAAGCAAAACAAATCCTCGTATTGGCCTTCTCCAAAAATATGTTAACTTCTACATATTTCATCCATCATGTCTTGTCAGGAGGGAACCAGCATGCTTCATCACTGGTTCTCTGGAATCATGTTTGATTATGGATTAATCAGAAGATTAATCAGATTAATGGTCAATTAATCAGAGATCTTTAGTCTTTCAAAATTCTTTATTTTTATAATGTTATTTTTATGGTATAAATTGTCTTCCTGGCTCCATTAATTTCACCACATATCAGTTTAAAAAAGCATTGTTTTCTTTGGACAACTTGGGTGCGTCACATTCCCTCTGAGTTTCAGTTTCTTTGTAGAAACAGAGTTGGATTCAATGATAAGATTTTAACATTACATTTTCTAAGGTATCTATATCCAAATCTTATTATTCCATGATACGTGACTTCATCAAATTATCGAACCTCTATGGACCTCAGGTTTTTAGTTGTTAAATGAGAGGATTATGTTAATAATGTCTAAGGTCCTTTCTGAAGGGTTCCAGGTATGAACAAATCATGAAAGTATTAAAGATGTACTAAAAAACCGACTTTTGTGTTTCTAATATTTGTTTCTAGATATGTTTCTAATATTTCACATGATTGATTTCTGAATCCTTGAATTAAATCAGGGCTCAAATTTTGTGGAACTCAAACCTCTCCCCAGGTCTGCAGTCTGGAAGGCTGGCATACAATTTCTCTAACTTCTTTGTAAAGGCAAAGACACACACTCGGCATTTGTATAAGATGGTGCCAGGGTTATAGAGGAAGTAGAACTTCCAAATAAGCTTCTGGTCGGGCACCATCTATGCCAATATGTTGGGTTCCTTTCTTTTGTCTTGTTGTTGATTGCCACTGTGATGCTAATGTTTCTATCACACCACCTGTTTGATTGGCAATCCCACATCCCCCATTCCTTGAAACCTCAATAAAATTCAGTTCACCTGTCTGACTCCAGACTCTCTCACCATCAGAGGAGGAGCTGGCAGGCTGGATGTGATGCTGCAGAATCCTGTATCTTTCTGTCTATTTTCTCTACCCACGTCTTTTCTCACTTAAGCTTTAACCCTTCCACCCGTATTCCCTCAGTCCCCAGCTTCCCTTCCACGCAAGAAGATCCTGCAAAACTTTCCAACTCTAGACCCCAAGTCTTAGATTAGCGATAAATAGAACAATCTCCCTCCGTTACTTTTTCCTCTGGTAAGTTTATTTGGGGTAGCAGCAATAATTCTATCCTCCCTCAAAATAAATTTTCCTTCATTCTCAAAAATGGTAAAGACAACCCAAAGGCTCCAATCTCCTTATACACATGACTTCTCTCGCAGCACTCTATGTTCCAGCCAAACCGGATGATTGTCAATCCCCTGTTCTCATCTTTCTCTTTTCATTCTCTGGACCTTTGCTGAAACCATCTTCATGCCTACAAACGGAGTCCTCTTCCTATTTCCATAATCATTAAAGTTTGATCTTCCAAGGCCCAAGCCCCAGAGGCCTTCCCTTATATATATGTACATAACTGTATGTGCAGGTATACACGTGTACACACTTATCCCTTCCACGTGGTGACTTTCCCCATTGCGGTTCTGCTATATCTTGGTTTGGCATAAGAAATTCAATGGAAAATTTGGGAGAGTTTTGTGGAAGCTGCAAATGACATGTAAAGGCCAAACAATAACAGAAAAAGTGTAGGAACTCAGACATGCATAAAATGTATGTATAACATTGTATAATATCAACATATTTTCTCTTTTGATACAATAAATACACAATTTCTTTTTTTAAACTAAAATAATTAAGAAGTTAAAGTTTGCAAAAAGAACACAAAAGTCAGCAGTCTCTTGATCAGACATTTAAGGCACACTACACATGCTACTCGGGGGAGAAGATCATGGGGGCTCTTTTTTTTTTTAAACCCTTAACTTCTGTGTATTGGCTCTTAGGTGGAAGAGTGGTAAGGGTGGGCAATGGGGGGGGGGGTGTCAAGTGACTTATCCAGGGTCACACAGCTGGGAAGTGTCTGAGGCCAGATTTGAACCTAGGACCTCCCGTCTCTAGGCCTGACTCTCAATCCACTGAGCTACCCAGCTGCCCCTCATGGGAACTCTTAAAAAGAAAACCCTGACAAAGACAATGTAACGGAAGTGTGGAAAGAGTCCAATATTGCCAGTGCCATTGCGAAAAAATTTTGAGTGGATTTTCCATATCTCAGGGGCACTGTGTCCCGAACCCCAGCTGTTTTCCCCATTTTACAGCTGAGGAAACTGAGGTTTGGAGAGATTAAGTGGCTTATCTTGGGCCATACATCGATGTAGTGCCTGAGGTTGATTTGAATCAAGTCTTCCTGACTCTAAGCCCAGTGCTTTGCCATCTACTGTTTTTATGATGCGGATGGAAAGATAAAGAAGGGAGAATATCACAAGCACAACACATCATTAGGGTAGGAGGACCATAATTTTATATTCTTGCATATGGTGGGGATTGCGCTAATCACAAATTAGGAGAAGTTAACAGTAAACCACCCTCTTTCCCCACTACATTAGTAAATTGTCTGTAGACAGCAAACCAATTCATACAGGAGTAGGAAACCCTTTAATGAAATCCTTGGAGAGAGGCCAAATGGCTTCTGAATGCAAATCTCCAGGGTCCTAGAGCCTACTAGCTCTTGAGGCTACCCATACCACTTCTGGGCAGCTCCCACGGTCAGGGGTTTTTTCCTGATATCAAGTCCAGGTTGGCCTCTTCACAATTTCCACTAAGCATTGTGTGGCGGACTTCAGGGGAATGAGAAGGAAAGATGGACTCACTCAGGTTGGTTGTTGTTCAATTGTTTCAGTCGTGTCTGACTCCTCATGACCCCATTTGGGATTTTCTTGGCAGACATCCTGGAGTGGTTGGCTATTTCCTTCTCCAGCTCATTTGACAGATAAGGAAACTGAAGCAAACAAAGATAAGTGACTTGCCCAGGGTCCCACGGCTACCAAGTATCTGAGTCAGATTTGAACTCAGGAAGAGGAGTCTTCCTGACTGCAGGTCTGATATTCTATCTACTGCATCACTTAGCTGCTCAAGCAGGGATTACCCCTAAATCTGCTGTTTTGTGATTTCTCCTCATTGTTCCTAGTTCTCCCCACCGGGGCCAAGTAGAACAAATAGAACTCCTCTCCCACAGGACGATTTTCTAGATATTTGTAAATATCTGTTGTATTATCCGACCCTTCCTCCCCCTTCCCCACCTCAACCTCGATCCCATGTCATTTTCTCTATGATCTAACCATATTCATGTTCTTTAAATGCTTTTCCCTTGGCATGGTCCCTAATCCCTTCCATTCTGGTCACCCTTCTCTGGACAACTGCCAGCCCATTAATGCCCCTAAATGCCACACTTAGAATGGAATGGAACACTCAGGGCTTCTCATGTGGTCTGATTAGGGCAGGCTGTCCCAGAGTATCCCTCATCCTGTTCGCTACATCTCTTGATGTCGCTTAAGAAGTGGTATACATTTTGGTTGACACACAATGTTGTTGATTCATTTTGAGCCTGCAGTCCACTAAAACTCCCAGATCTTTTATTAAGACCCATACCTTCTCTCTTAGAATGGCAGAGGGTGGTAAGGGCTAGGGAACTGAGTTTAAGTGACTTGCCCAGGGGTGCATAGTTAGAAAGAATCTGAGGTCAAATTTGAACCCAGATCTTCCTGACTCTAGGTCTGGCTCTCTATCCACTGAGCCACTTAGCTGCCCCCTCCCCCAAATCTTTTTTCAGAACAACTGTTTTCTAGCCGTGTTCTTCCCTTTCCTATTCTTGTAAAGTTATTCTTTTTAAAAAATTGAGTATGACTTTACACTCACCACTATTAAAATTCATAATAGGGAAGGGAATAGGCATTTATTTACTGCCAACTATGTGCCAGGCTTAGTTCACTTCCCAAATATTATCTTATTGAATCCTCACAACAATTCTGAGAGGTAGGATTTATTATTAATCCCTTTTTAAAGGTGAGGAAGCAATTAGGTGGTGTAGTGGATAGATCGCTACACCTGGAGTCAGAAAAACCTGAGTTTAAATTCAGACTCAGACACTAGCTGTGTGATGTTGGGTAAATCATTTAACCATGTTTGCCTCAGTTTCCTCATCTGTCAAATGAGCTGGAGAAGGAAATGGCAAACTACTCCAAAAAAACTCCAACAACCCTAAATGGGGTCAAAAAAAGTTGGGCATAATTGAAAAATGACTGAATGAACAAAGGACAATAGTTAAGGAAACTGAGGCAGACAGAGGTGAAGTTACTTGCCCAAGGACACAGAGACACAGAGCTAGTGTCTGAGGTCACATTTGAATTCAAGTCTTCTAATTCCAGAGTGGTATTTGAGCCATTTAGATGTTATATATATAAAATTTGGTACATTGTGTTATAGTCTATGAGGTGAGGTAGTGGACAGAGCACTGACTTTGGAGTCAGGAAGACTTGAGTTTGAATCTTGCATGACACTAAATGTATAACCCTGGGCAAGTCACTTACCCCCCAGTATTACTTTCCTCATCTGTAAAATGGGCATATCAACAGCCCCAATTTAACGGGGTTATTGTGAGGATTAAATGAGACATGTGTAAAATACTTTGCAAACAGACTTTGAAGTGGAATATAATTGTTAGCTATTACTATGAATTATTATGTTGGCTATTCCTCCTAATTTTATGTTATCTCCAAATTTGGTAAAAGCCTGATAACCATGCCTTAATCCAAGTCATTGATAAAGATGTTACAGGGCCAATCACAGGTCCCTGAGGCCCTCCTATTTGACTCATCAGTGATGATTGAGCAAACAGTTTTGAGTATTGTATTTATATAATTCTCCTATTTAATCATATCAGTGTCAAAACCCTATTAGAAAAAGGAATAAGGTTAGGATGACATGATCTGTTCTTGATGAAGCCAGACTAGCTTTTGGAGCTCTTTGCTTCCTTTTCTGAATACATATTAATTATCCCCTTAACAATATGGTCTAGAACCTACAGGCAGTGCTGGGCCTGGAATCAAGAAGAGAAATACTCCTGAGTTCAAATCTGGTTTATTAGCTGAATGACCCTGGTCAAGTCACTTAACCCTGTTTGCTTCAGTTCTGGTTGTTTTTTTTTTTTTTTTTTTTTTTTTTTTTTTGTCAAATGAGCTGGAGAAGGAAATTACAAACCATTCTAGTATATTTGCCAAGAAAACTTCAAATGGGTCATGAAGAATTGGAAATGACTGAAAACCACTGAGCAGAAACAATTAGAATTTACCTAGAAATCTAAATCATTAACTCCAACCTTTTACCATTTTTTCATAAGATATTTTCTCCCTTTTCTCATCCTGTGATAACTCTCCATTCTCTAAGGTCATCCACAGATCACTGATAGTGACTCAAACATCACATGTGCCCTTTGCTGTATCTTCCAGTTTTGAGATTCTGGGGTTCTTTGTTAAGGGTTGCCGTGACGTTACTGGGCCTTCTTATGGGAGGGACAGGAATGAAGCAATGAATCATAAACACTGACTCCTTCTGATCCTACTGTATACTATATATACATATATAGTATGTATTGTGTAATTAGAATTTTGTACTCCAGGACTTCATTTCCCAAAATACCACTTTTGTCCTTATATTACGTCCTTACGTTTTGGAGATAAGGATTCTGTAACCCCATCCTCTCTCTTTTCTCCTACTTTTGCCATCCAGAAAACTTGTCTTTACTCAAGCTATACTTTTCCTCTACTTCAAGTGATTATTAATAAATCATAAAATATAATACTTGGAGTTATTGGATGTTAATTTTAATCTTACAGTATTCATGCACTAGTGCTTTGGGGTAGTCCCACAAGAGGGAGAGAAAAGACTAAGATGATATTAAAAGTATGGAGAAGGTGAGTATGTTTGTGTCAGAGTAGCCTCAGGATAGTACAGAGTAAGCTCTCCTTTGTCCAGACACTTGGCAGAACTCCTGCTGGTTTTTCACATGTGGAGCCCCAGTCTTCCTACTGATCTTTCCTAAAGCCCCTTCCTTCACTCCCCACACCCTTCCTGACCTGGATTCTCTGCTATGACCAGACATGGTCATTCTCAGGATCCTTAGAGGTCATCTTCTTCAGCATCTAAATTGTATAGAGGAAGAACAGAAATCCCAGGTAGGGGAAGTGACTTGCCCAAGGTAACCTGGTTGGTCAGTATTCCTTTGTCCATTTCTAGTATGTTTCCCATTATACTACACTGTCTTGTTGCTTCTCTTCCTTGTCAGGATAATCCTTTTCATTTTTTGGGTGCCAAGGATGTAAGGCAGAATTGGTGAAGAATCAGCACATGTGCCCAGCCAGCACTAGGGAAGCTGCTCTGTTACCCCTCTTCACAGTGCCTGAGGACATTTTTTGCATGGATCCCTCTGTCCAGTTGCCTAAAGCAAGCACTTCCTCCCTCTGCTCTCTCCAGTAATGGGGTGGGGGTGGGGAAGGGGCTCACAGCCAGCTTGAATTTGCCCTCTGGGCACTAGAACTTGAAAATGTCTGCCAATGCTGATCTAAGGTATGGTTGATACTCATACATTATGTGGAACAAGGTTTTGTAGAAGAGGATGGAAAAGACCAATGAGACTGGTCTGAGCCTCCCAGGAACATGACTGCTAAGAGCCAGCCAGTATGTGATGAACCAGTAACATAAGAATACCTCAGCCCTTTCATCTAACATTTCCCTGCACCATTTATTCCTCTGTAGTAGAAGAAATAAAGAACACTTTCTCTTATGTAGTGCTTTCTGGCTTAGCTTACCTAAAACAACCTTGTGAAGCAAATAATCCAAGAGCCATTTTAGAAAGGAAGCACCTGAGGTTTAGAGAAGGGGGTAATCTTAGGATCACAGCTATTGAGTCAGAAGGAAACCTGGTAGCCCACTCTCCTCATTTTAAAATGGACAAAACTAAGGCTAGGGTAGATGTGACCCTAAAGGGTGCCAAAAGGCACAACACAGTAATGAGTGGTGGAAGTGGCATTTAGACTTGGTTCTTCTGATTCTTTACTTCCAGCTCTTCCCCACTCTGCAGACTTCTCCTTTCTCCTCATGAGCCACTTTTCCCTTGTGTGGACACACTCTCACCTCCTTTTCCCTTTCTATTTCTCCTTTGTGTATTGTCTTTCTCTATTAGAATGTAAGGGTAAGAACTGTCTTTTTGTTGTTGTTGCTTCAATTTGTATACTAATGTTCTTTCCTTTTCCTTCACTTCTCTAAGTCCATATCTGTTTCTCTCTATTCTTGTCTATCTCTGTTTCTATATCTAACATTTCTATGTATATTTGTATATATCTCCTTCAACTTTACTATCCCATAAACTAATTAAACAAATATTGATTAATCAATCACCTATGGGCAGAGAAATGTACAAGATGATAAGGGAGGCGCAAAGTTTAAAGACCCAGTTCCTGCCCGCATGCAGTTCATAGTTTCAAAGGGGCATAAGGCATCAACAAAGGCAACTACTGTAACTAGTGTTTCTTCTGTTCCCTCTGCTCAGATTGTACCTTATGCTTCTATTCTGTTTCCTGTCACTCTTTTATCTCTTTTGAATTTATTACTGAAGGTCTTGGGGTGATGTTAATTTGAGGCACAGAAATAAGGCTGCTAGAGCATTTCTGATACCAGTCACTCTCTTCCTCTCTCATTGGTGGAGCCTGGACCAAATGGACCATAATAATGAACAGAGAGTCATACTAAGAAGAAGGCAATGAAAATTATATGCCACCTTCCAAGATTAGTTTTCTTCCCTTCTTTTCTTTGCTTTGTGGGATCATTCCTGGTGGCCATACTGGATACAGGGAACAGGGAGTTGAAATACTTGGAGTGGCAATGTAGATATGACCATGGCTCTCACAGCAGGGGCCCACAATGGTGGGGACCACCAGTCCTAAGGCCTGAGACACTAGTAAATGGTTGGGAATGGGAGAGACAAACTGGCACTTGCTAGAACTCCTGATGGGCTGATCAGAAGAGACTGACTAACCTCCAGTTCTGGCTTCTGCTTTTCCCTCAAGCAGGATCCCAGGCAAACAAATTCCCTTTGCTGGACCTCTCACATGCCCTGAATGGGAAGGGGGAGGTCTGAGTGTTTCCTTTGGAGATCTGCAAAGAAAAACTGAGAGGGCAAGCAGGAAAAGGTTTGGGATATGGTTAGATGCAGAGCCCATGGAAGAACGCCGAAACCTTTCTTCTTGTATTTTCTTTAGGTTCAATAAATTATGTGATTGGAGCCTGCTGGTGACTTCCGTACATTCATACAGAAAAAAGAAAATCGAATTTCAGAGTGGAAGCTTTTGATCTATGAATAGACTATAGAATTTATATTTTAATATTCTGAGGAACATGCCATCAGTTGTTCGTCTAAATTCAAAACTTGGGTACTATGGATCTCATCCTACACAGTCATTTGATGCCACACAGTTTGTTGTTGTGGGAAGTTGGGCATACTCTGTAGAAAGATGCCTTTAAGGCTCCTTGTGGCTTGGGCACAGTGCCACCTGATGGACAATTCAGATTTACATCCTCCTGCTGAATGAGACACCTGGGACATTTTCTTTTTGTAGGCTTAAGGTTGCACCTGAGCCGATATAGGCTGCTACCTCCTCTACCAAATATACTCCAAGTGTCCCATGGGTACCCACAAAGTAGCACAGTATAATACACAAAAATGACAAGACCACAAAGGGCTCTGTGTGTGTGTGTGTGTGTGTGTGTGTGTGTGTGTGTATGTGTGTTTGGGATTTTCTCTTATGGAATAGTAAAAAAGAGTTAGGTTCCAGTGGTGGCTTCCCCCACATTTATTGTAGGAAGCCAAGCAATTTATAACAAACAATCATGCAAATGGAGAAAACATGTTAAAAACAGAAGGAAATGCACTTTCCCACAAAGTTATAGAAAACAAGAAGTTTAAAGCCACTTCCTCATTCAGACAGCCTGAGGAATCTCCAGCTGTAAGAGGTGGGGTGGCGGATTGGAGTTGAATTCCTCATTTTACAGATGAGGAGTCTGAGGTCCAGAGAGCTGGTCAGGGAGCAGCATTTCATAATGAGGGAAACCATCCCCTTCTTCATTTCCTACAGTACAAAAGTATTTAACACATTCATATACCACAAATTATTCAGCCATTCCTTAACTGATGGCTAAGCCATCAGGTTCCAGTTCTTTGCCATTGCAGAAAGAACTGCTATAATTGGTTTTGTTGCTATTATGACAAATATCCCCATGAATTGTATTAAAGACAAGTCAATTCCTCTCTTAAAACTTACCTATCTTATGTTGTTACTTATTTCAGTCCTCCAAGCATTCAGGATTTCATCAATGGAAATGATAACCCCTGTAACATACATTGCAATCCCTTTGCAATTGGGCATTTCTAGGGCCTCCCCAAATCATCTTCTTGCAGGCCACTTGGCGATGAGTTTCTCTTTACTTAGCTGGAATGGACCTTGGAGAGCAGTTATGCATTCTGTCATTGGACCTATCCCAGTTTGGTTGGACCTTCTAGGGCAGTGTTGGTGAAGTATTGGCACATATGCCGAGCTGGCACTGGGGGAACTGTTCTATTCCCCCTCTTCCCAGCACCCAAAGACACTTTTTGTATGCCCTGCCCTTCTGTCCAGCAACCCAAAGTGAGCACTTCCTCCCTCTGCTCTCTGGGGTAATGCAGAGGGAGGTGGGGCTCACAGGTAGTTTGGGCATGTGAACTTGAAAACCTTTGGCAGTGCTGTTCTATGTTCTATATGTTCAGGTGGAACAAACTTTAGGAGCCCAGAGTCATCATTGTTCTGTAGAGAGGGAGGACTATAGTCCTAGGACAAATGATATGCCATGACTCATTTTTTAAGTGAAATCCTACCTATATGTTTAATTAGATGGAAGTGAGGGGAGATATGTTTTCATAATGCTTCTTTGGGGTCAGGCTCAGTCATTATAATTTTATAGCATTCTGTGTTGATTGTTTTGTTGTGCTGATCTTTCCATTCATATTATTTTTAAAAATCATTTTGATTTTGTTTTCAGTTCCAAATTCTCTCCTTTTCACTTCCCCCTTCTTCACCAATTGAGAAGGCAAGAAAAACAAAACCTATTACAATTTTGTATCCAAAAAATGTCCACACTAGCTATTTCCACTCCAAAAAAAAGAGAGAAAAAATATGCTTCAATCTGAACACTGAGTCCATCTATCTGGAGGTTTAGCATGTTGCATCATTAATCCTTTGGAATTGTGGTGGATCATTGTGTTGATTGATGTCACAATCAATTATCTTTAAAATATTGCTCTTACTGGGTAGATTATTCTGGTCCTGTTCACTTCATTTTACATTAGTTCATATAAGTCTTCCCAGATTTCTCTAAAACCATCCCCTTCATCATTTGTTATAATACAAGAATATTCAACAAATTCATATACTACAAACTGTTTAGTCATTTCTTAATTGATGGACAAGCAATCAGTTTCCAGTCCTTTGTCATCATAAAAAAAGCTGCTATAAATATTTATTCATATGTTGGTCCTTTTCCTCTTTCTTTAATCTCTTTGAGATATATACATACTAACAGTATTGCTGGTCCAAAGGTTATGCAAAATTTAATAGCTTTGGGGGCATATAATTCCAAATTGCTTTCCAGAATTTTGAACTGGTTTATAGCTCCATCAATAGTGCATTAGTATATCTATTTTTCCAAAATCCCCTCTAACATTTGTCATCCTTTTTTTGGTCATCTTAGTCAATCTAATAGGTATGAGGTACTACCTCAAAATTGTTTTAATTTGCATTTTTAAAATTATTAGAGCATTTTTTTCAGATTGCTATTGAGAGATTGGATTTCTTCTTTTGAAAACTGCCAATTTGTATCCTTTGACCGTTTCTCTGTTGGGGAGGGAATGGCTCCTTGTAAATTTGACCCAATTCCCTATATTTTTTAGAAATGAGAACTTTATCAGAAAAACTTGCTGCAAAGATTCTACCTTCCCCACTTTCCTGTTTTCTTTTGAAATTTAGCTATATTGATTTTGTTTGTGCAATTAAAAAAATTTTTATGTAATCGAAATTATCCATTTTATTTCCTCTGAGTCTGTCTCTGTCTGTTTTTCTATCTGTCTCTGTTTCTCATGAACTCTTCCACTATTTATAAGTCTGACAGGTAATATCTTCCGTGTTCAAATAATTTGCTTATCTTGGCATATATTGAGATATTGTCTAAACCTAGTTTCTGCCAGACTATTTCCCAGTTTTCTCAACAGTTTTTTGTAAATATTGAGTTCTTTTTCCAATAGCTTGGATTTTGAGGTTTATTAAACATTAGGTTACTGTACTCATTTGCTTCTACATATTTTGTAATTCTTTTTAGAGCTTGAAAAAAATAGAACATTCTTTTGGAAAAATATAAGGTCAAGAACATCAAGAGAATCAGTTGGAAAAAAAACAGGAAGAGCACCTAATAGTACCAGATCTCAGATTATACCACTAAACAGTAACAATTTGGTATTGGGTAAGAAATAGAAAGGTTCATCAATGGAACAGATTAGGTACAAAATGGTCCACCATTTCATTTTATATTCATTTTTCCCTCTATAGGATTATACTCAGTTTTCCTGGGTAATTATTTGTGGTTATAATCCTACATCCTTTGCCTTTCAGAATATTATATTCTAAGGCCTTAATTTCTTTATAGTAGTGATTGTTAAGTCATCTTGATCCTACTGTAGATTCATAGTACTTGAATTCTTTGTTATTGCTTACTATATTTTCTTTCTTTGCCTGAGACTTCTAGATTTTGCCTATAATATTTCAGGGAGTTTTCATTTTGAAGTTTGTTTTGGAAAATGAGTGGGGGATTCTTTTAATTTCTCTTTTCTTGTCTGGTTCTACTATATCCAAGTAGTTTTTTATTGTAAATTCTTGAAATACAAAATCTAAACTTTTTTTTGTTAATGTCTTTCATGTATGTTCATAGCTTTCAATGATTTTAAAATGATCTCTCCTTGATCTATTTTCCAAATCAATTATTTTTGTCTATCAGATATTTTATATTGTCTTCTTTTTTTTTTTATAGTATTTTAACTTTACTATACTATTTCTCATGGAGTCACTATTCCATTTGGTAAATTATAATTTTTAAGGATTTATTTTCTTTAGTAATGTTTGTACTTCTTTTACTGAGTTATTAATTTTCTTTTTATAACTTTTTTGGTTCTAATTTCTTTTCTCATTTCCTCCTCTCTTGCTCATCTTTGACTTTTGAAATCATTTTTGGCTTAAAAAAATTTTTTTAACTCTCCTAGGAATTTTTGTTCAGTTTGGGTCCAGACTTTTTGTTCTTTCTTTCTTTCTCTCTTTCTCTCTCTCTCTCTCTCTCTCTCTCTCTCTCTCTCTCTCTCTCTCTTTCTTTCTTTCTTTCTTTCTTTTTTTCTTTCTTTCTTTCTTTCTTTCTTTCTTTCTTTCTTTCTTCCTTCCTTCCTTCCTTCCTTTCTTTTTTTGCTTTGAGGCTTTGCTTGTAGATGTTTTCAAGTCATTGTCTTCTTTTATTTTCATGTTTTGAACTTCCTTGTCATCAAAGTATCATTGGGTTCCTTTTTGTTTGTTGTTTGCCTATTCTTCCAGTTTCCTTCTAGACACTTGTACTTTATGTCAGTGTTGGGCTCTGATCAGGGTGTGGGTAAGTGGGATATCTGGCCTGAGCTTCTGTCCTTTTTCATTCTCCTGCTGCTTCTATGATTCAGGCTGGGGATCTGCAAGTTTTTAGTGCTTCCAAAGTAATGTGATCTGGAATGAAGTCTGTTTATATCCTGCCTGGTCTGACCTAAGTCTGGAACTATTGGATTGTGTGTAATTGAGTTTCATTAGACCTATGCTGACCTCACTCACTGTTAGCCTGCTAGGAAGTTCAGCAGGTTCAGATCGACTAAACTTCTGGTTTCCTTTTTTTTTTTTCTTCTGTTCTATTTTTCACACCACAGGCTTATATACTAGACTAAATGTTAAGACTGAGTCACTCCTTTGTTCCTGGGCTCAGAGCCACACAGCTAAGTTTTTGGGATTTGTTTTGTATTCAATACTCATCTAGGCTTCTAAGTTCAGTCTTGGCCACTTCTTTCCACCTTGGATCTGTGACTTGGAATTGAGTAATGGGTGAGAGAGCTGTTGGATGGCCCCCATTCCTGCTCCCAACACTAGTTTAGGGTTCCCCTGGGATCTCTTTCTCTCTTGGTGTTTGCTTACATCCCTCTGCTGTTCCCACCTCACCAGTCCCCACCTCAATGTAAGCATGCTTCTCTGTCTGTCTTCCTAAGTTTCCCTGGACAAGAAAAATAACTTCCTGTAACTTTTTCTTGTTTTTCTCAATTAGAATTTGATCTGGTACATTTTCTAGGTTGTTATAGAGGAGATTTGTTGAGAGAGGTAGGCAAAAATGATGATGCATGCTGCCATCTTGGTTCTGCCCCTTGCAGGAGGCTTCATTAGAAAGCAATTCTATTTAAACTCTGGGTAGAAATATTACTAGTTCTGTGGTCTAGGAAAACAGAGGAAAGAAAGATGCTTTTTTTTGGTAAAGATATTTTATATTACCAATTACATGCACTAACAGTCTTCTACATCAGTTTACTGAAGTTACACAATCCAAATTGTCTCCCTCCTTTTCTTCCCTCTCCCTTCCCAGAGATGATAAATAATTTGATCTGGGTTATATATGTATTATCACATAAAACACATTTCCATACTGGTCACTGTTATAAGAGAATATTCATATAAACTCAAGACCTTCCAAAAAAACACAAATTAAATAAAATGAAAAACCATATGCTTTGATCTGCATTCCAACTCTTAACAGTTCTTTCTCAGGAAGTGGATAGCATAAGTCCTTCAGAACTGTCCTGGATCATTGTATTGCTGAGAGAGCTAAGTCTTTCATAATTGATCATCATACAATGTTGCTATTACTGTGTATAATGTTCTCTGGGTTCTACTTATTTCACTTTGTATCAGTTCATGTAGATTTAAGAAAGAAGCTTTTAACTGAACTTCACTCTTACCAACTACCACAATGATCACAATTCATGGTTTGGCCTAAACTCATCTCTAGCTCTCTCCTTCTTGTGCCCCTTTCCTTTCTTTTTGCTCCTCAGCCTGTTCATTCAGTTGCTTGTATCCCTCTCTTTCCTCTTACATCTCTTTTCTGGAACTCCAAAATTTTGAATGGAAGGCTCTATCCCAAGGTCACTGGAACCTCTAAACAAATAGAGTTCTTCTGATTTAGATCTTCTAATTTAGACCTCAAACAGTCTAAAACAACAATCCTCTATTATCCTGGGAAGTTCTTCCAAAGTTTCTGTAATCCTGGGGAGATCTTCCCAAATCTCTATTGTCTTAGATCTTGGCAAGTTGGGGTTATATTTAATTAAAACACCGGTCTTAGTTATTTAGAGATCCTTATGTACTGAGCTTGTTTTCTGGAAGGGAGTAAATAAAGAACTTCTATAATCCTGGGGAGATCTTCCCAAATCTCTGTTGTCTTAGATCTTGGCAAGTTGGGGTTATATTTAATTAAAACACTGGTCTTAGTTATTTAGAGATCCTTATGTACTGAGCTTGTTTTCTGGAAGGGAGTAAATAAAGAACTTCCAGTCTAATGAGAATAAAATGTATAAGCACTTAGACTATGTCCCATCAAATTTCACATAATTTTGCTTTAACTGATATTCTTTTCCTCCAGTGATGCAGCTAATAATTATCAGACTGATTCAGCATTTATTGATAAGGGATTCAGAAATGGATATAGGGCTAACAAATATTTTTAAGACCACCCATTGTCAAAATCTCATATATCAAGCTGTCCTTTCATGGTTATGGGTTTTTTCTTAAACCCTTACCTTCTGTCTTAGAATCAATACTGCATATTGGTTCCAAGTCAGAGGAGTGGTAAGGACTAGGCAATGTGGGTGAAGTGACTTGCCCAGGATCACATGGCTAAAAATTGTCTGAAGTCAAATTTGAACCCAGGACCTCCCATCTCAAGGACGAGCTCTCAATCCACTGAACCACCTAGTTGTCCCCTTCCCCCAACCAGTTATGTTTTGATGAAGGGAAACCTGCTGGTATATTATCAGGTAAGAGCAAACTGACTTATTTGTTTCAAAAAAAGCAGTCCATAACTAAAGTGAGTGGTCCATATTGTTGAAAGGTGAAAGAACAATCACAGGACATAGAGAAAATTTTTGAGAAGGATTTGTTTCTAAATTCTGTCAATCTGCTTCAAAATATATGATTCCATAATGATAAAAAACATGCAACTATCTCCTTAAAATTCTACCTATCTGGGTAATCATAACTCAAAGTATGCGTTGAGCATTCATAACAAAGGATTGTATCTTTACCAAACAGAACAAAGGTTTCAGCATTTTTCTGTGACATTATTGATTGTGGATACTATGAATACACCTCTTCATTGTAGTGTAATATTTTGACATTAAAGTAAATGTGAGAAATGGGATTTGAACCCTGGTCAAGATGTGTTAGGGCAGCTAGTGCTGCAGTGGATAGAGTACACAAGAAGATTCATTTTCCTGAGTTCAAATCTAGCCTCATTCACTCACTAGTTGTGTGACCACAGTCAAATCACTTAACCCTGTTTGCCCCAGTTTCCTCATCTGTAAAATGATCTGGAGAAGGAAATAGCCAGCCATTCCAGTATCTTTGCCAAGAAAACCCCAAATGAGATCATGAAGAGTCAAACATGATTGAAATGACTAAACAGTGAGATGTGTTAGAGGATCCCTTCTAATAGAACTATTGTGTATTTATGTATACTTGTATGTGTGTGTGTTCCTGTAGTGAAATGAGAAGCCAGGAAGTTAAAATAGATTTTTTTCTAAGGTTTATGCTTATTCTTTGAGCAGCTAGGTGGGCACAATGGATAAAGCATTGGATTTGGAGTCAGGAAGTTCTGACTCCAAATCCAGCTCCAAATATTTATTAGCCGTGTGACCCTGGATAAGTCACTTAACCTCTGTTTGCCTCAGTTTCCTCATCTATAAAATGAGGACAATAATAGAACAAATATCTGTTATGAGGAGCATGAGATAACATTTGCAAAGCACTTTGGGAACCATGAAGCACTGTTAATGTTGTTACTTTTAATGTTATTAAAAAATTCTTTGCTTTTGTAAGTGTAAAGTGCTATGCTAAGTCCATTAAAAGATGTATGCCTCAGGTTATTTTGTGTTCCATTCTGATAAACATCCATTCATTCATTTCTTTAATTTTTATTATATACTTAGTAACCACTACCACTACCAAAAAAAATTAACTAAACAAATGCATAAAAATTATGTGTAAAACCAAAAACCCACAAACTCCATATTGTTTAAAAATTCGTAAATTATATATTTGTGCTAATATAAACATCCTTTGCTTTTGAGTTCCCTTTGGATTTGTTTTACTTGGATACTTTTTTCTCTTGATATTGTGGTTGTTATCTTTTTAAAATGTAATCAGAGTATGTTATATTATTTTTCTCTTTTCATCTCTTCATATATTTCCCTTATTTTCTTTATATTTCTAATATTTGCCACTTCTAATAACATATAATCCATTACATTCAGATATCACAATCTATTCCGCCACTCCTCCCATTCATTGCATTTGAATTTTTTTCCAGTTACTTTGTCATAAAGCTTCCATGAATATTTTCATACGTGTACAGCTTTTTACCCTCTCAATAATGCCATTAGGGCCTAATCCTAGTAATTGAGACCTTTAGGTCAATGAGTATAAACAGCTTTATAGCTCTTAATATATATTTCCATCTTCTTTTCTAAAAAAAAAATCCCATAGATGCTCTAGTAAAGTAATATTAGGCCTACTTCTCCATGTTTCTATCAAGATTTAATTTAATCATTTTAGTGTACCTGTTTCCCAGTTAACATATATTACCTGGACCATATTTTGCTAGATTGGTTCTCAGGTATCAGAGACAATCTGTTGCCTGGACTGTACTTTTTCTAAAACAAGTCTTTCCAGCTTGATCATACCCAGTGGAACTTTTGTTCTAGTGCCATAACCCCTCAGGTTTGGAGTTAATGCAGGATTACCTCCATAGTATGATGAATGTTAAAGTAAGACTTTTGCAAAATATTTATACTCTCTAAGCCATTGCTATCCTACTGGAAACTATGTTTGGACTATGTGAATGCTCAGGCTTGGATCCGCTACTAATCTTATGCAAGTATGTTTGAGCTCTCCAGATATCTATCTTATTTAACTTATCTAATTATCTATTCATCTTCTTAATTTATTTCTAATTTATTTTTTGGTTAGATTTATCTAGTTCTGAGATGGGGAAATTGAAGTCTGCCACCATTATTATTTTTTTATATCTTTCCATCTGAATCTCATTCAGTTTTTCCTTTAAAAATCTGGATGTTATAATACTTAGTGTATACAAGGTTCAATATTGATAATGCTCCATTATCCACAATGCACACCACCCTCCAATATAATATAGTTATCCTGTTCATATTCATTTTTGTATTCATTCGACAAACACTTATTTTTTAAAAATTTAAAAATTTTATTTTTTTAGAAAAATTTTCCATGGTTACATGATTCTTGCTTTTTATTTCCCCCTCACCTGCCCCCCCACCCCATATCCAACACATATTTCCACTGGTTTTAACATGTGTCATCAATCAAGACTTGTTTACATATTGTTGATAGTTGCATTGGTGTGGTTGTTTAGAGTCTACATCCCCAACCATGTCCGCATCAACCCATGTGTTCAAGCGATTGTTTTTTTTCTGTGTTTTCACTCCTGCAGCTTTTCCTCAGAATGTGGGTAGTGTTCTTTACTAAAAGTCCCTCAGAATTATCCTGGGTCATTGCATTGCTGCTAGTAGAGAAGTCCATTACATTTGATTTTACCACAGTGTATCGGTCTCTGTGTACAATGTTCTGGCTCTGCTCCTTTCACTCTGCATCAATTCCTGGAGGTCTTTCCAGTTCACATGGAATTCCTCCAGTTTATTATTCCTTTGAGCACGAAGCATTCCAACACCAGCATATACCACAATTTGTTCAGCCATTCCCCAATTGAAGGGCATACCCTCGTTTTCCAGTTTTTTGCCACCAAAAAAAACATGGCTATAAATAACAAATACTTATTAAGCATTTTCTCTGGGTAAGGCTTTGCACTTTCCTGGGAATATGAAGAGTAGCACATTTATATAAAAGTTTACAATCTTGCTGGGGGAAATGTAAATAAATAACTAAGATATGAAGGAGAGAGATAAATAGAAAGAAGTCCAGGCAAAATATTTTTAAAACTTTGGAGGTTAAAAATGATTTTTACTTGAATATTGAATGAAGTAAGAGGAAGCTGCCAGGGTTGGCTTCTTAGAGGAAGTGGCATCTGAATTGGAGCTTGAAGGAAGAAAGACTTTAATACATAGAAATTTTGTTTTATGAATGAGGACTCTGAAGAACAAAGAAATGAAATAACTTTTTTTGAAACACACTGAGTGAAGTAGAAGAATTGGGATTTGAGTCCATGTCTTTTTAAAAAAAAACAACTTTTACCTTCTGTCTTAGAATTAATACATTGTTTTGGTTCCAAGGCAGAAAAGTGATAAGGGCTGGACAATGGAGGTTAAGAGACTTGCCCAGGGTCACACAGCAAGAAAGTATCTGAGGCCATATTTGAACAAAGGACCTTCCAGCTCTGAGCCTGGCTCTCAATGCACTGAGCCACTGTGTTGCCCCCCAAACTTTGCCTTTCAATATTACTAACCCAGAATTTCCCCTACTGTATCACGATGTTATTTACTCTTGGTGTAATCTGATTTTCTTTTCCTTGTTTTTTTCAAGATTTTTAAAAGGCCTTCCATATCCTTATTTATTCATCTTGGTACCTATTAGTTTGTTTTCACTTTTCCTGGTATCACAATGATGCTCCTTCCAACCTTAGCAGATGTTTCCCAAGTCCATATAGAGTTTCTGAAACAGCTCACTGTGAACTGCCACTTCACTTGAGACAAAAATCTTGGGTTGGGAGAGATGGAATATGTCACAATTCCTAGGATGTTGCTGATGAAGAGGGGAGTAAGAATAATAATCTAGACATTTTTATGGCCTTGGTGTGTGCTCAGAAATGTTATGTTATTTCATCTCGATTTTTGCTATTGTTTGGTAGTTTCAGTCTTGTCTGACCCTCTGTGACCCCATTTGGATTTTTCTTGGCAAAGGCACCGGAATGGTTGGCCATTTCCTTCTCCAGATCATTTTACATATGAGGTAACTGAGGTAAACAGGGTTAAGTGACTTGCCCAGGGTTATACAGCTACTAAGTGTTTGATTCCAGATTTGAACTCAAGACTTCCTGGCTCTAGACCTAGTGTTCTATTCATGGTACCATTTAGCTGCCCCATCTCAATTATTCATCTCAATAACCACTCACTAAGGCAGCTAGGCCATTTTACACATTCAATTCAATTCAACAACTCAGAGAGCATTTGTTCATTTAGAGAGGTTAAAAGACTTACCTAAGTCACATAGCTAATAAGTGACATGGATAAAAGCAGAATCTAAGTCTCCTCACTCCTCATTCAATGGTTTTCCTATTGTGCCCTCCTGCTCACATTTCCTTTGATTCCTTGAGTTGGCCCTAACAGATGGTTGGAGAGAAGAGGCAGTGGAGTTACTGTTGGGACAGGTGACAGTCTGATTGCTCAACCCCAGTCATCGAGGTATGGCCCTCTGTCTGGGCTGCTGAGGCTGGCAATGTGTCCTTGATGGTAGCCAGTCAAACTACCCGTGTCTTCCTCTGTAACTCCCTGCTATAAGCCAGGACTGCTTCTCACAGTGCCCTCTGCCATGCTGGCTCTGGCTCTGCACAAGCTCTCTTGTGATGTTGGCACCACATGGAATTTGTTTTCATTTGATTTTGCTTTCCTACAGTAGCATTTCTTGATTTCACTCCTACAAGCTGCCCTGGGCATTGCCCTACTGTTATGTCCCTCCTACTCCCTCAGGGATCTTTGATAGGGAATGAATCATCTCAGGTTTATCTATTCACAAAAAACATCCCTAAACATGGTCCTAGAGTTTAGAGCTGGAAGGGACTTCAGAAGACCCCTTGTCCAACCCTCCTCATTTTACAGATGAGAAATGGAATGATTTTTCCAAGGTCACACAGGAAGTAAATGGCAGAGGTAGGATTTGAACACAGGTCTTCTGATTCTAAATCTAGTGCTCTTTTCTTCTGCACCACAAAAGAATCCAGATATGCATAGCACCAATAGCCTTTAAGGGCTGCTAGAGCTCATCATCTCTGTGTTCTCTCAGATGCTGAATTTGAGTAGCTTCTCAGGACTGTTGCCAAATGGCACTCCATCTCAGTTTGTTTTTCTTCCTTAGGAAGCTGAGAACAATTATTTTTTCCTGTACTGTACTTTTTAACTTCCTGAATTATAGAGCCAATGGCATTTTTGATGTTATATTTGTTAGTTTAATAGAAACCTGGGCTGGAATGTTCCGGGAAAGGATAGCAATATGAGCTGAAATAAAACCACATATTATAAAGAGCAGGAAGGGTCGTCAGAGGCTATCTGGTCCAGCCTCCTCATCCTACATATAAGGAAATCGAAACCCAGAGAGGGACTAGCTCAAGGTTACTCATGGAGAAGGAATAAAAGCTAGGCTTCATTTATACATGCTCTGATTCTAAAGCCAGCACTCTGTTCTTTTAAATTCATATTGATAGCTTTTGTTTCTCTATCATGTACCTTTCTCAATGTATCCATCCTCCTCTACCCCAGTAAGACCCATTCTTCATTATCAACAAAATTTTAAAAAAAGGAAAAATAAATTTTAGTAAAACTAAGTAATGAGATAAGAAAACACAGTGTTCCTGACCCATAACTCCCTACCTCTGCAAAGAACTGGAGGGGTGTTATTTCACATATTTCTCTGGGGCTAAACTTGTTGTAATTTCCCACCATGTAGTTTCTTTTTTTTTTAATTAAAAAATTTAATTTTATCTTTATTCCAGTAACAAATTTACACATAAGTTTTCCAAAGTTATATGATTCATGTTCTTTCCCTCCCTTCTTGCCTTCTCCCTCCCGGAGCTGACAAGCAATTCCACAGGGTTATACATGTATTATAATTCAAAATCTATTTCCATATTATTCATTTTTGTTTGTACAAAACCTTTTCATATTTACAGTTTACATTTATAAGTTTACATTAATTTACAATTAATATAATCATAATATAATATAATTTACAATTAATATTCATTTTACATATTATAATGTTTTCTATCTCTTGTTTGGTCTTAAATTCTCCCCTTCCCCATAGATCTGACAGGAATACTATTTTGTGTTCACCTAATTTGCTTAACATTCATTTTTGTAAGAGTATAATCTTATAAAACCCAAACCGCAAATCATATATCCAAATAAACAAGCGATAAATCATGTTTTCTTCTGTATTTATGGAGATATGTAAGGGGGAAAAGGGGATTTGGAGTTGAATATATTAAAAGGTTAGGTGGCCAGGGAACTGAATAATTATCAATTCCCAATTAAAGAATAACCTCAAGGCAAAATTACTTTTATGAAAGATTTTTACAAAATATAAGAAAGAGTAGAAGCAGAGAGATGAAAAGAGGGTAGAATAAGAGATTTGTATTTAAATCTGGGCTTTAGCCCTGCAGGGCTCCAGAGGCCCAGCCATAGCCTAAAAGTCAATTAACAAGGGTTTTAACCACAAGGGCTTCTCCCAATCAAAGGAGCCTTCCAAAGGCTAGTACCTCCTGGGAGGTTAAATGAGTAATCCTTCTTCACTCACCATGTGTAGTTCTAAGAGAGAGATTTAAGAGCAGTCTCACCAAGGTCTCAGGGTCCCAGGTCCAGACCAAGATCTAAGCAAGAACCAGAAGAGACTCAGCTCGCTGAACTCTCTTTTTAAAGGGGCCTCTTTTGCATCACTTCCTGTGCTTTCCTCTTAGTTTATGTGTCCAATCAAAACAGACACTTTTCTTAGGACTGCCCAGAAGGCAGTCAGTAAATTCTGATTTGTCACTCACTCTAGCACACATGGGTTACAGACCTCCCAACTTGTGAGTTAAGTGGAGATGTTTTCACCTTTGGTGACTAAATCTAAAGATGGGCAGGGTAGATTTAATCTCATTATCACAGGTGGATAGTCTTCTTTTTTCATAAATTCCTCAGAATTGTCTTGGATCTTTGTATTTCCGACATGTAGTTTCAATAACTTTCCTTCCACTTACATTGCCATAGACATTGTGTATGTGTTCTTCTCTATCAGTTCATAAGAATCTTTTTATGCTTTTCTGTATTCATTATATTCATTGTTTCTTGTAGGGCAATTTATCATTTTATTGATGTACTATAACTTGTTTAGCTATTCCCCAATTATTGAGTATCTATTGTATAAATGGAATTAACTCTAGCCCATTCATAGTCAAAACTCTACTAGGCATAGAAATGATGTAATCCTCACCTCCCTTAGTGGGGAGGGGAGATGAGTTACCCACACGTGACAATAAGTAACAAATCAAGAACAAGGGACTGCCCTATGGGCAGTCCAAATCAGTGTAGAGACTGCCATTTGTCCACTTGAATTAGAGGTGGACCCACGGGAAGTGACGAAAGACACTATCTCTTTAAGTATGTTGGTTACTTCCTGTTGAGGGTGTTCCCGCTTTGAACTTGGTTCTGCAGGTAGTTGGATGAGTCCACAGACCGCTTCCACTCTGTATTGTCACGTGGGTAAGTTAGGCTGACTTCCTTGGCCTACCTAGGCCACTTCCAAACTCTGCCTTAAGTAGGCACTAGCCTATCTGGTTGCTAGGCCTTGTGGCTTGTAGCCTAATTTACTTAGCCTTCTAACCTTCTCTCTCCATCCAGGCCTCTGCAGGCCTGGACTAGCCTCTCCCTTTCTCTTTATTTCCTTACCTCTACCTTCCTAATTGTAAATAAACTACCTTAACCCGATTCTGACTTGGGTCTGATTTAATTATGGAATCAACCTGAACTGTTGATTCCTGGTGGCCACACTTTAAAATATATCTATAAATACCTAAAATCTCCTTTAACATTTTGGCGACCACGAAGGGATCTCGAACTTCCTCAATCTTCCTGAATTTTCTTAAATTCTTCTTTTACCTAAAAACTATCCCCTAAGTCAGCCTTCTCACAGCACGCTTTGGAACTGAGATCGATATAAAGCTGCCAGACTGGTGAGATCAAACGGGGGCCCTGAAAATTCAGCTAGGAGGCTGTTCCCTTGCCTTAGGGAACAAAATAACCCAATTAGCTGACCTTGGCTTCATCTGGGAAGGACTCCCATTTTTAGTTACCTTACTAGGCCTAGCAGACTGCTTGGTTCTCCTAGCCAGGCCAGGGACACACCTGAATAAGGTTTAAAAGCAGCCCTAATAGAAGCAGAAGGCATTAGACTCAGCATATTAGTAGATTTTAGGGAGAGTAAATTTTTTAGGCTACAACCAGGCCTTAGCTCGGTTCTCCATTTTATTTTTTAAAAAAACTCTGTATTTCTAGTTTTAAAATCTTTAGAAAAAGCAAAAGCCTGGTGGGGCCAGCTAGAATTTAAAACGCCTTTTTCCCCAGAGTAGAAAGCACATAGTTTAAAAAAAAAAAGAAAGAAAGAAATCCTTAAGACTTTTACAACTGAAAAGAGCCTCCCAGAACCAAAATTAGCCTTTGAAAGACACTCCCAACTGCCTCAGGCCAAAAGCCCTGTCTACCCTCAAAGAGCCTAATCTCTAGAACTCAGCCTCAGGCTATAGCCTTTGTCTTCTGCCAGGCAGGAACAAAAGGAAGTCTTAAACCCAAAAACAATAAAAACTTGAGCCCAACCCTTAGTAAAAGGAAGACCTTACCCGCTAGTGACATCTACTGACAAGAGTAAATTATAAGCAGATTTATCAATTTTCTAGAACAAAATGTGGTGGTTCCAACCCATTAGTGAATTAGTGCACACCGGAGTTCACACTTTAAGAAGATGGATCAAACTTATAGGAGTGACTCTTTTGTCTTTTTTTTTCAGGTCAGTAGTCCCACAAAATACATTTCAAGGGATATTTCTTGCACTGTATGTAAGTGTGATAGTACTGATTGTAGGTGGAATGGTTTATCTTTACCTCTCCCAAAAGAAACTACCAGAGAAGCTGGATGCCACTAACTCAGAGAGATTGAGTAAAATAGAGAGGAAAATAGAGCATATGGAGGAGGGCCAAGAGCAACTGCTGGCTTATATAAAAAACCATGCTAAGCATTTAAAAAGAGGAAACAGTTGAGAAAGAAATTCCAACAAAAGAGAGAATTATTCCTCCATATTTCCTCATTTGAGGATTCCTATGAAAGCGCTCCTGACACACCCTCCACTCAACCCATTGATATAGATATTGCCAACCCCTATCCTCAACCCGTTCCCCCTCCCCAACCGATCCTGACCCCTCCCCAACCTGTTCCACCCCATCCTCAGCCTGTCCCGTCCCCTCTGCAACCCATCCAACCCACCCCTCAGCCCCTCCTATGGACAGTCCTAGCTGCTAATGCTGCAGCCCCAACCCTCTCTGCCTCTCAAGATAATGCAGTGCTATTTCCTTTACAAGAAGTACCCACTTTTAATACTGAAGGAGACTTGGTGTCTGTAAGACACTTTACTCCCTTCAGCCCTGGCGATTTAGCTGGATTTAAAAAAATATGCCCACTTTTGAGAAAGAACCATTTATAGTTTTAAGAAAATTAGACAATATATTCCAAACTTATGACCCTAGCTGGCAGGATGTTGAAAATGTTTTAGATGAACTTCTGACAGTTGGTGAGAAAGAGAGGATCATTGCTCGGGCCAATCGTAATAAAGGTAAAGACGTACCTAACTGGCCTCTCAAGGATCCAAAATAGAATTACAATTCTGCAGCAGATATTAAAAAATTGCATGATGGCAGGGCGGCATTATTGATAGATTGATAGCCGTAAAAGCCTGTGCTGACACACAAGATACCTGGGCAAAATTCGAGGGAACTAAACAGCGTACCGATGAAACTCCCTCCCATTTTATGGACAGACTGATTGAGGTTGCAGAAATATATTTGGGCCTTGATTTAGGCATGGAACGGGATATTAAACATATACGTAGACAATTTGTAAAAAATTCCTGCAAAGTAGTGAAAGACTATTTTAAAACTAACTGCCCAACCTGGGAAACTCTGGACCTTGGGGAATTGAGGAAGGTAGCATCCTATGTTTTTAGAGGCCAAGCACATGTAAAAAGTGAAACTTGGGAAATGTATAAAACTACATTTCCCGTGATCCAACATGGTCCAACTGATTTCCGTTTCCGACGTCTTGACGCAGGGGAGAGCTTAAATCTCGTGGGTTAGGAGGGAGTGGTCTTTTTTGCCAGTAAGCGCTCTCTTCTTTGGCGAGTAGGGCTTGGCTAGGAGGCAGTATGGAGGCGGCAGTTTTGAATGCTTACAAGCGCGTGGTCTAATGATTTTATCTATCAACATGGCTTTAATTAAAATACTAATTTATATATTTATACAAGCCTTTATCATTTTTCATTCTTATACACAAGAACATGGGGATGGTACTGACTCAATGGATACTTTAAAAGCAGAAATCAAAATGCTAAAAGAAAAACTAAAAAATAAAGGAGAGATTATAGCCCCTCTTCAAGAATCTGACAATCAGCCTGCTTTCTGTTATTTCTTTATGAAAAAGGGCCATATAATGGGGACTTGTAGGACTTTCTTAAGGTTTTTCAGAAATCATACCCAGCCAGCAGATAACTATAGGAATAACAACAGGAACAGGAATAACAATAATAATGATGATGATTCCAGGAAGAGCAATTTTAGGCATGACAGGAATGCTAGAAATAAATCTCAGAATGATGATAACTCATACCAAATGACCCCACAACAGCATATCTTCAGTGGAGCTTGCCCCCGAACTAATCAGGGTGCTAATGTCCCTCGGGGGGGGGGGGCATGGAGCCCAAGCATCTTTATGAAGGTACGTGGGGGGAGGGAAGGCTTTGGAATCAAAAAGGGAAACCTTTGACTTTCCAGACCCTGATGTTCTAATGCCTATTATTCCCATACATTCCCCCCCAAATAGTAAGGAACCTCATGTAACCCTAAAAGTGGGAAATTCATATTACGATTGTTTGCTGGACACCGGGGCTTCAAGATCAGTACTGGTGAGCAAGCCAGATGTAAACTGTAATTCTATTGGCTCTCTAAACGTAGTAGGGGATCAGGAACACCTCAAAAGGTCCCAAAACTTTCATTTCGTATGGTAAGTCTCAGACCTTTATCAATCGAATACTCCTTTCTTTTAATGCCTGGATCCCCCACAAATTTACTGGGAAGGGATCTATTATGTAAACTTAATGCCATAATAATTTGCAATCCAGATGGTTCTCTGTCACTGGAATTGTGGGAGGATTCTTTAAACTTGCTCCCTGTACTTCTCTCAGAAGAACAGGAAGTAAAGGAGCCTCCCACTTTTGAAATCCCAGATGATATCCCGGAGTCTCTATGGGCCACATCTTCTACTGATGTAGGCTTACTTAAATCAGCTGTTCCTGTTCAGATTAGAAGAAGAGGAGGGCCAGCTCCCTCCATTCCTCAGTACCCCTTCTCAAAAGAAGCCATTGAGGGAATTACCCCAGTGATAAATTCACTAATTGAGCAAGGAATAATAATCCCATGCAAGTCAGAATATAATACACCTATTTTTACTTGTTAAGAAGCCAAAATTAGGCCCAGCTGGAAAACCCCAATATTGATTTGTTCAAGATTTAAGGGCCATAAACAATCATGTTATAAAGAGACACCCAGTGGTTTCAAACCCAAACACAATTATTTCTTCTATTCCCAGTACAGCCACTTACTTTATGGTCGTGGACCTGTGCTCAGCTTTTTTCTCAATTCCTATTCATGAGAATTCCAGACATATATTTGCCTTTACCTGGAATAATTCTCAGTGGGCGTGTCAGCGTCTTCCACAGGGTTATTGCAAGAACTCATCTATTTTTGCACAGATTTTGAGCCAAGATACAGATAATATAACATTTAAAAATAGTAAATTGATTAAATATGTGGATGACTTGCTCCTGGCTTCACCTGATGCTAAAACATGCCAAGAAGATAGTAAACATCTTCTTTTAGAATTACATAAAAGAGGACATAAGATATCAAAAGGAAAAGTTCAATGGTGTCTCCCCAAAGTAGAATATTTGGGGTTCATCTTGACAGCTGGTGCCAGCTATATATCCCCTAAGCGCATTGAAAATATTCAAAAATTGAGTGATCCTACCACTAAAAAACACTTAAGAGCAATCTTAGGAGCAACAGGTTTTTGCAGACAGTGGATCCCTTGCTATGGGGAAATTACGAAACCCCTTATAGCATTAACAAGAGATTTGGTCCCTGAACCACTTAAATTAGAGCCAGAGCACAAGTTAGCTCTATCGAATTTAAAACAAGCTATCCTCTCTGCTCCTGCTCTAGGCATCCCAGATTATAACAAGCCATTTACTTTATATGTACATGAGCGTAGAGGAGTAGCTTCAGGTGTTTTAACCCAAACTTTGGGACCATACCAGCGTCTAATTGCTTATTATTCAGCCCAGCTGGACCCTATAGCTGCAGGTGCACCGCCATGTCTTAGAGGTATAGCTGCCACAGCTCTATTAGTGACAAAAACTGTTGATCTAGTATTGGGATGCCCATTAACAATTATGTGTCCACATGAAGTGGAAGCATTACTGCTAAGACATAGAACACAGGCATTTTCTGATCAGAGAATTACAAGGTATGAAATAACCTTGCTAAATAATGAAAATATTACTTTAAAACATTGTACAACTCTTAATCCTGCCACCTTGCTTCCTGATTTACCAGTTTCAGAAGAATCTTTACATAATTGTGAGACACTAGTGTCCATGGCTAAAAAGCCTCGAGACAATCTCCTGGACACTCCTTTAGAGAATCCTGATCTAGTCTTATTTACTGATGGTTCTTCCTTTATGAGGGATGGCATACGCTACACTGGAGCTGCTGTAGTTACAGAATTTAACACTGTATGGTCAGCTTCACTGCCCTCAAATCTAAGTGCTCAAGCCGCAGAACTCATAGCCCTAAAACATGCATGTATAATTGCCAAAGATAGAAGGGCAACAATTTATAAGGATTCTCGATATGCATTTGGAATATGTCATGCAGTGGGTATGTTATGGCTCCAGAGAGGATTTTTAACCTCAGCTGGAAAATCTATAGCTAATACAAAAATTATTAATGAAGTTCTTTCTGCTCTCCAGTTACCAAAAGCCCTTGCTGTAGTTCATTGCTCTGCCCATACAGGTGGCACTGACCCTGTCTCTAGGGGAAATGGCCGGGCAGATATTGCTGCAAAGCTAGCAGCTATAGAAGGGCTTGAATTAATTTTAACATTAACAACCACTGATGACTCAAATTTATCACTTTCCTATGATGAGAAGGAAGTAACAAAATGGAAGCAGAAATTTAAAGCTAAACAGATAAATGGAGTATGGGTGTCCTCTGAAGGAAAACCCCTGCTCCCTAGACACTTTTATTGCCAAATTTGCCAATCTATTCATAAAAATGGTCATTTTGGTACCCAGGGCATCGTAGACTCTGTTAAGAGAGTATGGATAGCTCCTGGCATAACCACTATAGCCTCTAAAGTGTGTGCAGCTTGCCTTACCTGCCAAGCATATAACCAACACGCCTTTTGTGGCAAGGCTTTTGGTGGGTGTCCATTGGCTTACACACCTTTTGAGCACCTACAATTGATTTCATAACAATGCCAAAGGCTGGACAATATAAATTCTGTCTAGTCATAGTGAATCAACTGACCAGGTGGCCAGAAGCATTTCCTACTGCCTGAGCCACATCAGCCGTTGTTGCCAAGGTGCTTTTAAAAGAAATCATTCCTCATTTTGGTCTGCCTGCACGTATTGACTCAGACAGGGGGAGTCACTTTACTGATTCAGTTTTATCTGAAATATATTCCTGTCTGGGAATAACTCCAAAATTCCATGTACTATATCACCCCCAGAGCTCAGGCCAAGTTGAACGGATGAACAGAGAACTTAAAACTATGATTGGCAAATTATGTACTGAGACACATCTAAAATGGCCTAAAATTCTCCCTCTAGCTCTATTTTATCTTAGAAGCAGGTCTAGGGGAGATCTACACATCTCAACATATGAGATGCTTTTTGGACATCCTCCTATACAGGCTAAACCCTTTTCTCCTGCATATACATCACTATTAGGAGGAGATACTTCTATTGCTTCCTATATATAGCAATTGCAGCACAAACTGCGTGAACTCCATGAATCTGGAACTGCAGTACAAGCAGGACCAATAGACTTTTCACTTCATGACCTAAACCCAGGAGACAAGGTGTATATAAAGAACTTCCAGTGCACTGGGGCAACCCAGCCTTCATGGGATGGCCCATTTGAAATTTTATTAACTACCCCAGCAGCAATAAAGATTGGAGAAAAGGACTCTTGGATTCATTGCTCACATGTAAAGAGGGCAACTTCTATTGAACCTGTTTGACTGTTTCCTGTTACCTGCATTGGAGATAACAGTTCATGGACTTATGGAAGCTAATTTTGGAATCGCATTGGTTGTCTTGATTCTTTCCCTGAATTTATTTTTATTTTTCTTATTGATTTTCCTAACATCTTTTAATAGAATAATTGATATTTTTTGTCTTTTTTCTCATTTCTTGTACTTAAGTACATATAATCACTTAATTTTTTCATTATTTTTTGCAATGCTATAATTTATATATATATATATATACATTTGCTGTAATATTACTGCTTACTCACAAGGTTTAGACTTTGGGAACTTGCCATATATTGTTAAATGTTATGGGACTGTGATTAATGCTTCTGTCTGATTTTAGGAGAAGGGAACACATGAGCCATTAATATTGCTAAGAAAGCACAAGGTCATGGAGACCTACTGACCAATCCAATGGGATTGATGAGAACATCTGCACAGTGCCAAGGAGCACAAGGTCAAAGACATCATACATATACAGGTGGGACTGAGGTATTCCCACGTCAACACTAAGGACTTGAACTCAGTGTAAGAATCGAAGCTGTGACGCTTAACATATGTTAAGACGTAGGACTCTCCAAACTACACTGCCAGTCAGGTACCGCAGGTTGGCTATCATCTGGCTCACCCATATATTCCTGAGAATGAAGGGAATGACAGACACTTCCCTTGCATATAAATCTGGTCCTTTTTTCTCTCTTATAGAATGGCAACTTCCTGTAGTCTTAGCTGCGAATGGGTAAGTGCAGTATTACTGTATTGTGTCCTACAGACTAGTAGGATGGAAATTATATTAATTGGACTCTAATACAAGGGCCTATTATAAAGTTATTTTGTTTCTTCAAAAATTTTATATACATAGCTTTTGATATTTTGATTCTGATTTTAATGTTTTCTTTTTCCAAAGTTTCAATTTTCTTCTATTTGATTTTTATATACTTTTGTTTTTTGTTTTTTTTTTCTTTCAAATTTACTCATACAACCCCAAGACTCAACCATATATCTTGAGCTGATCTGGGTACTTCTTTCTAAATACCCACATCAGGGGGGATTGTATTTTTATACAATACAAGATTTAATTGCATTTTGTTATAAGATTTAATTTTTTATTTTGTTCAAGAAAATTCTCAGGGAAAGAAATTTGCTGATTCCTTAATCCAGAGAATGAACTGTTTGCAGAGAGATGCCTGAAGAATCTACATTTAATCAAGAGTTTCAGAATGAACTTTGGGTTACAATTGATTGAACTGATGGGGTTTGTTGCATCAGACGATCCAGAATGAACTTTGGGTATAAATGAATGGACTGATGGGTTTTGTACAGCTACTTTAATTGTACATGTTATGCCAATAGGGGACTGCCCCCAATTGGTTTCTTGTCAGTGCGCTTAGCAAAACATTGGTTTTGCTTTCTCTCTTTTCCATTCCCCTCTTATCTCTAACTATTGTAGTTAGAAGACCTTTGTGAGTATAAGATGATTATGTAAAATGATCACTTGGGGTGACTAGGCACCCAATGATCATCAGGGGGGATTGTGTTAATGGAATTATCTCTAGCCCATTCATAGTCAAAACTCTACCTACCGGAGATGGTATCATCCCCACCTCCCTTAGTGGGAGGGGGATGAGTTACCCACACGTGACAATAAGTAACAAATCAAGAACAAGGGACTGCCCTTTGGGAGGTCCAAATCAGTGTAGAGGCTGCCATTTATCCACTTGAATTAGAGGTGGACCCCCAGGAAGTGACGAAAGACACTATCTCTTTAAGTATGTTGGTTACTTCCTGTTGAGGGTGTTCCCGCTTTGAACTTGGTTCTGCAGGTAGTTGGGTGAGTCCACAGACCGCTTCCACTCTGTATTGTCACGTGGGTAAGTTAGGCTGACTTCCTTGGCCTACCTTGGCCGCTTCCAAACTCTGCCTTAAGTAGGCTCTAGCCTATCTGGTTGCTGGCTTGTAGCCTAATTTACTTAGCCTTCTAACCTTCTCTCTCCATCCAGGCCTCTGCAGGCCTGGACTAGCCTCTCCTTTTCTCTTTATTTCCTTACCTCTACCTTCCTAATTATAAATAAACTACCTTAACCCAATGCTGACTTGGGTCTGATTTAATTACGGAATCAACCTGAACTGTTGATTCCTGGTGGCTACACTTTAAATATATATCTATAAATACCTAAAATCTCCTTTAACACTATATTGTTTCCAGTTCTTTGCTACTGCAAAAAATCCCAAACCTTTACCTTCTTAGTATCATTTCTAAGACAGAAGAGTGGCAAGTGCTAGGTAATTGGGGTTAAGAGACTTGCCCAAGGTCATACAGCTAGTACCTAAGGCCAGATTTGAATCTAAGTCCTTCCAACTTTAGGCCTGGTACTTTATGTTATCTACTTGCCCTAAAAAGTACATTTTCTGTGACTTTTTTTTTTAACCCCGACCTTCTGTCTTTGAATCAGTACTGTGTATTGAGTCCAACTCAAAATAGTGGTAAGGGCTAGGCAATGCAGGTTAAATGACTTGCCCAGGGTCACACAACTAGAAAGTATCTGATGTCGGATTTGAACTCAGGATCTCCCATCTCTAGGCCTGGTTTTCAGTACATTGAGCCATCTAGCTGCCTCCCCAACCTTTTCTTTTTTTTTTTTTTTTAAGTAATTTTTTCCACACAATTTCAAATTGCTTTCCAGAATGGTCAAACCAATTCACAGCTCCAGCAATTCTACAACCTTTCCAACACTGATTATCTCATGTTTCATCCTCTTTGCCAGTTTATTAAATGTGAGATGAAATGATAGAGTTGTTGTTTTAGAGGTGCATTTTCTTATTTTTTAAATTGATCTTTTGTTGTATTTTGTTTTTTCTTCACCTATATTTTCCACTATATTCTTCCCCTGAAGTCCTCCTAGAGAGACACATAATGAAGAATAAAAAAGAAGTAGGGGGATGAAAAGGGGTGAGAGGAGGTGTCATTTCTTATCTTTTCTTTGGGGTCAAGCTTGGTCATTATAATTAATTTTTATTTTTAATTTTAATTTTTTAAAATTTTAAACCCTTAACTTCTGTGTATTGACTTATAGGTGGAAGAGTGGTAAGGTAGGCAATGGGGGTCAAGTGACTTGCCCAGGGTCACACAGCTAGGAAGTGTCTGAGATCAGATTTGAACCTAGGACCTCCCGTCTCTAGGCCTGGCTCTCAATCCACTGAGCTATCCAGCTGCCCATTTTGTAGCATTCACTTTCTCTTGTTTTGTTGATGTCTTCTTTTATATAATATACATTATTTTCTCATTATAATAGATACATTATTTTCTTGTTTTTGTTTGCTTCACTTTGTATCAGTTTATATACCTCTTCTCATGCTTCTCTCTCTTTACCATGTTCATCATTTTGCTCAGCAATATTCCATTACCTTTCCCCTAGATTGAGTGAGGAAGTGACAAGGGGGAATTTAGAAATTATGTGGCAACTATTATTTTTATTCTGATCCAATTGGATTTTAATACAAATTCACTGCAATAAATTCCAAGTTTATATCATGGGATTATAGAACTGAGAATTGGAAGGAATCTTGGAAACCATTTAGTTTGACTCCTAAAAGGAAAACGGATTTAGAAGTTGGGTTGACCCTATAGGCCCATTTACTCTAATCTCTTTACCTAATATTGCAATTTGTTTAGCCATTCTCCAATGGACATCAAATGTATATGGACCTTTTTTTTTTTTTTTTTTTTTTTTTTTTTTATCGCCAACATCCTTGAAAAGTATACTTAGCCATGGCATGTCTGGATCAAAGGATACGGACATTTTAGTTAAATATTTTACTTAATTGCAAATTACTTTCCAGAATGGTTGCTCCAGTCCATATCACCACCACCAACACATTAATTAACATAGCTGTTTTTCCCAAACCCCAGCAATATGGGCGTTCCTATCTTTTGTTGTGTCTATCGGTTCACTAGATATGAAATGAAATGTAAAAGTTGTTTGGATTTGTGTTTTTCTTCTTATTAATGATCTGCAGCAACGTTCTACATGGTTCTTAATGTGCTGGCAAATTCTTTTGGAAACTTTTATATCCTTTGAATAGCTACCAATTAAAGAATAATTTTTGGCAATAAAGTCTCAATAAACATGACTAATTTGTTTTCTTAGCTAGTTACTAGTGTTCTGTTCTCTGACTCAGAGAAGTTCTTGTTTCCTTCATAAAAGTAACATGGCTTAGCCTCATCTTTACATTGATGCTTTGCAATTACACTCTAGATTTTTAGTGACTACGTTAACTGATGGGTGTGTGTGGAGATATTCACATCCTTCTTCCCATACAGATAGATATCAGACTCTCATTAGAGATATTTGAGACAAAGCTTTTTTCCCCTGACCAACTTCTTCTTATCCTACTTGCATTCTTTGTGCAAAAGATGTTCAATTTCATGTAATCTATATTAGTTATCTTTATTTTTTATGAAGTCCCTTGTTTGGTGAAGAGTTCATTCTCTAAGCATATCTGTGAAAAGTATTCGATTTGTATCAGTTCCCTTCTAATATTTACTGATGATGTGACCTTTAAAATTTAGGTCCTGAATCCATGTTAAAGTTATTATAATATATGGTATAAGATACTGATCTAAACATAATTTCTGTAGGACAGTTTTCCAGTTTTCCCCAAAATCCATTTCAAGAAGGGAATTCTTCCCCAAGAAATGTCTTCAAATTTATATCCTCAAGTTGAGCCTTCTTTCCACTACAACACAAAAGCTATAAATATAGATCTTAAAAATTCCTCCAAGTTATTATTTCATATTGTTCCCACAGGGCAACTTCTCATTTTATCTGATGATCCTGTGGATTTTGAGATATGGACTTTCCTCATTGAACAAAGAAGTAGCCATCATCCCAAAACACAAGGTAAGAAGGCACCAGCCCGAGAAGCTGTTGCTATTATAGAAAGAATTCCTATAGAAAACAATATTGCTTACATTGTGGAGAGATTTCTCTGTAAAAAAGCTGAGCAAAAGCCAGTGTGAATTTCCGTAGATTGAAAGAAAGAGATGAACATAGGGGAAATTTAGAAAGTGTTGTCGTTTAGTCATTTCAATCGTATCTAATTCTTCATGACCCCATTTGGGGTTTTCTTGACGTGGAGAGCAGCTATTTTTGTGCTGCCCCAATGGGTTTTGATATAAAAGCACTGCAATCAATTCTGGCTCTATATTAGGATCAAAAGAGTGAGACTGGAGAGGATCTTGGAAACCATTTTGTTTGATTCCTCAAAGGATCACAAATTTAGAACTGAAGTGGAACTTAGTCATCTACTTAAACCTTTTTATTTTATAATTGGAAATACTATGGCCCAGAGAAGAGAAAAGAATTGCCCCTTTGTCATAAGTTGTCATAAGCAACTCAACCAAAGCTTTGAACCCTGGTCTTTTGAACTTGCCACTTAGCACATTGCCTGGTGGAGAATTTTAATGCTTAAATGTTTAGCGATTGAGTAGACATCCACTGTTTTTTTCATTTCTCATGAATGAATGAATTCCAAAGCCTAAAGTGGTTCCTATGTGACAAACTTTGTCCTGAGTCTTGGGGATATAAATACAAAAGCAAGACATCTCCTACCCTCAGAGAGCTTATAGTGCAATAGGAGAAAGACTCTCTGTCTGTCTTTGCCTCTCTCTGTTTCTGTCTCTTTGTCTTTATCTCTGTCTCTATCTCTCTGTCTCTGTCTCTCTGTCTGTCTGTCTGTCTGTCTCTCCTCTCTGTCTCTCTCTGTCTCTCTCTCTGTCTCTCTGTCTCTGTCTCTCTGTCTCTCTCTGTCTCTCTGTCTCTCTGTCTCTGTCTCTCTCTCTCTCTCTCTCTCTCTCTCTCTCTCTCTCTCTCTCTCTCTCAGTCTTTCTGACTCCAGGGCTGGTATTCTATCCACTGTGCTATCTAGCTTATTATCTCATTATCTTCTCACAAAAGACTATTTTATGACTGCTTCAATTCCCCCCCTTTTATTTTAGATAAAAAACAGTACTTTCCCCTACTATTGTCATTATGATGATTTTCTTGTGTGTACTTTTTTCTTTCTCTTTCCAAAGGTTGTCCCTCTCAAGTGTGTCTAGGAGAACTCTCCTCTGTGGAATTGCCCAGTTTCCATCTTTATAGTTTCCTATCATCTAAATGTGCTCTGAGTTTGGAAAGAATGTTTTTTTTTTCTTTAATTGCTGCTTAACACGGTGTCTTTGGAAAGCTGATGACATAGAATGCTTTTGCCAAAAAGGTCTGATGAAAGGTTGAAGATTTCACTTCCATTTCTGAGAACAGTGCCCACTGTCTTGTCCTCTACCCAGGGAGGAGACTAAAAAGTGGGACTGTTTCATCTTCTTAGAGGGTTATATCGTTTAAACCAGTGATGGGTAAACTTTTTAAAGAGGGGGCCAAAGGAAAGGAAACGCTCATCTGTCAGTCTGTTTTTAAGGCAACTCTTTCGAAGTTTCATTGTATTGTATCTTACTCACTGTATTCATCAGATTGGGAATAATGTCACACGGCCCGGATAGAACATTTCAAGGGGCTGCATCTGGCCCACAGGCTGTAGTTTGCCCATCACTGGTTTAAACTATTACCTGAAAGAGAAATTCTTTCTACAACATATCAGACAAGTTTCTGCTTGAAGATCTCCAGCAATGGGCTGCTTTGAAGCAGGTCATTCTATTAGGAGCTGTGTTTTCAAGTAAAATACTTGGTTTCCCCTTGACCCAGGCAGGACCAAAACTGAAAAACAAACTAACAAAGGAAGGAATGAACAAACAACAAAAACCTCTCCATAATGCAATACCTGATCTCATCACCAGGTGGTACCACATGCTTTACTAGCATAGCTGACTAGGCTTGTGTAAGCAGCTTCTCTGTGCTATTGAGCCATTTGCCGGGTACTGTTTAAGCATGCTTAAACCTTAGACCATCACTCCCCCTTAGTGTTTTTCATCTAAAAAGCATGATTGACAATGATACATGTAAAACCCAGTGGAATTGTGCATCGGCCAAGGGGGACTAGGGAGGCTTGGAGGAGAGTGAAAGAAATGATATATGTAACTAGGGGAAAATATTCAAAATAAAAATGAAAGAAACTTGGAAAAAAAATAATGTAGATTAAAAAATAATAAAATTCTCCCCATCCCCCCCAATAAAAACAAAAATAAAAAATAAAAAGCATGATTGAAAAGCACCATAATTCAGGACTTGCTTGGTTTTTGCCCCTATTCACAAAACGCTTCAGTCCATTTCCCAATTTCAGTTACCTGAAAGGATTATTCATTCATATGGAAATTCTTATAGAGCAAACAAAATTTACTATGTTAGTTTTACCACCCCTGAGCGCTGCTCACCCCCTCCTCCTAGAGAGATCTGAAATGTCAATTCCTTCTACTCAGTTTCCTACCACTTATGTGCTCCAGGTAGCTGAGTCACTTCTCAAGCATTTTGTTCTCAAAGGCAAAAGGTGCAAGGACGTTTTCTAAGCTGCCTCACCATTCTGCACTCCCCTTCTGGCTGAACCAGTCTGACCTTTACTCAGTACCTTCATAGGCTTTTTATCATCCTTCTAGCTAGATGTCTCTAGTCAGAGGATTTTCAGATCTCCCTATCCTGCCCCGTTGTCTTTGCTGATCCAGAGCAAAGCTGAGGGACTTATGAGAAAGAAGCTATCCACATCCAGAGAAAGAACTGTGGGAGGAGAAACCCAGAAGAAGAACAACTGCTTGAACACATGGGTTGATGGGGATATGATTGGGGATGTAGACTCTAAACGATTACCTTAGTGTAACTATCAATAATATGGAAATAAGTCTTGATCAATGACACATGTAAAACCCAGTGGAATTGTGTGTCAGCTCCTGGCGGGGGAGCAGGATTTGAGGAGAGGGAAAGAACACGAATCATGTAGCCATGGGAAAATATTCTAAATAAAATAAATTAATTAATTTAAAAAAAGAAAGAAACACAGCTCCTTCTCTCATGGCTTATGATAAGAGACTTTCTGACATTATTTTTTCTGCCATTTATTTAAGATAAGAATAGCATATAATTAACCAGTCTACAAAATCGAGCTTGATATATCAACTGTAACGTTGGTATGATTGGCTAGTTTTCTGTGTTATGTGATCTAGATCTCCCCCCTTTGCCATCAGTTCTTTGATGTGTACATCATCTTCCCATATTGTCCTTTGAAAAGACATTATATCTATCTTGCTTATGCATCCAAAATCTATACAATATATTTTAAAATGGATGCCGGAGGCTGACTGACTTTTTGGTATTTATTCAGTGTAGCTCACATTCTGAGCCTACAGGGTTCCAATTTCTGGGTTGTTGATTGTATGACTGGGAGCAGAATCTAATTTATGGATTTTCAGGTAATTTCTGTCACCAACTTAATGATTTTATTGGGAAACAAGAATATTCCTTCATTCTACAACTATTTACTAAGTAACTACTATATTCAGAGTTCTGTACTAAGAATTAGAGGATATACAATGTCTAGATAAAACATGGAGCTTGCAGTCTGCTTAGAGGGTACAGTATCCTCATTCATTCATTCATTCACAAGGACTGAGTTGGGATTTGAACCAAGGTGTTTTGATTTTCAAGTATAATCCTCAAGGGGCACTAATCAAGCTTTGGGCATGTCCTGTAGGACCTGACCATGCCTAAGGAACTAATTTCCCCTTTATATTCTATTCTCCCTAGCAACTCTCTATCCCAGTCCACTTAGTTTTCTGAGCAAGAAGAGATGCCTTCTCTCTTCACTTTAATTCCTGTTATGTTCCTGTAGCTTTTTAATTGGGGTGTGTGTGTGTGTGTGTTTTTTTTATAAGGATAAAAAATAATAAAGGCTAAGATAAATATATAAATTAGTATTTTAATTAAAGCCATGCTGATAGATAAAGTCATTAGACCACACGCTTGTAAGAATTCAAAACTGCCGCTCCAGCCATTATTACCTCCCGTCTCTTCCTGAGTCTGCTGGCCAAGAAGCTATTGAAATTGCTTGCCAGCCTTCCAGACTGCATTTAATAGTAGAGGTTTGAGTTTCACAAAAATTTGAGCCCCATCCAATTTAAGGATTCAGAAATCAACCGTGTGAAATACTAGAAATATATCCATAATTCTGGTCCATGAACACTTTGCTCATGAGAGTCAGCTTTTGAATACATCGTTAATATCTTCATGATTTTTTTATACCTGAAACCCTTCAGAAAATAAATAGTGAAAGGGGGAGACAAAAGAACAGAAACATCCTGCCCTCTTAAGCCTCCTGGCAGAGTTAAGTCGCAGCAGGGGATAAGAGAGTAATGGACTCGGGCAATAAATAGAAGTTCCCCTAAAATATAGCCTGGAAGAGAGGAAGGAAGGTATTGTGGGTTGGAGGTTTGTGTGCTTTTCCCTTTCAAGATTATGCTTTCCTCTGTCCACACAGGATCTCCAATAGTCTTCTATATTTCTCAACTATGATCCTCAGCAAACAATCCCAGAGGGCAATCTGCCTCAATTTCCTTCCTACTCCTGTATGGCCTGTCCTCATAGCCACAATGAGTTTTTCATGTCATTCTAAACTTTATAAGTTCCTTTTTATCCTCTCCTCTCAAATCCCTTCCCTTAAGGAGTATTTGTGTTTGTCGGGGCTGAGGGCAACCTTGAAAGTGTGGGTACTGTCTCTTCAGTGAGTCAGGTCCCTCTCTTTCCCCGGTTTTCTTTGTCTCCTTGTGGATATAGCTAAATGAGGCAAATGCATAGTTTACATAGATGTTATTTAACCACTCTAGGACTCCTGGGGTGACCAGGTAAGATGATAATTAAAAACTGAAGCTAGGAAATGTATGTTATTGTTCAGTCACTTCAGTCATGTCCGAATTTTCATGACCCTGTTTGGCTTTTCCTTGGCAAAGAAACTAGAGTGGTTTGCCATTTCCTTCTCCAGCTCATTTTTACAGATGAGGAAACTGAGATTGTCACTTTCCCAGGGTCACACAACTAGCAAGTGTCTGAGGCCAGATTTGAACTCAGGAAGATGAGTCTTCCTGAAATCAGACCCAGCACTCTGTCCACTGGGCCACTTCAATGCCTTTGGAAATATATGCAGGAAAAGGTTTCCCAGAGGTTTTTATTTTATTTTTTTATTTTAAAAAATAACCATTAGGGGCAGCTAGATGGTGTAGTAGATTAAGAGTAAAGTCCAGAGACAGGAAGTCCTGGGTCCAAATCTGGCCTCAGACACTTCCTACTGTGTGACCCTGGGCAAGTCACTTAACCCCCATTACCTAGTCCTAAGGGTTTAAAAAAATAAATTATAAAAATTAAAAAATATTCAATACATATAGTATTACCAATGATGATCAATTATAAATAATATCATCATTATAATCTTACAATTATATTATTAAGAACCCAACGAGATGATTGTTCTGGTAATCTGAGTTTACACATTCTTTAGAAACAAAGGATTTGTGTCACAGCCATTCGTGGGATACATGGTGCTGAGTGACTGGATCTGAGGGCCATTGTAGCAGTGGAGAGAGAGAATTAGCCTGCTAAGGAGACTAGTTGCTAGAGAGAGAACATGAGATAAGGAAAGACAGGAAAGATTTGGGCCAGCCTTCTTAAGAAGGACTGAGCGGAAGAATCATGGCACCATGACTAGGGGCTATGATCTTTATTGTGACAAAGAGAAAGACTTTTATACAGGGTAAAATATTAAGCATTACAACATTCTTGGGGGGGGGTGTTACTTTCCCACAGGATGATATTTATGAAAATGACTTCACACATGAAATTGAACTTCACACGGGGTTGCTATTACAGACATAAGCAGGTTGAAAAACAGTGATTGTTGGATTGCCAATCTGTTCTTGGGGAAAGGAAAGTTTGGTACTTTCAGTCATGATGTTAAAAGGGCTACTTTGCTCTTCAGAGTGCAGGGGGACTCAGGGTTTAGTGATGACCTTTGGCCGAGAGCAGTAGTGTCTTTATGTGAGAGTTTGGGACCTTGCCAGCAATCTCAGGCAAACATGGTGCTTTCCTCAGTGGCCCTCACAGATTTATTTATATTTTTCTTTAATTTTTTTTATTAGTAGTAGGATTTATACACAAGTATTCTGTTTCCCCTCTCCCTCCCCTGCAACAAGACAGCATCTGGGGGACAGGCATGTTCATATAAATTATGTCTTTCATGTTTCAACCTTTCAGTTCACTTTCTGGAGGTAACATTCACAATTTATTCTTCAAGAGTTAAATCTGTAGCTGTGAATGATGTTCTCTTGGTTCTACTCAGTTCACTATTCATTATGCTATGTAGTTCTTTCCAAGTTTTACTAAAATTAGTTTGTTCATCATTTCTTATGGGCAGTAGGATTCCATCATAATCATATCCCACAATTTGTTTAGCCATTCCCCAAACTGATGAGCAATTTCCAGTTCTTTGCCACCACAAAGAGAGCTGCTATAAATATTCTGGTACATATAGATTCTTTTCCTTTTTCCGTGATCTGCTGGGCCTAAGGGAATACAGAGTTTTATAACTTTTGGTGTATAATTCCAAGTTGCTCTACAAAATGGTTGGATCAATTCACAACTCCATCAACAATATATTAGTGTCCTCATTTTTCCACATCCTCTCCAACATCTGCCATTTTGTCCCTTTGGCAATATAGTTAATCTGACGGGTGTGAGATGATATCTCACAATTGTTCAGTTTGTATTTCTCTAATCAGTAGTGATTTAGAGTATTTTATCAAGTATTCTTTTATTCTTGAAAAGACTTCTACCTAGATTTTTGTGGACTGTGAAACAGAGAAGGAAGAAGTTGGAGCCATTCAAGCCCATTCTGCCACAAGGCAAGGAATAGGATAGAGGCATGCTGCTCAACTATCTCAAGTAGAGGAAATCAGAGCCAGAAGAGAGATCACTTTGTGAGGCCCTTTATAGACTTGGCACAAACCAGAAGAGGTAAATTGTAGGATGCAGAGGCATCAGATTCCAGGATGCATGGTAGAGACTGGAGCAGGGCAAATTAGGGATGCCCAAGTTGAGGCACAGCCACTGTCCCACAGAAGGGCAAAAGTTGGTGCAGAGAGAGAGGAGGTAGAAATCTAGGTCATAGTTTCTTCCTTCCTTTGTCCCTCAGAGTACAACAGAGCCAGCACCCACTGCTATTTCAAATCTACTCAGTTCCTTTCCCTTCAATGTCCCCTCCGACTGGTTTGGAGGGAGATAGTGAGAAAATGAAGAAATCAACTCCAGCTGTGATATTTATGCCACTTGCTAATGGAAGTTCTACCTATGGTTTGTTTATACTATCTGCCAGTGGCAATAAATCACCAGGCTACTACGAGTAAGATGTCAAGACCTATGAATGGGAGGGGCATGACTGACAGCAGTGAAGCCAGGCTATGGCTTCACCATGAAGAGCTTGACAAGCTGGTTGAGAGGGAGATTTTTATATTTGGGGGAAATTTTCTGAAAATATTCCATAAGATAGCTGCTAGACTATTGCTGAACCTGGAATAAGTTGCAGATGGGGTGGAGTGGAATAGGTACCAATCTGTTATCTTGGGTATCATCTAGTGGCCAAACAATATATTTCCCTTACTGCTCAGATGACTCTTGGGCAGATCATAGGGCATATGTGCTTTCTCACTGGATTAACAGAGAGGGAGAAAGGAAATGAGCCAATTTCAGTAGGCATTAAGTGCTTCTGTTGGCACTGCCCCCAGCATTATTGATAGCCAAACCTTATTATGCACAAAGGAGTTTTTGCAATTTTAAAATCATCTTTCATTTCTGGATTGGTGTGGTTTCACTTTTTCCCAGATTATTGTGCTTTTTCTAGATTAACTCAATGTTTCTCTCACCCCTGGAAAGTTTCTCTAGTATCCTTTTTTTATAATGCCCCCCCCCCTTTTAAGGTAGAGTGTCCAGATTGCCCTGCTGTGATTATCAAAGAGGGTAGTGGAAATAATAACACCCTGGAGATTTGAGAAAGGTTGGTGTGCCACCCCCAGACATTATCTTGTTCGATCCTAATACTCATCCTCTAAGATGAGTAGAATATTGTACAGCTCTTGTTCAGTTCAATAATTCAGCAAATTATTAACTTAGGTTAAATCCTTGTTCCAAGATCACATCATGAGTAAGTAGTAAGGCTGGGATTAGAATCTGAGCTTCTGACTCCAAGTTTCTGGTGCCTTCTCAGGCAGTCAGTGCCAGGCAACAGTCATCAGTCAACAAATATTTTAGTGTCTACCATGGACCAGGCACCATGAGAAGCCCTGGGAATACAAAGGCTAAAACATGGTAGTCCCAGAAGGAACGCCTAGAGGTAGGCTGGGATGGTGGGGAAGAGGAAAGAGGTCTCCTGAGGAAGGTGGGATTCGTGCTGAGTCTTGAAAGAAGCCAGGAAATCCAGGAGGTAGAGGTGAGGCTATCTCACCATTGTAGGCCTAGGGGATGGTCAGCAGCAATATACATAGCTGAGATGAAATGTTGTCAGTATATCATTCTGATCATTTTTCTTTTATTCACTTCTAACAGCCCAAAAGGAGCAGCTAGGCAGTACAGTGGCTAGTAGATCAACCTTAGAGTCAGGAAGATGTCTTCCTGAGTTCAAATCTTCCCTCAGACACTTATTAGTTATGTGACCTTGGGTCAGTCACTTAAACCAATTTGCCTCAGTTTCCTCATCTGTAAAACAAACAGGAGAAGGAAATGGCAAGCCACTCCAGTATCTTTGCCAAGAAAACTCAAGATGAGGTCATCAAGAATCAAACACAATGAACAAAATAATAGTCCAACTAGAAAGAGCAAAAGGAAGGAAGTAGTAGCGCTGATATTGTGATGAATGACAATCTGATGCTTGGGCCCCAGCCACCGAGGTGTAGCTCTTAGCTGAGGCTGCTTTGATTAGATGTGCCATGGCCAATGGCCTGCCCTGCAGAACCTGCACATTCCTTGCTCTGAAGCAGAACTGCCTCTCATTGCCTTTGCACTGTCTGTCCCCATACTTGGAAATGCTCTACCCAATTTCCTCCAGCTCTTGCTTTCCCTGGTTTCATTCAAGGCTAAGCTCAAACCCCACCTCCTACAGGAAGCCCTTCCTACTTCTCTTTCCCTACCTTGACTACTCACTTTCCCTCTGTGATTATTGAGTTTTTACTTTTGTATTTCTAGGACTTCAAACAGTGCCTGGACCATAGTAAGTGCTTAAGAAATGCTTGTTGAAGGACAGCTAGGTGGCTCAGTTGGTAGAGAGTTATGCCTGGAGATGGGCAGTCCTGGGTTCAAATTTGGCCTTAAACACTTTCTAACTGTGTGACCTTAGGCAAGTCACTTAACCACACTTGCCTAGCTCTTCTGCCTTGGAACCAATACTTAGTATTAATTGTAAGAGAGAATTTATTTTAAATAAATAAATAAATGCCTGATGACTGCTAACCATTGACTTTGGGCTTTAGCTGTTTGAAGATCACTGCATAAGATTTCTTGTGGCTGGCATTTGTCCCATGTGGATCTGATTTTCATTTGTTCTCTCCCCGCCCCCCCCACTTAACATTTACTTTCCTACACCTGCAAGGAGTCCTGAGGAGAGCCCCAGATTTATATCTCATCATGAGAGAAGAACTATCACTGGTTTAGTTGTTCATGATAGCAGCTCTGAACCTTCTTTCCCATTCAAGGAATTCATTCAAGGCAGCTAGCTGATGCCATAGTGCATAGAGTATTGGGACAAAAGTCAGGAGGACCCAAGTTCAAATGTGAACTCAGAGGCTAGTTGTAGGACTCTGGACAAGTCATCTAACCTGTTTTGATTTCCTTAACTGTAAAAAGGGATTCATATGAACACCTGCTTCTCAGGATTGATTTGAGGATCTAATGAGATGATAACTTAAAGTATCTAAATACAAATAAATAAACAAACTTTTAAGTATCTAAATAATCTAAAATAAATAACTTTAAAGTATCTAAATGTAAATATAACAATTTAGACCCACCACACATAAATCACCGAATCTGCTATCAAATGTTTCTTAACCTAAGCAATAAAGTAAAACAAACACACTACCTGGCACATAGTAGGTGCTGTGTAAACACTACCTATTTATTATTAGAGCAGCCATTAGCTTTTACCTGCCAGTGTTTACCATTTCCTTGCTTTTGAAGGGGCTGTACTTAAGAAGCATCTGAGGACTGCTGCCAAATGGCACTCCATCTCAGTTATTGTCTCCTCCCCAGGAAGCAGCACCCCTGTTATCTATTATTCTTCCACTTTGCTTTTCAATTTCCTGTATTATCAAAACTAATGGCCACTTTGATATTGTATTTATTAATTTAGTAGAAATCTGGGCAGAGAGGATCCTAAACAGGGCAAGAATATATTCTAAAAAGAGCAAAGGCATTTTTTTTCTTTGAACCTTTATTTTCTTAGTAACAACTCTAAGATGGAAGGTCAAGAGCTAGGCAAACAGGGTTAAATGGCTTGCCCAAGGACACACAGCTAGAAGTGTTTGAGGCCAAATTTGAACCCAGATCCTCCTGACTCCAGGCCCAGCTCTCTATCCACTGAGCTACCTACCTGCCTCCTATAATCAGATGTTGAGGGTAGTTCATAAGATGAAGAAATTTTGAATTAGATTGATCTTAGAACTCATCAAGTCTAATCCCTTTATTTTACGGAGGAGGAAACTGAGGCCTGGGATGGGGGGAGAATTAACCTAAAGTCACACAGATAGTAAGTAGCAAAGCTAGAAAATTAACCCCACATCCTCAAATACCGAAGCAGCTCTTTTTCTATTGTATTACAGTAATTTTAAATGTTAACTCTGAAAAATCCTTTCAAGTTACTATTTCACAGTCCTATTTTTGATGACTGTGGAAAAAAAGAATTTATTATATAGTATTAATAATAAATAAAAAGAGAAAGGGAAAAAATTCTTTTAGCTAAGTGAACAGAACACAGACAACCAGAGACACACACCTGTAGCACTTCACCAAAAAAAACACAAGCTCCATAAAAAAAAAAAAAAAAAAAAAAAAAAGGAGCCAAGCAGCTAGGTCTCAGCCAAATTTATCTCACAAGCCTCTGTACATAAAATGAGGATGTAACTTAAAAGGATGCTGGGAATGTAGCTCAGGTGTGGCAAATTTTCCACCTGCACATGACCTCACAGACTTTAAGAAATAGATTTTCCTCCCTCAGCAAGGAAGTATCTGCTTTCCAAAATGCAAGGCGAGAAGGCAACTCAAAGGAAGATCCTCTGACTTGAATATGAGTTATCCTGTTTTGTAAAAAGCTTGGAAGATATGACCGTGGTTCAGAAGTTCTGATGATGTTTATCAAAATGGGTTTCTGACATAAAATGCCTGTGAGAAATTCCAGAACCATGTTCATTGTTTCTTAGGATTAGAGCTGGAAGAGATTTTAGAGATCCTCCAAATCTGATTTCTGATAGGACCTGAGATTTAGAGCTCAAAGGTCATCTATCCACTCTAATCCCCTCATTTTAGAGTTGGGGAAACAAGAGTCCCAGAGAGAGAGGAAGTGAATTATTTGAAGTCATATAGTCTATGGTCAAACCAGGATTGAAACTCAGGTCTATTGAGTCTAAAGCAAATGTTCTTCTCATCTTCTAGAACTTAGTACTGGAAGAAACTCTAGAAATGATTGAGTCATAAGATCACAGGGTGATTGATTTAGATTTGTAAGAAAACTTCCTGGTCATCTGCTCTACACTGTTGGTTTCAGAGAAAAGAGAAGCTAAAGCCTGTAGAAGGGAAGTAGCTTGCCTAATGTCATTGGAGGCTCACAGAGGCACAGTCTATTCCTATCACTGTTAGTAGAGGGCTGGCCTTTAAAAGCTCATTCTCAGATCTTCATGTTGGGCTGTTTTCTGTGTTCTGGAGTTTCTCCTAATTAAAAATCAATAGCAGAGTGGCTGTATCAGTCATTGTCTAGGGATTCGCCATTCCTGGAAATCTTTAAAGGAGCCACATCTTGTTGTATAGTCTGCTCACTCACCAGAAAAAAACAAACAAACAAACAAACACATCCTCCTTTGGTTGTTTCATTAATTGCTAGCGTAGAAAAGATAATAAAAAATGGAGACACCAGGGATGTTATAATAAATCTAAATGATTGTGGGTACACACATTGAGATTTAGGAGAGACAGGACCAGGACAGGGAGACCAGAACAGCGAAGCTGCTCCTAACTGACAAAGGGACTGTTGACCAACTACCACCACTGGGCCAGAGACTTTGAACACCAACAGGCAGGTAAAGGTTTTAACAAGTTTAATTATATTTAACTAAAATAGAGGTGGGAAAGGGATTGCTATACTTAAAACCCTAAAAGACAAACCCACAGGGGAAAGGGGAGGATTTCCCTACTCTAATCTAGTGATCTAAGCAGGCAGGGCCCAAGGAGCAGTGCAGTCTCTGGGAAGCTGATTCAAGCCTGGTACCAGCCAGACTTGAACAGCACAGTTATGGATCAGAGGGGTGGCTTTGAGGGTTCTCACAGTTTTCCAAAGAGGTTCACAGGATGCCAAAATCCTAGGTGGTCCAAGATACCAAGTAGAGTGAGTGAACTTGAGGTGCTGTCCACCAGGTCTCAAACTCCTCCTCTGCTTGGTTCTGCTCTGTGGTCTTCTCCTCTTGCTGGAAATCCACCTCCACTCAGGATCCCAAGGAAATCAGGAAGCAGGGTCTGAGATCTCCCTGGGCTGGCAACAGTTTGCCCACCACTAATGGAGTCTCTCTCTCAGGGCACACAGACTTCCTGCCCCTTCATTCCATCCTAGAATGCTCCAGCCTCCTGCTAGGTTAACCTTAATCCTTAATTAATTACTACCTAATCTTCCTCACAACACTAGTGCCTTTCCTTTTCCTGCTTTTTTCATGCACTTTTCTTGGGCTCTCCTATATTCAATAGGAGTATTTCTACCTTCTTTTGACATGTGTCTTGAGGAGGTTCCTTTCTTTGCTGCATCTTCTGGTTTTCATCTTTTCTGTTTCTTATCATTTAAATATACTCGGAAGTGGCAAAGGTCTGGAGAAATGACTACCTCAATTAATCTGATGTTTTAGGAGAAGTAATGACAGATAAAATGTTTCTCCTGGAGTTTGTGTAGCTTTCAAAGCAGGCTGTCTTTATAGCACTCAGACCCAGTATTCTGAACTCAAGGTGAGACCAAATCGTTAGCAACTGGCTTATTTTTGGTGTCATGGTCTCAGAGTTGAGAGCTCAGGGGCCAACCATTACCAGACCTAAATTGTAAAGGCTGTGCTTCACTTCACTTTGATTGTGGCCATCCCAATGCAACATGCTCCTCCTAGGGGACAGCTCCAGAATAAAGATGAGGAAATGCAATGTGGGTTTAGAACACCAGGGGTGCTCCAAATTCACATAGTCAAGCAAAATCAATCCCCACATTTGCCATGTCAAACTGACTCATCTCATTCTGTACTCTGAGACAACATATACATATATCAGTGTAAGAGCATCCAGCCCCACTCTACTAAGTTGTAGAAGGCCTGGGCAATTCTACTGAATTAGTTAATCCAAAGTAAATCAGATACGAACAAGTCCTTAATCAATTTGGAAGAAGTGACATGCTGTAATCATTGAATGAAAACAGGTGATATCATATAGAATATGTCTTGTAACTGGCTGAAAGAATCAGATACACCTCTGAGTCTGTGTATAAACACAGCAAGCCAGTTTGGAAGTAAGCATTCCATTCCAACTCTAGTGAGTAAAATGGCGGTCAACTCTAATCATGAGGGACTCCTGAGATTCAATTGTCCTGGAAGTGGTTTGGGTGAGATTGAGTGTCTCTCCTCTTCCCTGCTGTAGGCAGGTGGCTGGTAGAGCAGATAGAGTGCTGTGCATGGCGTCAGGCAGATCTAAGTTCAAATCTGGCCTCAGATATTTCATAGTTGTTTAACCCTGGACAAGATCCTTTTTTTTTTTAAACCCTTACCTTCCATCTTAGAATCAATACTATGTTTTGGTTCCAAGGCAGAAGAATGGTAAGGGCTAGGCAATGGGAGTTAAGTGACATGTCCAGGATCACACAGCTAGAATACACAGGAAGCCAGATTTGAACCTAGGATCATCCTGTCTCTAGGCCTGGTTCTTAATTCACTGAACCACCCAGCTGCCTCCCCCAGTAGCCTCTTTTTGCCTCAGTTTCCTCAACTGTAAAATGGGGCTAATAATAGCACCTCCCAGGGTTGTTGTATGGATAAAATGAGATATTAGTAAAGCCTGGCACCTCACAGGGATTAAATAAAAATGCTACCTATAATAGGAATTATTATTTAGAAGGTGATACCTGAACAGAGACTTGAAGAAAGTGAGGGATTCTATAAGGGCAAAGTAAGGTGGCACTTACTTATTCTTTTCTGTTGACAGTGACAAAGCTACAAAAGTAGAAAGTAACATGTAATGTTGTTTTGCCTATCTCATTAGGCATTTTTGCTAAAAATGTACTTGTTTAGGGATTGGGGCTATTTAGGTATCTGTTTTATCCAAATAAAATGTGTTAACAAGTTAAGAAAAAAAAGTTTTTGAAAAACAAAGAAACCTACACTGGGTACTAGATTACCTGGAGTCCAGCCCAACCAAGCTCTGTCATTTACTAGACTTAAAGATAGACACTTCCTTGCTGAATTTCAGTTTCCCTTTCTATAAAATGGGGAAATGAAGTGATATCTCCACCTTCTAGCTAAATGATACAAGGGTTGCCACTGAATTTTATGGAAAGGATTCTGAGATTCAGAGAGGTCAAGGGACTTGGCCAAGGTCTCAACGTTTATAAGTCAGAACTCAAACCTGAATTCCATGAATCTGATTCCAAATCAGAGAGTGTATTCTCTATAGCACGCTGATGTTCAACATGGTGACATGTAACATTAGACTGGTAGAGAAATACTTTTTGATAATTATGATGATGATGACAAAGAACAGTCATAATTTGTATTTTTGTACACAGATCAGGCTGCACATAAAGTATTTGGGTAAAGCAGCATGAAAGAACCCCAGAACACCCCTGGCATATAGTCGTTATTGAGGGGGAGAAGAATGCATTCCACCTACTTGGGCCCTTCTTATATTAACTAATATTCTTGTTAACTGGGTACCAAACATAGTTGTTTCTGTGCTGCTAAAAGGCAGCAAGCATCCTAAGACAAAAGCCTGATAAAGTCACCCTAGTTATATTTCTAGCAAAAAGAGCCCTCCTCTTCTGGATCTTTTATCACATACCCATTTTCTTGTATATGCTATAATGATGAATTATTTAAATTATTGCAAGAAGAAAAGAGTTGTCTGTGTTGTAAGAGAAAAAGGACCTACAATGAGAATTAAAAAAAATTGTGTTTAAGCTCTGGATCTTTGACTTTCCAGGTGAAAGACAAGAGACGAGTCACTTTTGCCTAACTGGACATAAATTTCCTCTTCTGTCAAATGAAGGGTTTGGACTAAATTATTTCTAAACTTCTATCAAAATATAACATTTGCTATGATTTTATGAAAGAGGCTTACTGGATTCAGTTTTGAAATCTCTTTATTTACCATATTCCTTAAAAAATCGCACATGACTTGCAGGTCATGGAATTAGTTCCATCTTTGTTATTAGAAAATAATGACCATTCACCATGGTTTGATGTTAAGACTTGAACTTCGGACTAAATATTTAACAGCTTATTCTCTTCAATATATATCAGTTGAAAATTTTCTAACTTGAGAGCTTGTCTAAAGAAACTGTCTTGTTTTCAAAGTTTTCCTAAAGGTTATAAGCTTTTCGGGTGGTTTTACATTTTCATTGAGTGTTATAATCATAGAGATTCATGCTCTTTGGTCTTTATAATTGCATAGGTAGGCAACTGAGTATCTGTCACATGCATATTATACTGAAGATGAGCAGATACATTGCATTCAATCATTAACCCTATAGATGTTGGAGTATCTCAGCAGTGGCAATTATATTTTCAGGCAAGACATTGAAAAATTAGATGGCATCCAGAGAAGGATGGATAAAAAAACATTTACTACTCCCTAAATATTTGTCAAGCCCTGTGTTAAGTGCTGAGGATAAAAATACAAGGGGAAAAAAAGCAATTCCGCTTCATTCCTCTCAGGGGAAAGACAACATGTATAGAGGTACTAGAGCAGTGGTTCCCAAACTTTTTTGGCCTGCCACCCCCTTTCCAGAAAAAAGTATTACTTAGCCCCCTGGAAATTAATTTTTAAAAAACTTTAATAGCAATTAATAGGAAAGATAATGCATCTATGGCCATCACTGCTCTCCTAGATCGCTGCAGCACCCACCAGGGGGCAGTAGCACCCACTTTGGGAATCACTCTACTAAACAGTGAAGGGGGCAGGATGAAGGGCACCTAAGTGGGGAGATTTAGCTAGTAAAAAAAAAGGTAAATTTCAGAGGGAATCAAGGTGAAAATGAAATGAAACTGAGGCCCATCCCCAAATGGTGGTTCCAGGGAGGGAAGTGTTGAGGAAAGGAGGATGATCTCAGGATGAAGGTTTGTCAGGGGCAGTTTATCAGATGAGAAGAGGGTAGGGTGCAAAGAGAGTTGAAACCAGCCAAAATGATGAGGGGATTGGAGAATAGTTATATATAAGGCTTAGTTGAAAGAAATGGGGATATTTGGCCTGGAGAAGAGAATATTTAGTTAGATATGAGAGCTATTTTCAAGCATTTGAAGGACTATTACATGGGAGAAAGAGCAAAGGGTAGAAAGTATAGACAGAGAGATTTCAGTTAGATATAAGGAAAAGCTTCCTGTTAGTGAGATTTGTCCAAAGCTAGAAGGGGCAGTCTTGGGAAAATGAAGTTCTCTGTCATTGGATGTCTCTATGTAGTTGCTCAAGGATCATTTATTATGGGTAGTATTGTGGAAGGGATTCTCATTTAGGTGTAAGTTTGAGGAGATAACTTTTGAGGTGGACTCATGATGAAATTCTGTCTCCATTCATAACCACTTTGGTGTAGGATAGTAGAATATTGACCTGGGAGTCAGAGACACCAGGGTTCAAATAAACCACTTCTAACAATTGTTTGATATCAGTTTGATGTAAGTTACTTAACCTCTTAAGCCTTATTTTGTTCATCTGCAAAAGGGTTATCATAATACTTGTATTATCTGCCTTCTATGACTTTTGTGGAGATGAAATGAGATCGTGTTGATAAAGCATTCTGCAAACTTTTATGTACTATATCAATGCTGGTGGTTAGCATCATTAGAAAGAGCATCATACTGGGAGTTAGGAGAACTGGGTTCACATTTCAGCCCTGTCACTTACTAGATCTTTAGAAAGTCGATGGGGGCAGCTGAGTGACTCAGTGGATTGAGAACCATGTCTAGATACAGATTTCCTGGGTACAGATTTGACCTCAGATACTTCCTAGCTGTGTGATCCTGGGCAAGTCATTTAACCCCCATTGCCTAGCCCTTAAGACTCTTCTGCCTTGGAACCAATACACAAGTATTGATTCTAAGATGGAAGGTAAAGGTTTAAAAAAAAAGTTGAGTCTTAATTTCCTTATTCTATGAATTTGGCCTGAAGACAGTGTTGCAGACATTATCTAAGTCTAAATGTAACATCCTGACTTATAGATACAACTTTGCGTCACGGAGTAACAGTAGTACAAATGAGGAAATTGAGCAGTTATTGTCTTCTCATATAATAGAAGAACTGTAGTCTTCTAGAGGTGAAAAGTATATTCAATTTGGGGTGGTGGTGGTGGTGGTAATTTTTTAAGCTAAAAAGGTCTTATTGATGTCTTTTTTAAAAATAGCAGTCATTCCCCAATAGCTTTTCACCAATGCACTCTTCCCTTATAACAAAGAAGTCAAGTTAAGCAATACAGATCAACACATTGGTCACATCTGACAGTTGAAATAAATGAGTTGTTTCACTTATTAAGATGATAAATTGGTAACAAATGCTGTTCTCTGTGTCAGGCTATTAGGCTGGAAATGGCAGGCCTCAGACCTGAATCTGTGATAAGCACAATCTGACTTGGTTTCTTTATAACAAAAGGATTTATTTGACAGATTTCAAACCAGGGAAAGGAAGGAGGGTCAAGGGGAAGTTCCCTAAAGCTAAATTTCTTAATCTCCTCCCTCCAAAACCTAACAGATTCTCATGAATCTTTTCTTCTGTTCTTGAAGCTATCTGACACCCTACTCTGTCTGCTTGATCCCCAGAAAGTCCCTAATCTAGCTTTCCTGACTATTGACCCTCCAAAATAGTCTTCATAAGGAAATATAGTTCAGGTTGCTTAGATTAGGTGATGATAGAGTGGTAAATCACCCAAAAGGCCTTCAGCGTAGAGGCTGAACGTTTCTCTTGAAACAGACAAGTTTATCTTCTCAGATTGGCTTCTTCTTCTCAGTTTCTCAGTTAAATTTAGAAACTGTACTCAGGAACACAAGAGGCAGGAATAGATGTAATCCGGTGAATAAAATCTCTCTCGGTAGACCAAACAGATGATACAAGGAACTGAGAATCAGGGTCCAATGGCTTTTCCCACAGAAAGTCAGTTAGACTCCCCACAGGAAATGAACTCTCAGCTCCAGATAGACAGGAACCAAAGAAAGCCCCCTCCAGTAATCTTGTTCTCCTTATAAAAATCCCTGACATTCCTTAGAATGATGTCCTTATGTTCTGTTCATGAGCTGCATGAGCCAATCTGGACTGCAAAAAGCAATTCTCTGCTTTTGCACACATTTCCCTTCTTCTCTCTATTTCCGCACAGTCCATCCCTCATTCTATACTAAAAGATCATTCATTGCCTCTCTACCAATAATTAGAAGACATGCTTCATCTTGAGTCATCCGAAGTCATGGCTGGTTAACATATTGACCAGAGTCGTAATATTTTTCAATGTTTTCCTTTATAGTACTGTGGTTATGGGTAAATAGTTTTTCTTGTTTTTGTAACTCTATGCTACATTAGTTCATATAAGTATGATGATCATAGATCATAAGATGATAGGTTTAGAACAAGAAAAACCTTTTAGGTCATCTTGTTCAACACTCTTATTTTATAGGTGAGAGAACAAGGTCCAAAGAGGTCATGACGTTCTCAAATGTATTGCGTAAGATCATTTAGATAGTAAATTGCAGTCAATCAATAAGCATTTGCTAACTACTCAAAATCTGCCAGGTATTGTGCTAAGCATTAATGACTAAAAAAAAAAAAAAGGACAAAATATAGTTCTTGCCCTTAAGGAGCTTATAATCTAATGGAGGAAGACAATAAATTTTAAAAAGCTGAAAATCAAAATAGGAGAAGATACCTGGCTTGAGGGCATGATGAAGACTAAGAGAGCAGCTAGGTGGGAAACGATGAGGTGGTTGCCCTGGATGCTTTTCTTTAATAGAGAATCTAGGAAGAGTGTTTCACTGTCCACCTCAACCACTCTCTCCAATTGAAGGGATATCAATCCACCCAGGGGCATGTGGTACTAAGGAAATGTGAGTTTCAGAGTTGATATGATCTTGCTTACAGAGAAGAGAGATTACAGAGAACATGATGAAATCTAGAGGCTTGTAACCAGATAGAAAATAATGTCGCGGAGAAAGGATTTGAACTCAAGTCCCTTGACTCAAATCCAGAATTCTTTCCACTGAAACTTATTGCTTCCTTCTCAATGCAAATTTCTCTGCATTCCTCATATTCATTGCTTCTTATAATAAGATAATGTTTCATTACATTCATATACTATAGTTCATTCAGCCAGTTGATGGCCAAATATTTTGTTTCCAAGTCTAAAAAAAGATCACAAAAATACTGCTATGACTATTTTGATATATTCTTTCTATTCTTGACCTCTTTGTGGTTTATGGTCAGTAATGAGATTTCTGTGTGAAAAGACATATTCCATTTAGTATTTTCCCCTCCTCTTCCCACCACATAATTCACTGTTTTCCAGAATAATTGGACTACACAGACAATTGTATGAATACATAAATCTTCTTTCTCATAGACCCTCTGAAACATTTCCATCTTTTATATTTTTTTCCAAATTGCTGAGGATAAAATGAAACTTCAGATCTTTAATTTGCATTTCTATGGTCATTCATGCTATGGAATATTTTTCATTTAATTGTTGATAGATTATATTTCTTCTTTTAAGAAGATTATATTCTTCCTTACTATTGGGGAATGGGTTTGATCCTAGAAGCTGAGGACTATTAGAATGGTTTAGGACCAGATTTAAAAGAGAAGCTTTCCAAAATGGTTGTTCCATTTCATAGCTCCACCAATGATGTACAAGAGCATCTGTTTTCAGGTTCCTCCAACATTGTTGCCATTTTTTTTTTTTTTGCCATTTTTGCCAGTTTGTAGGATGTGAAATGAAACTTTAGAGTTGTTTTTATTGGAATTTCTTTAATTATTAGTGATTTGGAGCATTTTTCTGTGGTTGTAATTGTAGTTCTTCTAAGAACAGCTGGTTCATGTCCTTTGATTATCTCATGGGAAATGGCTATTAAATATATATATGCACATGCATGTACATATCTATATTTAGGTATCTTAGATACTAAACCTTTATCTGAGGAATTTGATTCAAAGATTCCCCTACTCCCCAGCCCCTGCCCCATTCAGCCATTTCCCTTCTTATCTTATATGCATTAATGTCTATACAGATCTTTTCAGTTTCAAGTAGCCAAAGTTACCTATTTTATCTTTTATAATTTCTTCTGGTTCTTGTTTGGGTAAGAATACATCTTTTATCCATAGCTGTCAGAGTTATAGGATCTGTTTCTCTTCTAAACTTTTTAAGTAGTATGGTCTTTTATATTAAGGTCGGATATCCATTTAGATTGTATTGTGCAGTTGGTGTGAGATGTTTGTCTAATTTCTACTGCAAAGGGGGAAAAATTATTATTGGTTATACTAATTAGGATTAATCCCATCTTCACACCACCAAATTGCTTTCCAGCTTTCCTAGTAGTTTTATTATCATAGAGGGAGTTTCCCCCAGGTTACTTATATTTTCCACTTTTTCAAACACAATTATTCAGTACTGTTATTTCTGAATCTCTCTTGCCTAGTCTGTTCCATTGACCTAGCGCTTTATTTTTTAACCAATACCAGGTATTTTTTGATTACTGTTACTTTATAATATAATTTGAGGTCTGGAAGTGCTATTCCCCCTTTGTCCTTACTTCTTTTCTTCATTTTCCTTAATATTCTATAACTTTTTTTTTGCAAATCAATTTTATTATTATTTTATTAAGATTTGTATTGTTTCCTCTTAATAACTTGATTGGTATAGTATTAAAACTGTAAATTAATTTTGGCGTAGCTCCTTTCATCCCTACACTACTGAGACATTCCCTACTTGTTAGTCTGCTAACTCTTATCCCTTTTTACCTTCCTGATCCATATGATACTCAAATCCAGACTACTGAAGAGAAAACCCCAATTTCCAGTCTCCTGCTGCTCTTTCAACCCCATCAGCCTCAACACTATACCCCTCACCTACATCCTATTCCATATCTTTCTCACCCATTACATTATGCTCTCTGGAATGCTACTTTATAATTTTAAACTTCTCTTCATTTTATAAACTTTTCTTCCTCTCATGTTCCTTCCATCTTCTGGCTCTCACAAAAATCTGACTCTTCCCGTGTGACAGACTACTCCAGGGCTTCCCTTCTAATACAGGTTACATCTTCTTTGATGTCTCAAAATTCACTGGTCCCAGAGGTGGAGTTGGAATACTCCTTGATCTCTATTGCCAGTTCCAGACTCTTCCTCTACCACCATCACTCTACAACCTCTGAGATTTACTTTATCCAAATGTATTATCCAATTCAAATCTTGGTGGCTATTACCTACTGAGAGCCTCGGAGCATTTTCCCTTCTTCTGATCAGTGCTTGACTCACAGCATCTCAATCACTAACTCTTACCTTCCAGACTTTTTCAGATTCCAACCTACTCTTCCCAAAACCTAATGCTCATTCTCATTGTGACTTGCAGTCTCTTTACCACTGAATATACTCCTGGTTATCCTCCCCTCCATTCCTAATATGGACCTCTTAGTGAACTAGCTCAACTTTTTACCATCTTCACTCTTGAATTTCTTGCTAACCTTGTCCTGTCATTGCTCACACCTGCCTGAACTTTGATCCTGGATTATTTCTACCATCTGCCTCCTCTGTTCATACTTAACTGCTGCAGAATGGTACTACATGGAATTAGGAAGCCTTGAGTTTAAAGTTCAGCCTCAGACACTTACTAGCTATGCAGTTCTGGACAAGTCACTTAACTTCAGTTTCCTCATTTACAAAATGAGTTGGAGAAGGAAATGGCAAACCGCCTCAGTGTCTTTGCTAAGAAAACCTCAAATAGGATCACGAAGAGTTGGTCATGACTGAAATGACTAAACAACAACAATACTGGGCCTTCACTGAAGCAAGACTGTCCTTCTTGGTCTGATGCACATAACAAGACTCTTAGAATGTCTCTCTAGTAAATATGGGGATGGGGATGACTTTAGTGGTAGCATTTACCCAGCAGCATGGTGACTAGGTAAACCTGTGCCTCTTGCTACCACTTCTTTTTGTCTCAGTTTCTTCATCTGTAAAATGCTAATAATAATAGCACTCACCTCCCAGGGTTGTTCTGAGGACCAAATAAGATGATATTTGTAAAGTATTTAGCACAATTCCTGGCTCACAGTAGATGTTATAGAAATGGTAGCTATATTCAAGGGTTCTGGAATCCCTGAATCCTTCGCCTTAGAGCAAACTGGTGGGAGGTATAAATTCTGAGTTGCAGGGATGAACATCAGAAAAGTGAGGTATATAACTCCTGATCTGGCTTATGATAAGACACGAACCTGAAGGAGTTGTTTGGATGATGTCGATGAAATATTGATTCAAAAATTTCACAAAATTTTAAGTGTTTCAATATATTCGGCATCCACATGGCCAGTGCAACATGTTTTGCTTCCAAGGCTGGTCCAAGACCTGTTTAGTCACCTGTGATCAGACAAAGAAATACAGAAGAGGGAGCAAGAGTCTTTGTTAGTGTGAATATTTTGTGTTATAGGATTCCTTTAGTGTGGAGAAAATAAATAGCTATAATATACTTGATTAACAGTGCATGTCGAAGACCTCTCTATTCCTACCTGTTAGAATCAAACTCAATGTGAGTCAAAACCCAAGCTTAAAGCGATTTTCTCTGAGCTTCTGGCATGGCATAAAAAGAGCCAAATAGCACGAGAGAAGAGAATAACCTCTCTCTTCAGAGTGCCAGACAGAATCTTGCCCTCAAGAAGCTCATATCCATTAGGGATAAATGTATACAAATGAAAGTAAATAAAAATATATTCAAAGTAGTTTAGTGGTGGAGCTGGATAGATACTGGCCTCTTTAGGCTACCAGGGAAAGTCTCATATGGTAATCTGACTCCTCCCATGCAAGTTCCACTTCTTTCCCTTTTCAGAAACTCCACAGAGAAAGAAGAGTGATGTTCAGACTCTAGAGCAGGGGTCGGCAACGTATGGCTCTCGAGCCATATCTGGCTCTTTTGAGGGCCAGATATGGCTCTTTCTGCAGGAGCCATAAAGTCAATTTTTTTTTCAGGCGCTGTTACAGGAGCGAGCACTGTGAGCACTGTATGGCTCTCATGAAATTATATTTTTAAAAATGTGGCATTTATGGCTCTCATGGCCAAAAAGGTTGCCGACCCCTGCTCTAGAGTATCATTTATTCTCCTTCGAATCATCATTATCAGGTTCAGGCCCAGGAGAAAAATGATAATCAGCTATGACCCAGAACAATTCTGAGGGACTTATGAGAAAGAAAACTAGCCACATTCAGAGGAAGAACTGTGGGAGTAGAAACGCAGAAGAAAAACAACTGTTTGAACACATGGGATGATGGGGATATGATTTGGGATGTAGACTCTAATAGACCACCCCAGTGCAATTATCAATAATATGGAAATAGGTCTTGATTAATAACACATGTAAAAGCCAATGGAAATGCATATCATTTATGGGGGGAGGATTGAAGGGAGAGAAAGAAAATGAATCATGTAACCATGGAAAATTTTTCTAAAAAATAAAAAATGAATTAAAATAAAAAAGAGAAAAAAATGATAATCATTCAAATTGACAAAAAGACAATGTATTGATTAAACATAGGCAGTGTCATAGTAAGAATGTAAACTCAGATTTTTTTTATCACAAATTTAGTGCCATTTTTTACCATATTATATTGCTTTCCAATAATAAATAGTTGTTGGCATTTGTATGTTTTATACTCTTTTCTTTTAAAAAACTTCTCCGAACTTCCCTGACTTCTTTCAAAGCTCCTACTCACATCCCATTTTCTGCAATAAGCCTTGCCTACTGTTAGCATAGGTGTCAGCTCTGACTTCTTACTCTCTCTTACTCCCTCCCTTCCCCTCCACCCCCCATCCAATGAGTTGCCAAGTCCTGTCATTTCTACCTCCATAACATCTCCTGGATAGGTCCTCTTCTCTTTGCAGATTATGCCATCACCTCTCATCTCATGCTTAGACTATCACAATAATCTGCTGGTTGGTCTCCCTACCAGGTGTTTCTATTTACCTCCCACTCAGCTATCAAACTAATTTTCCTGAAGCATACATTTGACCACACCACTTCCCCTTTCAAGCACCTCTAGTGGCTCCTTATTATTCTAATTAAATATAAAGTTTTCTGCCTTTTCAAGCCCTCCATAACTTGATTTCATTCCACTTTTCTAGTTTTCTTACTCTTTATACCTCTCATGCATTCTGTGATTCAATGACACTAGATTCCTTGCTATTCCTAATTCTAGATATTCTCTTCTAAATATTCTAGAGATCTACTGTCTAGGCATTCTCATTTGCTGTCCCCCATGTCTGGAATGCTCTCTCTCCTTATTTCAGTCCTTTAGCTTCCCTGTATTTCTTCAAATCTCAGCTCATTCTTATCTTCTACAAGAAGTCACCGTTATTTCTAGTGTTATCCCCGTTATTTCTAGTATTCTCCCTCTGCTGAATATCGTCAATTTATCTTGCATAGATATTATTGATAAATAATCAATTTCAGATTGTGTCCCCATTAGTCTGTGAGTTCCTTGAGATCTGAGACTCTCCAGTGCTTAGCACAGTGACTGACACATAGTAGGTACCCAATACATGCTTCATAACCAATTGCTGATGGAAATGTGTTTGTTAATTTTGCTGAATTATTTCTTCCCTCCCCTTTTATTTTACTTTATTTGTATTTTTTGCTTTTTTAATAAGAAATAGCTCATAAGAGTAGAGGAGAACAGGGGGATTTATTTGTAACTGAAAATGATGTAAAATGAAATGTCAGTCTTTTAAAAAGAGTTGGTCAGTAACCTTAGAGAAATGTAGTCAAATAAGCTGATCAAAAGTCAGATTGCAAAAGGTTGAGAAATGGCAATGAGAACAGGTAGCTTTATCAGGAGCTTTGCTGAGAAAGGGAGGCAGAGATGCAGGATAATAGCTTGAGGAGTTAGCTATCCAAATAATCCAATTCTTCTGACTTTGCTCTTTCAAAAACAATTTCTATTGATATGATTTTTTCCCCATCACCAGAATTTCTCTCAGTATCTTTTGTTCTGCATTCGGAAAACCATTCCAGAGAACCATGGAGATTTTTAAAGAAAAAAATGAGGAAGAAAAGAAAGAAAGAAGCAAAACTCATCAAAATATTTTAAAAGTTTGAAAATATATACAATGTCCCACATCCACGCATGTTTCACTTCTACAAAGGAGTTGGATGGGGGTGCCATCATTTCTCTTATTTGGGGCTATGTGTATTCTTTGTAATTTTGCAACACTTATCTTTCATCATTTCATGGTTAGTTTTTTCATTTACATTTTCAGGCTTCCTTTCCTAGAAGGTAGACAGAGTACTTGACTCAGATATTGGCTAAGGTCTAGCCTCAGATAAAAATACTTTCTTACCAATTCACTTCAATTCAGCAAATATTTTTTGTGTCTGCTTTGTGCCAGGCATTGTGCTAAGCACTGGAAACATCAAAGGGGGTGAACAGCCAACAAACAGTGGTAAGGTTCTTTTCTTCCATATCATGAATCTGGAACTGGTCAGCCTGCCTCCCTCCTTGGGAAGTTGACATATTTTAACATTCTATTTTAGATGTATTTATTTGTCAGCATATCTTCAGAGAGTTCTATTTTTTAAAGTCATTTTAGGACTATGAGAAAATATTTCTTTGATGTTTAGCCCCCCTCCCTTTTTTGATGGTTCATAATAAAGACAGCAACTCACATTTATCTTTTTAAAACACAAAATAACAAATTACATTTTCTCATGGAGAATTTGTCCCAGAACAGTTAGTTCAGATTTTTCTTCAGAAAATAAACTGTGACCAACTTTTATCATTTTATGCTCCATATTGACATGTCAGAGAGTAATGCTAATTTTAAAAGAGTGGACACAGATTCCATGATTTTTCAAGATCATTGTTGAAAGACAAAAATGTAAATTTACAAAGAAATTCTTGGCAAGTTACATAATGCACTAGCTTCTGAATCCAGCTCTGACAGTTGTAGTTAAAATGGTCTATTCTTAAAATGTGGCACATTTCCTATAGGTAAATCATACCAAAGGCAGAAATCTTATACTTCTCAACAGAGGACATAATTTTCTTAAAATAACTGCATCATTATAAAGTGATAAGATACAAACAATGCAGTTCTTTATTAACTTTAATAATAATATTAAAGTACTTAGAAATAAACTCCCTAAAGGTAGGGAAAGTCTGTAATAAAGTCTCTCAAGAGGCTGTTCTTTTTAAAAAAAGAAAATTATTAAGAGCAAATTAACTCAGAAAAATAATTTTACAAAGAATTCATTAAAAGAAACATCTGATGTTACTATCAAAAAACCCTTTTGTAATTTTTTCTTATTTTTTTAATTTTATTTATTAATTAAGAAAAATTTTCCGTGGTTCCATGATTCATGTTCTTTCCCTCCCCTCTTCCCACCCCCCTCCCATAGTCAATGCACAAAAGGTAAAAACCCTTTCTTTAAATAAGATGGGCCAAGTTAGAAACCAAGTTTCTCTTCTAGGTAATACAAAAGAGAAGATTTTTCAAAAGGTCACTTGGTGTTCTTACCCTCTCATAAAATTTGTTCAAAACAATCTTTAAACATCCCAATTGTTTGATATAAATATATCTATATGGTTTTAATTACATCATGAATACAAAATTCAAATTAAATGAGAAGTACTTGGACAAAATTCTTTAGAAAACCGTAAAGAAAGAAATTATGAGGAAGTAGTTTGGGTACATGACAAAAATCTCTTCGACTAATTAGTATTTCAAGTTTCTTTAAACCTAAGATTTTTTTTAAGCCCTTACCTTCCATCTTAGAATCAATACTGTGTATTGGTTCCAAGACAGAAGAATAGTAAGGGCTAGAATGGGAGTAAAGTGACTTGCCCAGGGTCACTAGTTAGGAAGTGTCTGAAACCATATTTGAACCCAGGACCTCCCATCTCTAGGCTCAGCTCTCAATCCACTGAGCTACCCAGCTGTCCCCTAAGATTTTGTTTTATATATATATATTTATTTCATATAGATTTGAGTCTGATAAAGTTTCCTCCATTAGAATGTGAGCTCCTTTAGAGCAGAGATTGTTTTTGACTTTCCATGTATTCTTAGTGCTTAGTGCTGTGCCTGGCACATAGTAAATGCTTAACAAATGTTTATTGACTCTGACTTAACAGAAAACTCAGAGAGGTTGTGGCTTGCTACATAGGCAATGGTAAGGGTGGGAGTTGGGACACAGGACTCAGGAAAGCTCTAATAAGAACTTTTTCTATGATTAAATCATCTAGCTTGAAGCAAAAGTCAACAGCTTTGATAGCACTGCACTAAGACTTTTGGAACACTTTGTAGATATTTCTAGAAAATGACTTAAATGACTAAACACGAACAGATGACTTTCAGTCTTTTATAACCTGGACCCATTGTACCTTTCTTGTCTTATAATACCATGATCTCCTCCATTTACTCTGCCATCTAACGGTGCTGGTCTCCTTGTTCTTCCTTAAATTAGATATTGCATTTTCTAGTGTTTTCACTAATTGTCCTCCATTCCTGAAACTCTTTCCCTATCCATCTCCATCTTCTCATTTCCCTGGTTCCTTCAAGTCTTAGCTAAAAGCTTACCTTCTGCAAGAAACCTCAATCTTAGTGCCTGTCAGTGAAATTATCTGTATTTATTTTATTTGTACATAGTTGTTTGCATATCGTCTTCCTCATCAGATTGTGAGCGCCTGGAGACCAGGGTCTATTTGGTTGTTTGTTTTTGCATCCCCAGCACTTAGCCCAGTGTCTGGCCCATAATACTTGCTTGATAAATGCTAACTAACTGGCTGACTGTGTGGGAGAGAGTGAAAAGAGGAAAGTTTAGGTTGGAGAACCAGAGAATATTAGGCGGAGAGACTCCTGGAAAGTCTCATAAATTCACCAAACCAGATGAAACAGATAGACACTATGCCCTTACAGCATGCCTGTCAAATGATCTAAGTGGACTACATTTGCTAAGCAAATTTTAAAGGGAAAAATGATGTTTCTTGAAAAAGGGAAAGAAAAATCACTTCCTTATAAACTTAAAAAAAACCCTTATCATTTATAAATCCCTTGCCATTTTTTCTGCCTAAGTATTGATAATAAGGCAGAAGAATGTTAAAGGCTAGGCAATCAGGGTTAAATAACTTGCCCAAGGTCACATATTTAGGAAGTGTCTGAACCCACATCCAGCTGATTCCAGACACCATCCATTGGGCTACCTAGCTGTCCCTCATAAACTCTTTATACTTGTATAAAAGGATGTTGAAATGTAATAAATTGAAAGGAGATTTCCTAGCTTGCCAAGCTCCATCTAGCCAACACAACATAGTAGTAGCCACAGTGATCTGAAAAGAAGGCTGGTTGGCATTTGGAGAGAAGGGTGGAGGTGGGAAGTGGAAGGGGAAGGATAATGGGTAAATGGTCCAAGCACTGTACTGCTATCCAGGAAATGTTCAGAGATACAGAGAATCTCTGGTATTGAGTCAATCCTCTCCAGATGATTTCTGGATAGACAAGAACAAGGATCTCAGAGGATAGGAAGGGGTGAGAGGGTTGTGCCCTGCACTGGTATAAGAGGTAACCATATCAAGTAGACCATGGATCCATTCAAATGTAAGCTCTTTGGGTAAAGGTATTTTTTGTCTTTTCTTTCATCATCTTTTTGCACAGTGTCTGGCACATACAAAAACTTTTTGATTGGCTAAGTGAACATGGCCAAAAAAGTGATCTTGAAAAAAAAAAAGGCAAGCCTCTAGCTGTGTGACCCTGGGAAAGTCATTTAACCCCCATTGCCTAGCTCTTACTACTCTTCTGCCTTGGAACCAAAACATAGTATTGATTCTTAGACAGAAGATAAGAGTTTTTTTAAAAAAGGCAAGCCCTCAGCTTCCTCGGTCTCCTTGTCTTCATTGGCCTCCTTACCATCCATCTCCTTCTTCCTTCTTATATACTAAGAGCTCAGTAAATGCATACTTTCCCCAGTTTTATTTTGTTTCATTGGTCCAGACCTGTGGCCTCAATGGTGTAGAAACTTCTAGTATAGAAACTCCTTCCATGGGTGCAGATCTATAATACATGTAATAAGGGGATAAGAGGAGATGGTAACAAGGGGGTCACCAGGGGCCTAGGAGCCAGTAATTAAACTAGCTGGAGATTGAGCAGCCTCAGCTGAGCTGCCCAGTGAGTCTCTACTGCTAGCTGCAGGCTCCTTTAAGATGTTGGGTTGGTGGCCCATCCCTGCTGAGGTAACTGACTCCCTATTGGGGGAGAGCACAGCCCAGTAGGAAACCATGGCGCAACTTCCTCCCAGCAATGGAGGCTTAGCTTTCACTTCCACAGTAACCTCTACTTCTCAAAATTCTGTCCTCCCCTTAGTCTCCTTAGCCTTGAAGGTGTTAGAATAATTATAGGAATTTACAGATTAAGGCTAAGGGATTTATTTGAACTGGAAAGAGAAAAATAAGGTAAAAGGGTTTAGGTTTGCTAAGCTGTTGCTAGGGCAATTGGCAAGTGCTGGCTAAGGGACCTAAAGGGTCTTGACAGGGTGAGAGCAACCAGCCCTCAGTCAGAGATAACTAAACTCTGGCTTGGTGTTATTTGATCAACTAGGTACACTGATGATGTTGTTGAGTTCCTCTAGAGATGGCCTTAACCACTAAGCTATACTATCTAAGTTCCTACCCACGATCCACCTCCCTTCCACCCAGGGCCCAAGGGGAAAGGTCAGGGATAGCAAGTTGACTGGGTGAGATCAAGGGAAAACAGAACCCCCAGGTTGGGTTTGCAGGGCTTTATATAGTCACAGCCCAACTGCCAGTTAACACCTGGCATCTAGCACCTACCACCCCAGAATTCCATTCTGATAACTGACAGGATTGCCTAGGGTAATATTGCAATGCAAGAAACCCTGCAATACATACATTAATATCAATGTTGATATTAATTTTATAATAATGTAATCTCAGAATAATGCTTTTAAATGCATTAAATAAAATAGTAGGATTACAAAGAAAATCTATTGTATTGAAATGCAATTATTTTATTTAAAAAGTAAGTTCATGGTTAAGAACCCCTATAGAGAATTGTCTAGGAGCACTGAGGTTAAACAATTTGCCCATGATCACACAGCTAACAGGTATAATACCACTGTATTATGTTGCTGCTTCAAATGATATTTAATTACCAATTAGAACTGATAGTCACTCTCTCATCAGGTTCAGCTCTGAAGACCTGGGTCCTGAGAATCCCATACTACTTTGGTGATTTACATATATGATATCTTTCTGGGTAAAAGTGCTGAGTAAATGCTGTTCTTTCATTGTTTTCCAGTGACCTCCTGTCCCTCAGCTGTCTTTCTTTATGAGGCAGAGCTAACTCGTTACAGCAGACTGTATAGATGTATTGATTTCCCTAAGCAGAATTAGCTCTGAGCCCCATGCCCACTGAAGAACACAATCTCTTCTAAATTTCCTATGTTTTATTCAGTGCTGGTCATTGACCTTGGCCTAATGGAATCAACTCTACACAATAGGAGACAAATCCAACTTGCATATTGGACACAGAATTTTTATTCCACATAGAGTCAATAAGTGAATAAACTGTATGATAAATATTAACTGGCACCTGTCCAGTATACCATTTTTATGTATGGTATACTTTGGGGACTTTGGGGATAAAAGACTATATATCAAGTGTCTTAGAATACACCACTCTCCCAGATACCAGAAGCTCCCAAGACATAGAAACTATATATAGTTAATATATAGTTTGAGTCTTCCTTTGAGTGGGCAAAGGAGAATGCCAAGGTATAAAATAATTCTGGCCAGGCCAGTCCTTAGACAATAATGCAAAATCTCTGGAAAGACTCCGGATATGAATCTAACAGCATAGGGAATAGAATTGAGAGAAGATGTTTTGGTTTTTTTTTTTGTCCTGTCTCATGAATGGTAGGGACTTCTGGAATCTGTTCTATGGCTAGTCCATCACAGAACATGGTGGAGCAGACAAGAAGAGCCTGACCACCACCAATGCCAAACTATTCTCCAACTTAGAGCTTAGTTCCTTCCTAACATGACTTTGTTATGTCGTTTCCTCTAGATATAGGCTTATATCTTTGTCTTAATCTGTGTAGAAGATGCCTGGTTTAGAAATTTCATCCACCAATAACTGATAGTTTTAAAGAGTGTTGTTCAGTCATTTCAGTCATGTTGACTAATGTTGTGATGCCATTTGGAGTTTTCTTGGCAGTAGTTTACTATTTCCTTCTCCAGCTCATTTTATAGATTAGGAAACTGAGACAAACAAGGCTAAGTGACTTGTGCAGGATCACAGAGCCAATATATTAGAAGTAGGACTTGAACTCAGTATTTATGACTCTGAGTCTGGTCCTCTATCCATCAAGACACATTGCCTCTCACAGGGTACTTTTCCTTTTTTGGGGGAGAGGAGAACTAAATTAGTTAGGGCAAAATAAAACCAGTAAATTATTGCAAAATTACTTACATAATAATAATCACAACTGATTTTTATATAGTGCTTTAAAGTTTATGGAGCACTTCTCATACGCAATCTCTGTAATAACTTTTACTGCCTTCCCCCATATTACATGGAGTAGTAGTGCTTTCATCTGATAATTGAAAGGTGTAAAATGAATAGAAGACCAGAGTTCAGGACCTGCTGCAGACAGATACAACCAAGTGATGAAATCATTTAACTTGTAAATACTTTTGGGCAACCATCTGGAATTATCAGTTGCTGGTGGATGGAGTTGCCAAGCAAAGAGTTTCCTCATAGTGGAAAAAAAAATCTGGCATTTAAAAATATATGTTTTGTGGGAGAAGCTCATGTTCATCCAAATTAATCCTTTCAGTGCAACTGGGCATTTATAGGAAATGCTTTTGAATAAGTATTATAATAATGATGCTCATGGCTTCTTTCTGGAAGGGGTAATTTCTCTGACATCAAATCATGTGATGTTTTCTAGCTTAAGTAACAAAGCTATTTCAGCTATAGCAAGAAAGCCCAGCCTCCCAAACTTCTTGAGAAACCTCAGATGATAAGGAGATGAGTAGCTAGTTCCCTCATTCTTATCAGTAAGCAGCAAAGGACCATCATGGCTGGGAGAAAGAGTTTGCTATTCTGGGGTAAGTGTTCAAATAGTTTATCCTTTTCCAATTTGGACTATTTTTTAAAAGTTCAATTTTTTTGGTCTACAGAAAATTTACTATTCTCAATATGTACTTAAGAGGGTCAGAGAAGTTTGTATACCTTTTAGAATGTGTTTTATGTTACCATGATGGGTTCCTATGCCTGTTGACCTTCTTTGTTATTGTATAGGCAGACAACCTTGCTACAGCCCATGGTTTGTCAGTAATCAATCTAGCTCAGCCATCTAACTCTTCCTGGAGTATTGCATCCAGCTATGGAAGAATTTTTTATATGTTTTCAGAAGAATATTAAAAAGTTGTAACATGTCCGTGGTAGGAAAAAATAAATGGGTAAGGATAGCACTAGAGACTAGTCTATGAGTGGTTCAGTTGAAAGAACTGTGGATGCTTCTGGAGATGAGAAGATTTAGGGGAGACATGATAATTAGTTTTGAGTGTCTAGGAAGCCAAGCCAATGTGGTCTGAGGCCACCAGGAAGTCCCATCAAAAGCAACATGGATCAGATCTTGGCTCCCTTGCTTTTGGGAGGAAAACTATAATAGCTTATATGATGAGGGGGGAGATGGGGAGGAGAAGGACTGGAAGATATTGATCTAATCATAGACTCCTGATACCAATGGGCTTTGGGTTTAGCAATCCATGAATTTCTAGAATATGGAAAATTTGAGATTAGAAGGATTATCATGTGGGAAAGAAATGAGACTTTTTTTTTTCTCAGCCTTGGAGGGCAGAAATAGGAGCAAAGGGTAGAAGGCAGAAGTTTGATTTAAGGAAAAACAATAAGCACTGTTGTTATGGGGAATATTGACCCTTATATTGGTATTAATAGTTGTTGGTAGGCTAAGATTATCTAGTTGATGACAGTTGGAAAAATGGCTGGACTTTGCTGTTGAGGAAATCAATTTGATATTGGTTATAGAAAAACCCTATTTATTGTAACAATAATAATGCAGGGAAAGGAAAATATGAAATATATTGATTATATGTATATATTTCCCTAAGCTAAAAAATTCTAACTGAACTCAAAAAACCCCAACTAAAACTCCACAAGGAGTATCTTCTGCCTGGGAACCAGGCCTACTCTAAAACTCCTTAATCTATCTCAAATATATTTCTAACTATATAATCTACTCTATATTATAAATATTTTTATATTATATCTTCAAATAATCAATTTCATCCTTCTCTCTCTCTCCAGTCTCCAAGCTCAAACTATGGCTGGATCACAAACTCTGAAGGTTCACAGAGTAAAACTCTCTTCTACCCCCTCTGTTAAAATCAGGGAACAGCCTAAGCTTCTTTTTCACTCTGTCAGATTAATCTCTCTCCAATTCTTCTCAGCTCTCAAGATGATTTCCAGACCAACTGTCAGTAACTCTTCCCAGATTTCCAGAGGAAACTTCAACCAACCACCCTCTGAGCAACAAACTCAAAAAAGTGTGTAGAATTCCAAACTACCCCCTGCTAGAGGAATCTGGAAATTCTTTTCCCATCATCTCTTGAGGATTCCACTGTCTGAATTTAAAGGATCCTAGCTCATTCAACCCATCTTCTCTAGCCAACTATTTATTCCCAATGATCAAAATCCTCTCATTACTTCATTAATTAAGAATTTACTCCCTACACTGTCCAAAATGGAAAAGGTTCTCTTGGGAAGTAGCGAGCTCTCCATTAACGAAGATCTTCAGCATTCGTTCAATGACAACTTGTAGGGAATATACTGTGGAAGAGATTCATATGTGGTTTAGACTAAGTGGTCTTTGAAATTCCTTTCAACTCTAAAATTCTGTGAGACTTGGATTTTCATATTATTATTATTATTTTTAAAACTTGACCGTCCATCTTTTTTATGTATTGGTTCTAAGGCAGAAGAGTGGTAATAGCTAGTCAATTGAGGTTAAGTGACTTGCCCAGGGTCACATAGCTAGGAACTATCTGAGGCCATATTTGAACCCAGGACCTTTTGTCTCTAGGCCTGGCTCTCAATCCACTGAGCCAACTAACTGACCCCTCATATTATTAGTTTAATTCTTAAATTCATTACTTGACATTGTCTCCTTTAGTCTTCAATGTAAGCATGTCTCTTCCTGTAGAATTATCATTCCTTATTACATAGTAATGGTAAACAATTTCATTAGAAAATAAGGGGGAAATCACTTTTTATATCTCTATTTCCAGTGTCTTGCCATCCTTTGTTGTTTGTTTTATTTCATCAAGACTTGTGATTTTATCAGTGTAGGGAACTTCTGGTGAAGAAACTTCCCACAGAAAAGAAAAATCAGCAAGTCATTGTAACTCATAGTAGTAGAAGAAAATTGCCTGGGGACATTGAGAGGAATGGTGACTTGCTCAAGGACCTACCAAGGGTGTATCAGAGGCAGGACTTGAAACTAGGTCTTTTGGACTTTAAGTCTGGCCATCTATCTGGTATCTCACACCATCATTCATCTGAAGCATAGTAGGCATTCCATAATTTTTTTTTAAATGAACTTGAAAATGGAGCCACCAAAAGTTCCAAAATTTCACTCTCACATGCAATAATTTAAAAGTCATGTCCTTGCATGGTCAGAAGGTGCTTTATATTTGGAGAAAGTCCTAGATTCAAACCCTATTTTGTTGTTGTTGTTGAGCCCTTTTTTAGTTGTGTCCAACTCTTCATGACCTCGTTTAGAGTTTTCTTGTTAAAGATACTGGACTGGTTAGCCATTTCCTTCTCTAGTTCTTTTTACAGATAAGGAAACTGCCCAGAGTCACATAGCTAGTTACTGTCTAGGGCCAGACTGGAACTCAGAAAGATGAATTTTCCTTACCCAGGCTGGGCACTATATCTACTGTGCCTTACCAGTGGGCTTCAACAACTCATTTTCTCTTTCTAAGCCTCAGGTTTTTCATATGTAAAATGAACTGGTTAGATTAGATTATCTCTAAAGCTCCTTTCAACTCTAACATTCAGCATCTATGAAAAGGTGGTATCTTGAATAGAGCACTGAATTTGAAGTCAATAAAATCTGAGTTTAAATTTGAGCTGTATGATGTTGGGCAAGTCATTTAACCCTTTAAGCCTCAGGTTATCATCTGTAAAATGGAACTAATCCTGTCTTGCAGGTTTATTGTGAGGATCACATTAAATTATTTATGCATGCATTATATATGTATATATAAACACAAGCACATATACACACATTCACATATACATATAGTGCCTTGAAGATCTTAAAATGTTATATAAATTCTAGATATTGTTGTAACTGACTGTAAAATGATGAGGAATCTGTTTCTTTTTCTCTATTCATGAGAATTATGAAATTGGCACATTTTAGAGCATACCAAATATCATACCCTCAATTCAGCAGTCTGGGGAAAACTCCAGCACCGGCCCTGTGGTAGAGAGTCAGAGATGCCAGGATTATGGATTCAGTGGAGTAGGGTAGACCCTATGAAACCAAGAGGCTGATGTTAAAAAGGATAAGGACGGGAGATAGGAAGTCCCTGGGAAAGGAAGCTGGTAGTATCTGAGTCATTCAGTTAATCATCTTGCTAATGCTGCTGAAGGAAAGAAATTGCTATAAAGAAGTAAATGTAACAAACATTTTCAATTACATTTTCTATTGACTCATTTTTTAAAAGGTTGGTTTGTTTGGGATTACAAAAAACTCTTTAGGGGGGGTAGTCCTCATTGATATACTTGTGAGACAGATCTTATAGTCAGGAAGTCTTTTAATGAATTGAAATCTGTCTTGATAAAAGTTTGATTACTCCTACTTCTGTCCCACAAAAAGTTAAACTAATGTGATCTTGGCCTACATATAGAAGCATAATTTCTAGCAATATGGAAGTGATGGTCTCATATTCTGCCTAACCAGATCACATGTAGATCATTTCATCAATTCTAGATGCCACAGTTTAGGGAGAATATTGATAAATCAGAGTACATCTGGAGAATCACGCCCAGAAAGGTGCAACACTTTTAAGTCTATACAATAAGACAATCAGTTGAAGGATGCTTAGTTTAGAGAAGAGAAGACTTGGGGAAAATGAGATGGCTGTCTTTAAGCACTTGAAAAGCTGTCATGTGGCAGAGGAATTTGGTTGGTCCTATTTGGTCCCAGAGGATGGAACCAGTAGCTATGAATGGACATTCCAAAGAGACAAAATTAGGTTTAATGACAGGAAAAATTTCCTAAAAATTCAAACTATGGGAAAAAATAGTGGAGTGCCATGGGAGGTAGCAGGTTTCCCATTACTGGAGTTCTTGAGGAAAAGATGATAATTTTTCTATTCTATATTTGGAGCAAACAGTGGTCCTGATGGCCATTTGTCTCACAGATCAGAATTCACTTGTTTGATCCCATTGCAAATATTTTGTTGAGGGGATTTCTTTTTAGGATATAGATTGGACTAGCTGACTTTTGAGATCTCTTCTAACTATGAAGTCCTATGATTGCCCTCCCTGTTAGGAAAGGCTCTGATCTTGATCCAAGTGATAGGCTTTGTTTTAGGCCAGGACTGACCAGGTAGCTTTGGCTCAATATTGGAAAAAAGTGATGCAAGGTCTTTTGACAGATAGCAAACATTTTACTTATATATAACATAGAAAGAATATTCAAGACAGCTCTTAATTCAGGTAGACTTGGACCCTGTCACACAACAGATCAGAGTGTGGTGAACCCAGGACATCTGCCAAAATCTGAAAGACACTGACCCCCCTCTAGACAGACACTCGAGGCTTCTTTTATGGCTTGGAGTGACTAAGAAGCCATGGCAATGTGACCTGAGGCCACCAGGAAGTCCCATTGAAAGCAACATGCTTTAAGTCTTGGCTCCCTTGCCTTTGGGGCCAAAAAACTAACCTGGCCCATATGGCACAGGTAGGGGATAGGAGAGATCTTGGAAGATACTGATCCAATCACAGATTCATGATACCTATAGGCTTTGGGTTTAGCAATCCATGAATTTCTAGAATATGGAAATTTTGAGATTCCAGCAATTTCTAGTCAAAGCCAAAGGTTGTTCCCAGTACTAGCTAACGTCCCCAGGAATCTTCCTGAATATTATCATTTTGTCTAGCAAACTGCAAATGGAGCTGGATTAGGAACCTCAGCACCACTACAGGAATGGGCCAGTTCAGGCTATCTATGAAACCAATAGTAGCGATGATTTCATTAAATATCGTCTTTTAACATACTTTGTTTTCAATTCCCATTGCCCAGGATAGCAAGTATATGAAGAGTCACTAAAGAATGAAAGCCCCAGTCAAAAACATGATGAACTAAACAAAGCAGCACAAAATAAGATTGCAATGACCTATTTTTTCTGTTGCCCAGCACAAGTGAACTTGACGCATATCCCGGATGATGCTTGAGATGCAACAGTCCCCATAGCAAGCTATATTCACTTGAGTCTTGGTTTCCTAAAGCTGTCATTTTACCATTAAGTAGTGAGGAAGTGGGGTCTGGAATTATGCCCACTAGGTGGCACGATACTTCAAAAACCAGTCTCGAGTCTAGCAAGGTTTCTTTGAGACCCGAGTAAAAAAATGTTCTGTGAGGCTGATTAAAACAAAAACAAAAATGCTAAGAAGAAACCTCTCAGTGCGTAAGGTTCCAAATCAGTTTGAGACCATTTGAAAAACTGGCTCAGGAGTGTGAAAGAATGGAAATCTCTGTGCCTTCCCCTACTTTGATTGTCTGGGAAATTTCCTTTCTCAATTCTATCTCTCAATTGATTAACATCTATTAAGCACCCAGTATGTTCCAGGCACTGGGCTAGTTATGTGCCAGCAATTATGTTCATTTCTACCCCCTGCGTGGATGTATTATACGGGGATCACCATTTCTGTAGCCACCATAGTTTATCACACATGGCAACAACTCAAAAGAAACTGTCAAATGGTCCCCTTTTGTGGGAATGCTGTGTCTAGTTATCAACCAAAATAACCTTCCATCTTCTTGAGGCTATGCAAAGGCTAGAGAAAGAGGTTAATTTTCTTTTTTAAATTTTTTTTTTGGAAAGAGGTTGTTTTTCTGTCATTATCTCTCTCTTCCCCCAACTCAAAGGGTCAGAGGCTTTTCCAAACAGAAAACAAGGGGACCTGGACAGGAGAAAACAAACTTACTTTTGTAGCCTCTAGGCTGTAAGTTGTCTTCCTTTTAGACTGTAGGCTCTACCTTCTTTGCTCTCTTCCCAAACAGAAAGGGGAGAAACAAAAAACATTCAGACTGTCCTTCCTCAACCCCAGGTAGGACTTTCATCTGTAGACTCTTCTTCCTCACTTTGCTTTCCTTGTTCTCTTGAAAGAGAGAATCAAAATGAGGGAATTGCCTAACCTCCAGGGCTTGCCATGAAATGAACAATACTGGGTGACTGACCAATAGAAACAAAAGAGAGGTATCTGATATGAAGGGCAGACTGAAAATCCTAACTTCTATCCCAATTCTGCCCTTGGAGTTTAGCTCTGAATTTTATAGGATCATTTACTTTCAAAATATGCCCTAGCAGAGATGTCAAGCTCACGGCTACTACAAATGTATTGCAAAACTCCTAAGTAGTCAGAATCAGATTAAAACGTAATCGGGAATGTTTAAGAAAAGAAAAGAAAAGATAGTTAATGTGTTAATAAGGTCTTCTAAGTCATTAAGAAGCAGCAGGTACCTGTTTCTACTTAAGTTTGACAATACGGTCACAGACCACAAGATCAAGAATGAGGGCTTAGCTTATATATTTCATGAATTATGAAATGTCCAAAGAGGTACATGGCCAACAGTTGTGCAACACCTTATATATAGTCTCCTACAAAACAGTGGAGACTAGACATTTTCTAAATGAATAAAGTTTAGCAACAAAAAACACTGTTGCACAGAGAAAGATCCATGAAATAGAGGGAAAACTCTAGAGGGAGTTCCATTGGTATATGGAAAGGAGGGAAGAAGAAATGAGAGAAGTGTAATTGAGGAAAGTAGGAAATTAGCACCTAGGCTGTCAGGCTGTCTCTAAAGATCTGAGAGTTCCATAATGGAATGAAGCCGGTGTTTGAAAAAAAAAAAAAAAAAAAAAAAGGAGAGGGTGGTTTGACCAAGCTGAAGGAAGGAGGTAATGGCTGTGTGGTCCAGCTTTGCCAGGTATCCAAGGAGCTGATAGAGTGGGATTTGGATTTCACTGAGAAGAAGATATTTCAAGCAACTATCATGGCCTAGGTTGAGGAAAGGTCTGGGTTATCTGTTGGTGGACAGCAGATTTATCTACCTTACTCCCTAGAGCAGTTTTGGATTGACTGGCTGTATATTGGACTTGTTCCTGGTTCCTGTGACATCTATGATCATCTTGGAACACTGTGAACCAGTGCAGTGAGAAGCCCACCTCTCCAGCCCCTCTTATTCTAGTTAGAGGTTTAGCTTAGTTTAGAACTTAGTTTAGTTAAATCATTAGGGCTATTCCATAGTATAGAAAACCCCTCTCTTCCACTTCCCTCATTTAATACCAATAAACCCAGTTTGTTTGTACTTCCTGTACCCTCTAAGCCATACAGAACCCACATCTTGAAGTTACCCACTTCACTGGCTTTCCCTGGTTGATAGATTGACAGCTGACCAACTATCATTCCCAAACTTCACATCCCCATTTGGTTTCCCTGTGTTTGCCTGTCAGTCCTTCTCTTGTGAGGTGTGAATGTCCCCAGTTTGTCTGGCATCTAGTTATTCCCCTATTCCCAGTATTTTCTTTTCAGTTAGCTTCCCTCTGTTACTGGTGCCAGAAGGTACTCTTAGCACTTGTTTACATAAGTGGGGAAAGACAGACTGAGTCCATCTACTTGTTGTGTCCATCTGCAATCCCAGAAGAGTTTTTCTTCTCTTTGTTCTACCCCACCTCAGTGCCCTCAAATTTTGTGCAGCTACAAGACTGTATCCTTTACTCAAATTTCATATAGCTATAATGTATGATTCTACTTCTCCCAAGGATGTATCTAAGGCTCTAGGAGCTTGTCACTAACGCTTCTATTGATAAATTCAATTGGTTTCATGTGACCATCTTTTTTTCCTGATATAGTAATGCTCAAAAATCCTCCCACATGACATCTCTATGAAGGAAAAAAAAGGCTCTTTTGGCTCAGCATAGAACAGAGATGAAAGACTGGAAGCCAGCAGAGAGATTAGGACAGGACAGGTAGATCTTAGAATCATCAAAATAGAGATGATAATTAAATTCACGGAAGATGATGAGATCACCAAAGAAAAAAGGAGAGGGAGAAAAGAAGAGAATCCAGGATAGAGCCTTGTGGGATACCTACAGTTAAGGGTATTGGCTATGCCAACTAAGAGCTCATTGGCAACTTTGGAGAGAGCAATTTCAATGGAATGGTGATGGCATTCACCAACAGGGTCTTGAGATGTTTTCTAAAACAGTCCTCTATCATAAAATGTTTTTTTTTTTTTTTGAGAAGAGAGAAATATGCTTCTCATCATTATCTTTTTTTCAGGACCAAGACTTGTCAGTATAATTAAATGGAGTTCAACTGTCTGAGTATTGTTTTGTTGTTGTTGTTGTTTTAAATATACCTTACCTTCTGTCTTAGAATCAATACTATATATTGGTTCCAAGGCAGAAGATTGGTGAGGGCTAGGCATTGTGATTAAGTGATTTGTCCAGGGTCACACAGCTAGGAAGTGTCTGATGCCACATTTGAATCCAGGATCTCCCATCCCTAGGCATGGCCCTCAATCCACTGAGCCATCTAAATGCTTCCTTGAATATTGTTAATATTTACATTCTGGTATTCATTTTTAAAACCTTTTTTATTTAAATATTTTCCCATGGTTACAAGATTCATATTCATTACCTCCCTTTTTCCCTCCCCCACTTCCATAGCTGATAAGCAATTCCACTGGGTTATACATGTATTATCACTCAATGCCTATTTCCATATTATTCATTTTTGTAATCATCTTTTAAAACCCAAAACCCTACATCCAATACCCATATAAACAAGTGAAAAATCAAATGTTTTCCTTCTGCATTTCTACTCCCACAGTTCTTTCTCTCAATGCATTCTGTTACTCATTGTAAGTATTGTCCTACTGATTTTGTTTGTTTCACTCTGTATTACTTCATGCAAGGTCTTTCCACGCTTTCCTGAATTCCTCACATTGGTTATTTCTCCCAGTACAATAACATTTCGTTAAAGTTCAATTTATTCAACCACTCTTCTAAATGATGGGCACCCACTTTGCTTATAGTTTTTTTTCTATAGAAAGTTACTATAAATATTTTGGTATATATAAGACAGGTGTCACATTTTTGAGGGATATTCATAAACCAGAAAATATCCTGAAGAAGATGACCAGAATAAAGAGAAGACTAGAAATCATACCGAAAGGGAATTTCATGAAGGCACTGAGGAATAAACAGTCTAGAGAAGAGATAACTTCGAGAGTCTAGCTATCTTCAAGTATTTCAAGAGCCCCAGAGGGCCAAACTAGGAGGTATGGGCAGAAGCTGCAAAAGGACAGATTTAGACTCTGTGTAAAAAAAAAAATTCTCTAACTATTGGAGCAATCCCAAAGTGACAATAACTGCTTAAGAAAGAAGAGTTCCCCATTCCTTTTAAGAAAGAAGTTTTCAAATGGCAGTTGATGATCATTCACCAGGGATGTTATAGAGGGGAATTTGAGATCTGAGCTCAATCAGTCTAAGTGAACTCTGAGACCCTTTACAGTCCGAGATCTTATATTGCACTATCTGGTAAGAAGACTAGGTGTGTATACTTGAAAGAACTTCTGTGGGTCCATCACACATTTAACAAAATACTTCAGTTGCTCAATCTGTGCCCTTTTCTCTTTCACCCAGGTGGCATCTGCTTCACTTTTTTCTTGAAGATTCAGATTTCATCAAGTTCAGGTATGTTGATATTTAGAAACAAGGATACTTGTATAAAGGTCAACACTAGGGTTCAAATAATAAATTTTACAGTTGAGGAAATTGAGTCAGACATATGTTAAGTGTCTTTCCCAAGGAAACATAGCTAGTAAGTGTCTAATAGACAGGCTTGAACTCAGGTCTTCCTAATTTCTGGCCCAGGGCTCTATCCACTGGGCCAACTAGCTACCTTCAGCAGCGGGGTGGGGAGATATGGCAAGAAAATAGTTCCTATGAAAAACATTTGGGGTTTTAATGAATTACCAGCTGAAAATGAACCTAGCAGCTAAGAGAATGCAATCTTAGGTTGAGAGGCTTTATTTCTAGGACTAGGTGATAGTACCAAAATAGTCTGTCCTGTTCATATTCCATCTAAAATGACCCATTATTTATAGTCCCCACAGTTTAGGAAATATGGTTAAATGGATTGGGGATGTTTAATTAAGAGAAAAACAGAATTAAGACTACATGGATTGGTTTCTAATGGTCCTTCTTACCAAAGCAATAAATAAAAGCATTTCCCTATTTGACCATAACCAAGTATCATTCCATCTTTTTTCTACCTTCTGTCTTCTATCTGTCTTACTCTTCCTAAACCCATTATTTGTACTTTCCCTAACTTCCATTCCCTTCATTTCTCAATATTTTCTGAGTTCATTATTCCTGCTCTAACTTCACTTTCCCCCCACCCCCTTTTCAATCTCTATCCAGTTCAACTCTCCACTCTCCTCTAGTCTTGAATCCCTTGCTGCTTCTATTGCATCCCTTGTCAAACTCAAGCCCTGGATTTTTCCCATGACCCACCACCTGCTCTGCTCCTGCTTGAGGTGTTGCAGTTCCAAGCAGAAGTTAGAGCTATGATATAAATTCATGGCATCCAATTTTAACTAGGCAAGGCAATTTTTTTTTATTGTACTATAATTGATTCACTATCTCACTCCTCTCAGAAGCTATTCCAAACCTCTTCTATCTTCAAACTTCTCATATCTCCTCCTCATTCCTCTTTTTCAATCTGAGGATGTCACCTCTAATACTACTGAGGAAATTAATATCATTTCAAGTGATCTTTCTCTTCTCCCCTTTTCTTCATCTTAAAACCCCTTGACATCATCTCTTATTTTCTCCTCCTTTCCTTCAGTTTCTGACAATGATATGGACTCTCTCTTTGCCAAAGCAACCTCCATTACCTGTACCCTAGAACACGTCTTTCTCTCATCTCCAGAAGATTGACGCCTTGGTAATCTTCTCTCTAATCTTCAATCTACTGTTCTTAGATACTGTCTAGAAGTATACCAATATCCCCTATGTTTAAAAAACAAAGACAAAAAACCCTTCAACAGACCCAATTTCAAGCTATCATCCTATATGTTCCCTCTCTTTCTTAGTCAAACTCCTGGAAAAAGCTGTCTGCCCTTTCTGCTGTTCTCGCCTCTCATTTATTCCTCAACTTTTTGCAATTTGATTTCCAACCTCATCATTCAACATCATTACTCTCTTCAAATTTATCAATCATCTATTAATTGTCAGATCTGACCATTTATTCTCAGGCCTTATCCTCAGTCATCTACTAAATTTGACCCTCTTCCTGGAAAATCTCTTATCTAGGTTTTTGGGGCATTCCTCCTTCCTCCCAGATCTTTTCCTACCTGTCTGAGTATTCCTTCTTAGTCTCCTTTGCAGGCTCATCAAACATATCATGTCCTTTAACTGTGGATTTTTTTTTAACCCTTACCTTCCGTCTTGGAGTCAATATTGTGTATTGGCTCCAAGGCAGAAGAGTGGTAAGGGCTAGGCAATGGGGGTCAAGTGACTTGCCCAGGGTCACATAGCTGGGAAGTGTTTGAGGCTGGATTTGAACCTAGGACCTCCCATCTCTAGGCCTGGTTCTCAATCCACTGAGCTACCCAGCTGCCCCTGACTGTGGATGTTTTGAAAAGCTCTCTTTGTCTTAGGCCCTCTTTTCTTCTCCCTCTGTACATAGGATTCCTTAGTAAACTACAGCTCTCATGCATTTTATTATTTCTTTGCAAATGACTCCCACATCTATATATCCAGCCCTAGTGTCTCCCCTGAGTTCTAGTCCCATATCACCAATTGCCTATTGGATATTTCTAATTGGACATCCCATAGACATCTTAAATTCAGCATGGTCATCATCTGAACCCCACCTCCAAGTTAATTAACCCTCTTCTAAACTTACCTATTTTTATTAGAGTTATCACCAATCTATTAAGATATTTTCTTTCTGTCTCCCACATTCCTAATAGTCTTATTATTCTTTTTTTTTTAAACCCTTGTACTTCGGTGCATTGTCTCACAGGTGGAAGATTGGTAAGGGTGGGCAATGGGGGGTCAAGTGACTTGCCCAGGGTCACACAGCTGGGAAGTGGCTGAGGCCGGGTTTGAACCTAGGACCTCCTGTCTCTAGGCCTGACTCTCACTCCACTGAGCTACCCAGCTGCCCCCTAGTCTTATTATTCTTACTCCAAATATGTCATCAATGGCCAGATCATTCCCTTCATTCTTCCACAGCAGTTATTTCTTCTCCCTTCAAAATAATCTAGGGGATTATCTTGCAATAAACAAAGGCTTTCCTAACTGATTTCTCCATTCCAATCCTTCTTTCACAGTGCTGCCAAAGTGATTTTCTCTAAGTGAAGATCGATGTGATTTCTTTGCTCAATAAATCCCAGTGGTTCCTTACTGAGAAATTGTAACCTCTGACCCTGTTTGGTGTTTTCAACCATGCCTTAAACTATCTTTCCAGATCTTATTAGATGTTCCTGGCCCCTTTATACTCTGTGATCCAGAAAAACTGGTCCTCTCTCATTCTCTCATACTCAAAACTGCTCCTCCAGTTTTCTTGGCTTTTCATAGGCTGTCTCAATTCCTGGAATGCTTTTCCTCATTACCTCCACCTTACAGGATCCCTGTTGTCCTTCACCAGGTAGCTGAAGGACCATTTTCTGAATGAAAGCCTTTCCAGATAACTCCCCAATTGCCAGTGGCCTCCTTCCCAACCCACCTTGTATTTAACTATATTGTGTTTGTATTTATTCTCTATGTAATATGATACCATCACCTCCCACCTTGGAAGACAAACTTTTGGTGACAACTGGGGCCTCTTCAGCTGAGGCACAGACACCATCTCCCACTCTTAGATCACCAGCTCTTTCCATCCTCTCTGGCTCCCGCTACCGCCTGAGAAAAGGGTGGACCAGAACCCGCAACCTTGTACCCCCTATGCCTATGCAGCAACCCCAGGTTCCTAAACGGCTACGTGCGAAGGCAGTTGCACTAAAACGTGCCCGATGGGTTCCCTTCAACAGCACTTTCCATCACCCAAAGATCACCTTGCACCTTAGGGATATCCAGCCCTCTCTTGAGCGGCAGGTGGACACTATGGGACCATCGTCCAGCCACCAAGAGCAACAAGCTCCTAAGGCCATCTGGATAGCTCCAGGTGGGGTCCGTAAACCACGAGACTGCAACCAGACCTCTTTTCAACCCCAACGAGGGCAATTTGACATGGAAAAATTCTGTCTCCTTTGGAGAACTCTCCAACGCCAGCCAAAAAAAGTGATACCTCCACCTCCCAGGCCCAGGACACGCCGACACCGTCATGGCTTTCCTTTATGGGTCGGGATTCATCACATGGCAACTATGGCTCCCCCAGCACCCTCTGAAAGAGGAGGACACCATGACAGCACCTCTCAGCCCACTGGCTTCATCCAGAGTCAACTGGCCACTACCACCCCCACCACTACCACCACTAACAAACAATCCTCAACGACTGGCTTCCTCAGGGGTCACTCTGCATTATTCCAACCCCTGCCCAGAACACTGGGGACCACCATGAAATTGCCATATCCTGAGCTTAGGAGACCAGTTTCCTTCTGCTATGAGTTAGAACTCCCCAGCTCCAGCTTTAGAGGGAGGAGGCCACAACACCATCGTGACTATCTTCAGAAAGATTCAGAACCTGAACACTGCAATCCCCCAGTACTCTCTGATGAGATTTCTCCTGTGGTAACCCAGGTCTCCCCAGCACACATTGAGGATACAGAAGTACAGAGCCCCTCTGCCTTCTATTCTCAGAAAACCACCTTCATCCTGCCACATTCCAGACCTAAGTTGGAGTTCTCACCAACACCACATCCTGACATCATAACCCAACCTTGGTCACTACAACTGCTGACTTCTTCCAAGATCACCTCAAACCCCTCCAGACAGCTGCTAAACTCCCAAGATTTACAAGAGACCAACTTCTTTCCATTCAAGGTCCACCAGAAGTATAGACAACACCAACCTATCCTGAGAAGGCAAGAACCAGTGACTGTGCCACCTTTCTTTCAGCAAAGACCAACTTTCTCTAGCAGTATCCCAGACCTTGGAGAAGGGAAGCCTCTACATACCCAATTCCCAACCTCTCAAGCTGAGCTTTCTCCTTTGACACCCTCTATAATGATGAACCTTTTTCTCACTACCACTTTGCATCTTCCAACTGAGCTCCCAAAATCCACAGCTAAATAGCTTTCTACTCCTTCCTGTTGTGAGCCTGGCTTCCAGGGGCTTCTAGGGCCCCATAATCCCAGAGGGGTTAACAGAGGATTTTGAACAGTCAAACCATCTACCTACCTTATCAGAACTTTTCCAATACACTGATACCTGAAATCAGTCTAGATTCATTTGTCAATGGTTTGCCAATTCTAACACCATTTACTCTCCCCATCCAATATTAGCCTGAACTCAGACTAGAAATGAATAAATCCTGTTCTTGAGACCTGTTGTCTTCTCCCTTATTCCCATCTACATCAACTCTACTCTGCCCCACCTTCCATATTTACCCCTTTCTTTATGCCCTCTGGAATGCTTTATTAGGTAATAAGCTTCCTTTTTCCATAAACTTCTTTCTTTCTTACTTTTTCTATCTTTTAGCACTCTCTGAGACCTGCCTCTTTCTTTATGACACTACTTCTCCAATCACCCTTTCTGTATTGCCTATACTTTCTCTCCCCACATTCTAGGTTTTCCCCTCTCTTCCATCCTCTACTCCTGTGATGGTGAACCTATGACACACATGCCAAAGATGGCATGCAGAGGCCTCTTTATGGGCACACTTGCTGTCCCTGGCAGAGTTAGTTACTAGAAAGGCAGAGGGACTCAGACAGAGCTGCTCCCTTCCCCTCCTCCACTGCACCTCCCCTCCCCTCCCCTCTGCACTTACTCCCTCCCCTAAGCCAAAAGCTCAGGTCACTCCTCTCCCTCTCTCCCCTCCCCTGTCTGGCCTAGGGCTCCTGTGACCCTCCTTCCTCAGGAGAGGAGGGAAGACTCAGCACTTGGGCCTTCAAGGAGGAGCTGGCTGAGCCTCACTGTAAGGAAACACCAAACACCCTGCCTCCATCTGACTTCTGAGCTTGCAGAGCCTCCCCTGCCTCCTCCCTAGGGCTTCCCCTTTGCTTTCAAGATCCAAACATCCCAGGGAAAATCTGAGTTTCAGGAAGGACCCCCTTGCTGCACCAATATCCCCCTACCCCTTCCAGAGGGCCATCAAGATCTGCCTGCAGCAACCCCCACCTCCTTCAGAGAGTTTTAGTGAGTGCACAAGTGCTGGCTCACTAAAGGGAAGGAAAATCCAAGACTCCACCCCCTCCAAGACTGGGGTGGGGGTAGCATGAGGCCCCCCTGTAGCACCACCCTCACCTAGAAGACTTTAGATCAGGCAGTCTGCAGCTAGACCAGAATCATTGAATCAGAATCAGAACCATAATGCAATCCTTATAAGCCCAGACTTGACCTGAACCTAGATCAGGATTAGTTGCTCCAAAGGATGATTTTGTTTTAAAAAAAAAAGGGAAGCTCATTTTATTCTAGAACCCCTATTTAAGTTGCCTTTCTTCCCCTCCCCCCAATAAAATGGTGGCAGGGCTTGCTGACCCAAGAATCTCTCCCACCTGGCTTTTCCTGAAGAGAGCTGCCTAAGGTGGTCAACAACATCCTGAAAAATAGACATACAGGATCCATTGTGGGGGGCACTGCAGGAAGTCTGGCGGGGCAGAACACTGAGTATGCAGGGCATGGCACATGGTCTCTAAAAGGTTTGCCATCACTGTTCTACTCTATTGCCTAAGATTCTAGGGCTTTTTTCTCTAAAGCTACCTTCTGTCTACTTTCTATCTATTTTATAAGCATCTCATTATTTTCATGCTATCTCACTCATGGAAATTTAAGTTCCTTGATGACAGGGACTGTTTTTGCTTTTCTTTGAATCTTTAATGTTTAATATAATTCATGGCAAATAATAAATATGTAATAAATGCCTGTTGATTGATTGCATGTTTAGTCCTGAGGTATAGAATGGACCCCACTCTTGACCTCTTGAGTGGATTTTTCACCTCAGCTGATCATTACCATGGACTGACTGATAAAAAAGTCCAGGGTTCTCGGGGAAAAGTCCTACCACACAGCTGCAACTCAAAAGTCTTTTGGCACACTGGGGATAAACTTGTTTTGAGAGAGGATATACTCCTACTACTCAGTATTCTAGCTTCTGAATTTCCACTGGCATACTTACTATTTATGAAAAAAAAATCCATTATCATGACACTATTTACATGTTAAAAAAATCTTTGCTTTCCGTCTTTAGAATCAATACCAAGAATTGGTTCCAAGGCAGAAGAATGGCAAGGGCTAGGCAATTGGGATTAAGTGACTTGCCCAGGATCACACAGCTAAAAAAGTGCCTGTGGCTATATTTGAACCTAGGATCTACCATCTCTAAGCCTGACTCTCTATCCAGTGAGCCACCTAGATGCCTTGACACTATTTGCTTGTAAACATAAAACATTTTCTTAATAAGGCAAAAGCAAAATTAATCATAAAATCCCAGTTACTCAATATAAAACAAATGTAGAAGCAATCAAAATATCAAATCTACTCATAAGCCTAGGTCCCACTCTCCCAACAAATGCACAGTGTCAGGAGGATTCACCTCTTTTAAGTAGGAGATGGCACTGGAGGGGAAACAGCTCAAATGATAGAGTTTAGTTTTCTTCCAATGACCTTCCCCATTCTTCTCCAGTTTTTTTTTTTTTTTTTCAGTCAGTCCATGGTAATGCTTTTCTTCCCATCAGCAAGCTCCTTCTGTTGGCTCCTTTATACTGGACTTTTTCTCAAAGATGGATTTTTCTCTGCTCTGGCTATCTCAGATCAGAGCCTCCTGGTGACTGGAGAGTTTTCTCTTGTGGAAAATTCATGAAATTCCTCTTTCTGTCAAGTGTGAAACCCAAAATACTTTCTCTTCCTATTGTTTGCAAGAAGTTTTAAACTTATAATATTGTCACTTAAAAATGGTAACATGCAAATAATCAGAAGAGTTCTAAATCATTTCTCTTTAAAAGAAGTTCTCAGGGGGAAGCTAGGTGGCTCAGTGGATAGAGACTCAAGCCTAGAAATAGGAGGTCCTGGGTTCAAATTTGACCTTAGACACTTCCTAGCTGTGTGACCCTGGGCAAGCCACTTAACCCCAATTGCCAAGCTCTTATGTCTTGGAACTGATACTCCATATCTATTCTAAGACAGTAGACAAAGGTTTATTTAATAATAATAATAATAAAAACAAATTCTTTTTGTACATTAATCTGTGGTTCAGTTCTCTATCTAGTCTTCCCAACAATCTGTTTCTATTTCACATTTATCTGAGAAACTATATTTCTTCCTGTGGACTTTTTTTAGCAGAATATTTTTTCCCCACTAGAAATTAATTGCAATGCTAATCATCAGAAATTTCTTGAACAGGTATTGATACTACCAGGCTGTTTATAAGTATTTCAGTATTAGAGTACTCTAAGAGTCTATTCATTCCCTTTCAAGGAGAAAAGGAGAGAAAAAAATAAAAATAGAATGTGATCATTAAGGTTGGAGCTGACATAAGTCATATGAAAATGTAGTTTGCCTAAAAAATATCACAGTAGTGACATAGTTAAGACAACATTTAAAAAGTAGATAAATACTAAGCTATAAAAATACAAAAGCTAAAAACAGAATACAAGTTATCAAAGTTTTTTAAACCCTTAACTTCTGTGTATTGGCTCCTTGGTGGAAGAGTGGTAAGGGTGGGCAATGGGGGTCTGGCAATGAAACAAAATAATATTAGTGGAAGGAAAAAAGATTAAAATAGTATAAATGTGCCTTAAAACAAAAATACCACATTGTAATAAAACAAACTAATCGAGCCCCCTATTATGAAACAAAACAATCTTCCTACAACTTTTCTGCAAATTCAAAAACCCAAGATATTTGATTTGTAGTATTCTTCTGTCTATTACTTTAGAAACTGCCTTTTAATAAAATGTATCATATTTTACCAAAATGCTTATTCAAATACGTATCAATGAAAGAGTATCAAATAAATACCCCAAACCACCATAATACTTGAATGCTCAGAGCATGAAAACTCTAAATATTTATGAAGCTTGGGGCAGCTGGGTAGTTCAGTGGATTGAGAGTCAGGCCTAGAGACAGGAGGTCTTAGGTTCAAATCTGGCCTCAGACACTTCCCAGCTGTGTGACCCTGGGCAAGTCACTTAACCCCCATTGTCCACCCTTACCACTCTTCCACCTAGGAGCCAATACACAGAAGTTAAGGGTTTAAAAAAATATTTATGAAGCTTAAAAAAAAGACAATGGTATACTTTGTTTTGAAGTACTGAAACATTATTAGTCTATATAATATTTGAATAGTGTGTAATTGGAAGGATACTTTTCACCAATTTGGTTAAAGTCACTTGTTTGCAATTGTCAAATCAAAGACTCTAGGAGTGGTCACAAGACCTGCTCCAATCAAGAAATCAGTGAGGTCAAGGTAGCATCTTCTGAAAACTGCATTTAACACTCCAAAGTTTCTAACATCTCAACAGAAATAAAAGTAGACTGAGGCAAAAATATCCAAGCCCAAACCATTTATTAGCTAGGGTAGCAGTAGCTAATAAATGGGAACAATGACTCTTCAGTAGTCAAAGACCCTCAAGTGAGAGGGCAGGGTCTTTTATGGTGGTCAAAAGAATTATAGAGGAAAATCTCTTGAACAACTTGAGTTTGTCTTCTGATTGGCCAGAAAGTAAAAAAAAACAAAACACACCTCTTCTATCACTTTGATATGATTGTTTGGACTTCCCTCTCTAAAACCTCCTTAACCACAAACAAGAGATTCTGGTCACAAGACAAAGATAAAAACAAATTATAGTTCCTCCCCATTACCTCACTGGGAAATGAGATTAGTTCTCAGGTAGTGGGACTAGTCTGCAGGTGACAGGATTAGTGTGGAAGTCATAAGAGTTGCTACAATAGTTTATATGGATGAAATTGATCTTTAAGTCAGTTTCTCCTGAATGTTGGTGATGGATAAAGCTATAAAGGTGGAGATTAAGATTTTCTGGATAATCTCTCCTCTTTGGAGTTCTCATTACTGCTTTCCCTTTTCACTCTCATCTCTTCCCTTTATAAGCACTCCTTCTTAGTCTTCTCTATTGGGTAACCCTTCATATGATGCCTCATAACTGGGAATGTTCCCCAAAGTTCTCTTTTTTTGGTAACTATTTATTTTTATTTTTTACATATCATAAAATATGCATTTTCTCTTTATGTTTGCTCCTTTGTTAACTCATTAGCTCCCACAAATTTGAACATAATTCCCATGCAGCTGATATCCAGACATATATTGAGCTCTAATCTCTTGATCTCTTGTCTCACATTACCAACTGGTAAGTGGACAACTAGATCTAACTCTTTATTAATCATCTCCAACTCAAGATAACCAAAACAAAATGTATTATCTTTCCCCTGCAAATCTACCCCTTTTTGGAACTTCTCTATTTATTTCAAGAACAGCACTATCCTTCTAGTCACTTAGCTTACAACTTTGGGATCATCCTTATCTCCTCACACTAATCCACATAACCCATCAGTTGCCAAATATTGCTGATTTTTATCTCCATAATACCTCTTACATCTATTCCCATTTCCCTCTTCTACACTTCAAGCCTGAATCACCTCTCTTTTGGATGATTGAAATAGTCTCATAATTGATCTCTCGAATCCCAGTCTCTTCCCTCTCTAATCCATCCTCCACGTAGCTGCACAAGTCTGACTATATCTTATCTCCATTCAAAAAATTTTAGAGGATCCCTCTTATTTTAAGCTTGATAAAAGGATAATATTTTCTTAAAATTTGACCTATACCCCAGGACATACTGAATGCAATTCCTTTGTTAGCCATGCTCAAATGCACAAAAAAGAAGAAAAGAAGAGAAAAGAAAATATATTTCAATTTATTCCTTGCATTCATCAAATCCTCAGTCCTCATCTTCATGACCTCTCCTCAATCTCTGACACTATTGAATCATCCTCTTCTCCTGATACTCTCTTCTCTCTGTGTTTTTGTGATGTCACTCTATCCTGGTTCTTCTCCTACCTGACATTGCATAATCTCCCTTTCTGGACCTTTATCCAAGTCATTCCTACTAATGATGGATCTATCCTTGGTCCTGTTCTCTTCTCTCTAAACGTTTTTTGTTTTTTGTTTTTGTTTTTTTTTTTTTACTTTGGGATTTCTTTGTTATCACTTTGTGGTCAGTCCTATGGCTATACTTGTCCTCTCTATTCTGATGATTCTCAGTTCTCTTTATCTAGCCCTAACCTCTCTCTTAATCTCCAGCTTCACATCACCAGTGCTTGATATGACATCTTGAACTTGTTGTAATAGATTTTTTTATGTAGTGTTGTTAATTTTATTAACAAGGCAAAGATTGAAAACTTCAAGCTTGAATCCAGATGTCACACTGAAACAATAGATAAAAGTGATACCTACAAATACTTTGGTTTACAACAGGCAAGACACATTGAATATAAAGAAATCAAGAAGTTTATGACTGATTAGACTAAGAGACTTACTTGCATCCTGAAATCAAAGCTAAATGGGAAGAGCACATTAAAAATTGCTAATACCGATACTACATTAGCTAATGTATACCTTTGGATGTATAAAATAGACCATAAGAGATTTGTAAAGAATTCTCACAAAAACCCAATAAAATAATAACAAAATATGGTATATAGCATACTAAGGCAGCTATAGAAAGTTTAATATTTCCAATCCATAAAGGAAGATGACTGACATTTTTAGAACACGCAATAAACAGGTAAAATAATTATATAAATATTTTGAAAATAAGCAAACATAACCAAACAATTGTAAAGGATGATAAGTAGGTGACATGGAATTTTTGGAATGTAACCAAATGCTGGCTTCAGAAATGATGTAGTTCCAAAAATGGTATCAAAATACCCTTGACGAGCAGCATCTGATGTAAGAATAATGTGTTAAAAAGAAACCTCAAAATAATGACTGAGTCTTGCAGATTTGTTTCTTGAAAGAGGTCTAGAAAGGCAATTAAGGACCAGGTCATTGCCAAGGAACTGCAAGAAGATAATTCTTTTTTTCCCTTTTTATATTTAGAATATTTTCCCCTGGTTACGTGATTCATGATCTCCACCCCCCACCCCACACTGTTCCCCCCCACCCCAAATCCGACAAGCAGTTCCACTGGGTTATACATGTATCATTGTTCAAAACCTATTTCTGTGTTATTCATATCTGCAGTGGAGTGATCCTTTAATATCAAAACCCCAATCATATCCCTATGATTGATCATATATTTTTCTAATGCATTTCCCTTTCCACAGTTCTTTGTCTGAATGTAGACAACATTCTTTCTCACAAGTTCCTTTGAATTGTCCTGGGTCATTGCATTGCTGCTAGTATAGAAGTCCATACATTGTACCACAGTGAATCAGTCTCTGTGTATAATGTTCTCTTGGTTCTGCTCCTTTCACTCTACTTCAATTCCTGGAGGTCGTTCCAGTTCACATGGAATTCCTCCAGTTCATTATTCCTTTCAGCACAATAGTATTCCATCACCAACAGATACCACAATTTGTTCAGCCATTCCCCAGTCGAAGGGCAACCCCTCATTTTCTGATTTTTTGCCACCACAAAGAGTGTGGCTATAAATATTTTTGTATGAATTTTTTTCCTTATTATCTCTTTGGGGTACAAATCCAGCAGTGGTATGGCTGGGTCAAAGGGTAGACTTTCCTTTAAAGCCCTTTGCACATAGTTCCAAATTGCTGTAATAGATATTTCAAGCGCAACATGTCCAACACAATTCATTATCTTTTCCCCTTCCCCATTCCCCAAATATTCCTTTCTTCCTAAATTTCCTATTATTATTGAGAGAACCACCATCTTTCTAGTCATTCAAGCTTACAAGTTCAGTGTCATCCTTGATTGTTCATCCTCTCTTGCTCCCATATCCAGTCTATTGCCAAGTTCTGTTGAACAGCCTCTCTCTTCATCTCTCCTTTCTAGTATCTAGTATCTCTGGCTTCCTTCAAGTCCCATCTAAAATCTCTCTTTCTGCAAGGCTCTTGAATTCCCCTTAATGATAATATCTTCCCTCTGTTGATTATTTCCAGCTCTATGTCTTGTTTGTGCTTAATCATTTATTAGACTTCAAACTTCTTGATAGTTGAGACTGTCTTTTGTTTTTCTTAGAATCCCCCACCCTTAATATAGTATATTCCCAACTTAATACAATGCCTGGCACATAGTAGTTGCTTGATATATGCTTTTGACTGACTATAACTGCTGAGGAGGTAGAGATTCCTCAGTTTCCTCAATTGTAAAATCAAGCAGTACTTATCCTACCCCCTCACAGAACTGTTGTAAGGAAAGTAATTTGTAAACCTTAAGATGTCACAGAAATATAATGTTTTATTGCTACATTGACAACTGTGGCTAGAGTCACCTTGGGACAAGTAACTCTTCTTCACCTTAATTCATTCTCTTTTAAGGTTTTCATAACTTCCACCATGTTGCTAATGCTGAGTGCAGAAAAATAAATAGATTTCACAGGTGCAACTGCTTATTTGGATTCACTCCTCCCCCTACAGAATTTTGGTTTCCAGCCAGAGGAAGCCAAACATGCACAGGTAATACTCCAAGTTTTATTGATTTCTTAAGAATCTGTCTGGATTCTGACTTAGCATACATTTTGAAACTAATTACAAACTCTTATCCCGGGGCTCTAGATATTGCCAAGTGTTCCTAGCCAGAGAAATCGCAATCAGTTCTGGTGTCCTGCCCAAGTATCATGTGAAGTATGAAACAGTCCCTTGAAATAACTTAAAAAAAACCCTTACGTTCCATATTTTAACTAGGTTTACTTTTGCTTTGTTTTCTCTGTAGTAGTTCAATAATTTTTAAGTTATTTCTCCTCAATCTATATTCCAGGTCAGTTGTTGTCCAATGAGATAGCTCACGTTTTCTTCTTTTTTTCATTCTTTTGGTTTTTTTGTTGTTTTATCATTTTTATCATTTTTATTTTATATTTTCTTGATGTTTCATGGTGGCATTAGCTTCCACTGGCCCAATTCCAATTTTTAATAAATAATTTTCTTCAGTAAGCTTTTGTACTTGTTTTTCCACTAGGCCAATTCTGCTTTTTAAGAAGTTACTTTCATCAGTGAATTTTTGGATACCTTTTCCCATTTGTCCAATTCTTTTTTTAAAAAAGATATTTTCCTAGTATTTTTTTGCTGCTTTTTAACCATGCTGTTAATGATGTTTTCATGATATTCCTCATTTGCTTTCATTTCTTCATATAATTTTTCTCAAATCTCTCTTGCTTAACTTTGAAGATCATTTTTTGGCTCTCCTGGATTCTAGTAGATCTTGAGTATGATTCATTTTTTTTTCTTTGAAGCTTTACTAGTAGCTGTTTTGACTTCATTATTTTCATATGAGTTTGTGTCTTGATCTTCCATGTCACCACAGTAACTTTTGATGGTCAGTTTATTTTTTTGTCATTTGCTCATTTCCCCATACTATTTTTTGATTTTGAATATTATGTTAAAGTTGGGTCCTGTTCCCAGGGAAACAGTAGGTAAGGGGAGGACATTGTCTCAAGTTTCAGGCTTTTTCACACCATTGTTTTCACAGCTATTGCTAAGAGTTTGGAAGCTGTCAGAGCTTCTGAATGGTATGAACTGAAGAGAGTCACTGCTTTCCTGTGTTTACTCTGTCCCTTAGCTAGAAAAGGTCTCTAATCCTTGGGACTTCAATAGATACTGAGGCTGAGATCCCTGCTCTCTTGGGACTGCAAATAATACTGGTCATCAGGATCTGATCATATTTTCTTTATTTACACTGTTTTGGCTTCCTTTGTGGACACCAAGGGGTGGTTCCTTCCCCTCTCTGGTCGTTAAGCCTCAGATCATTTTTCACAGCCCATTCCTTCGACATGATTCTGGGTATTTTCTCCTCTGTCCTTCAGATATAAATGAATGTAGGAATTCCACAGTTTGTCCAATTGATGCAAACTGTACAAACACTGAAGGAAGCTACCACTGCAGCTGTAATTCTGGTTTTGCATCCAGCAATGGTAAGGTGAATTTCACAGACCGAGGAGTGACTTGCCAAGGTGAGTTCATGGTTCCCTGACAAACAGAGCTAAGCTTTTATTAGCTAAATAGGGTGGACAATTCTGGCAGGACTCTGATGTTTTCTGGGCAAAATATTCATACTCTCATCTGAGCATTCCTACAGGGTAGCCTGAATGAGGATTCCTAAGAATTTCTAATATGATGTGTTCTGCTTTGATAGGGGGATCTGAATCATTTACATAAAATAACATTTTTTCATTGATTGTCTCATTTGAAAGGGACCATTTATTTCAAGGCTCAAATGAGATAATGGATGTAACACATTTTGCAAACCATAAAGCACTATGTAGATGTCATTTACTATTTTTATCATCATCACTATTATTATGATTTTGGTTGTTAGTCACCAATCTGTGATGGTGGATAGATTAATCCTCTAAGCCTTACTACATTCTACAAACTACCAATCCTAATGCATTCCTGCTGACTCAAGAAATATTTATAGCGCAATACAGAGATGTATATTGAGCAAGAGAGAGGTGATAAGTGTTTAACATCCAAATTCTTTGGAATAAAAAAGCATGAATGGTAGAAACTGCACAGATCAACACTTTACCAGATATACCAATGTAAAGTCAAAATGAATACATGATTTAGAAATAAAATGTGATATTATAAACAAATTAGGGGATTATTACAATAGTTTACCTGTCAGGTCTATGGATAAGGGAAGCATTTATGTCCAAACAAGATATAGAGAATAATATGAGAAATAGAATGGATAACTTTGACTGCATTGCATTAAAAAGGTTTAGCACATGCAAAACCAGTGCAACCAATATTAAAAGAGAAATAATAAAGTGGGGAAAATTTTTATAGTAGGTGTCTGACAAAGTTTTCATTTCCCAAATATATAGTGAGTGATATCAAATTTATAAGAATACAAAACATTCTTCAGCAGACAAATGTGAAAAGGCAGTTCTCATACAAAGAAATAAAAAGCATCTTTAGTCATACAAAAATGCTGCAAATTATCATTAATTAGAGAAATGTCAATTAAAACAACTCTGAGGTACAACTTCATACCTATCAGACTGGTTAATGTGACAAAAAAGGAAAATGATAAATGTTGGAGGGGATGTGGAAAAAATGGGACATTAATTCCCTGTTGGTGGAACTGTGAACTGCTACAAGCATTCTGGAGAGCAATTTGGAATTTTACCCAAAGGGTCACAAAACTGTACATACCCTTTGACCTTAGCAATACCACTAGTACGTCTATATCCCAAAGAGATCAAAGATAAGGGGAAAGAACTAACTTATAAAAAATATTTATAATTGCTCTTTCTGTGGTGACAATGAACTGGAAGTTTAAGGGATGCTCATCAGTTGGGGAATGGCTGAACAAGTTGTGGTATATGTAAGTTAAGTTTTGCAAGGATTTGCAAGAAGCCATGCCTGTGGGTTTCCAGTTGGACACTTGGAACCAAAGATTGGTCTCATGCCCCAGGATGACATCAAGAATCTCCCAAGATTTCAAGTGTCCAACTGGAAACCCTGCCCATAGGCATGGCTTCTTGCAAATCCTTGCAAAACTTAACTTACATATATGATTGTAATGAAGTATACTAGTGTGCCATGAGAAATGATGAGCAAGACAATCACAAAAACACCTGGAAAGGCATATGAAGTGATACAAAGTGAAGTAGACAGAACCAGGAGAATCTTGCATTGCTGATAATGTATGATCATCAGTTATGAATGATTTAACTATTATCAGCAATGACAGGATCTAAGACAACTCCAAAAAGGCTATACAGCACCATAGGAGGAACTGATGGTATCTAAATGCAAACCAAAGTAAGAAATTCTTTTCTTTATTTCTTCCATGAATTTTTCTCTAGTGTAAGTCATCTGTGTCTTCTTTCACAACATGATGAACATGGAAATATATATTGTATGATAACACACATACAACATATATCATATTACTGATGTTCTTGGGAAAGGGGAAGGGGTAAGAGGGAGAGAGAGAACATGGACCACAAAATGTCAGAAAGCTATTATTAAAAATTATATTGACATAATCTGGAGAAAAAAGAAATATAAACACAGTACTGTTTGTATTTAGAGGGAATAGAAATTACTTTTGATGGAGGGAATGTCAAAAGCTTCCTGGAAGCACAGATTGTAAAGGCAAAAACCTCAGCTCAGCACTCACCCATTTTTAGCTCCCAAGCAATTCAAATAGGAACAACTCTGTATTTTCTCCTCTATCCCTCAGATATAGATGAGTGTCAAAATCCCTCAGTTTGTCCAAGTGACGCAACCTGTACGAACACTGAAGGAAGCTACCACTGCATGTGTAATCCTGGTTTTGCATCCAGCAATGGGAAGGTGAATTTCACAGACCAAGGAGTGACCTGCAGAGGTAAGTTCACAGTTTATTGCCAAACAGAAATGAGCAGTTATTAGTTAAATATGGGTAACTCTGGCAAACCTCTGAGATTTTCTAGGCAAAGTCCTTATACTTTCATCTGATCAATCTCCATATTTTCATTGAAACTTTCCATAGAATGGCTGAAATTCTGTTTTAATAATTTTGGGAGCTGAAAAGTTTACAAAGACTTTTGGAACACCCCATCTGTATCCAACACATCCTCCATTCAATATTCCATTTGAAAGAGACCTTAGTAATCATCAGTCACACTAGGTTGGAGCAGGATGTCTCAGACTTAACAACTGGCTTTGTGAACCACTACTTTAGAAATCAAAAGACAATAACTAAGTGCTAAGTTATTTAATTTCAGGGCCACTTCTGGATATCTAGCTAGTGCCCTAAGGATTAATCAATTTTTAAAAACTCATTTTTCTGGTCACTTCACTGACATTTGAGTACTTCTAATAAAAACTGCTCTCAAAGCTTAGAGTACACTTTCCTTATGTCTCTGATTAATCCCAATTGTTCTTCTTAATTAAAGAGCTTATGCAATGAAATCTTTTTCAGGGGAGGTCTGTGACAGAAATCCCATAGATTCTTTGTTTTCTCTTTTGGGAGACCAATGAGTTTTTCCTCTTCTTTGAAAATGAGTTTTTCCTCTTCTTTGAAAATCTAATGCAAAACCAAGCTCTGGATATGGGAGCAACATCGTTTTCTCCCTTACTTAGCAATAATTGTGGATTTTCCCATATCCATACATTAGCCAATCCTTTCTGAGTTTTGGGCTCCCAACGCTACTGAGACAGTGAGAAATTCTTAAAAGAAATCCAAAGTCCTTTGATATCAGATGACAGAAGACATTATTAGGGTAGAACAATGAGGTGTAAGATTAAAATTAATATCCAATAACTCCAAATATTATATTTTATAAGATTTATTAATAATCACTTGAAGTAGAGGAAATAGATAAAGCCTGAGTAAACACAAGTTTACCGGACTGTGAAAAGCGGGAGAAGAGTGCCAGAGGGCAGGATTACAGAAACTTATCTCCAAAACGGAAGGATGTAAGGTAAAGATGAAAATGGGATGCTGGGAAATGTAGTCCTGGGGTTCAAAATTCTAATTACACAGAGGTATAAAAACAGTGCTGTTTGAGTTTAGAGAAAAGAGTACTCCCTTTTGGTGGAGGGAAGAGATAGATTTTGATAACAGCAATTCAACATTCATCCATTTTTAGCTACCAAACAATCCAAGTATAAAGAAATACAGTTACTTTCTTTAAATCCAACAAGTATTTATGCATCTCCTTTTCTAGGTTAGGCATGATGCTACCTACTAGGTATATAAAGACAGAAATACACTAATCCCTGACTTGAAGAAGTTTGCATTCTCCTATGAATAAGAGCAGGGGTTATTTGGGTTGAGGGAGCAGTGTGGACCAAAGAATATAACCTATTCAGGCATAAATAAATAAAATGGATGGAATAGAATTCAAATAACTATGGGTAGCTGGGGTTGGATAGGGTAGAGAAAAGGAGACTTCATTTAAGAGGTTTAAAACATAACTGTTTTCTAGTTTGTTTATCTTTTTTAGAGATTCCAAGGACTGCATGATATGGAAGTAAGGAAGGAGATTTTTTTTCAGGCATAGAGAGGACGGTGGGGATAGGCCACTAAACTAAAAATATAAGGAGATGTGAATACATATTTTAAGACATTCACACACATGGAAGTTTCTCATCCAAGTTCATGAGAATCTGAGCTAACAAAAAGAAAGCAGGTCTAAGTCCTTCTGGCATCTGCTCAGCAGTCCCCATGGGCAGAAAATCTTGCATTAGCAAAATTCTCCCTAGCCAGAGGTTTTCAGGGTTATTGGTGTTTCCACCATCTTGGAAGAGGACCTACGTGCAGCTTCAGAGAAGGCATAACTGGAAAGAACTTCTCTAAGGAAGGAAGTATCCTAGATCATGGTACAGGGCATCCCTTTTTGGAAACAGCCGTGGTGAGACTAGACTACATTTGCTATCAGCATACAATCCATATGAAAAGTTAAAATTTCTGTTAAAATAAAAATAAATTAATTAATAAAATAAACAAACAAATAAAGTTAAAATAAAAAAGTAAAATTTATATCACACATAAAATTATATGTGAGCATCATCTATATAATATGAAGCTTTTTTTTGAAAAATCTAGAAATTGGTCCTCTTGTTTGTCATCTTAGTACCTGGCCCAGATAAACTAGCCAACAAAAGTATTTCCTTCCATTGTCATTTGTATAATGCTGATCAAAGCAATCTTTTTCTTCTTCATTCACATAAAATTCACTTAAGCGGTCAAGGTATAAAGAGGAAGAGAGGACTTTGGGTTTTGGAAGCTTACTCAGGAAAAGCTATGGATCTACCGTGCACTCAGACCTTAGAATAGAGAACACAGGACTAGTGAATGAGCCATCTGTCATGAGCAGCACTAGTCCCAGCAGGTGGCTCACACATGGGATGGTGAGACATTGTCCTGCGGTGTTGTGCCCTCAGTCTTCTCCCCATACTTCTTCCCACACCCACTTTTGCTATCTACAATGGTAAGTATGCATTTTGAGTCTCTTTGGATTGTGTATCAAACTCAGACTTCATTAACACATTAGAAAATTACACCTGTAGCTGTCTCTCCAGATACTAGCTGTTTCTGGACAGCATTCAATCATAAATTCCAGGTGTGACACCTGCCAGAGTAGGAACCTCCCTGGCCTCCTGTCAGCTTTGGACATCACCAAGAGCCATCTCTGGGAGTGCGAACAGGGCTGCATCCCATATAGCAGCTCTATCAAGTGCTCCTTTCCCCCCTTACATCTCAATATCTTAATCCAACTCAGTCCCTGTCAATATAATATAATTCAACTCAAGTAAAAATAGGTTATTTCAAGATTGTCTGCATAAATGTAGATTCTCCCCTATATCATATTTATAGTCAATTCACTTAAGTATCTGAAGAAAAGAGGCGAATTCCTTTTTCTACCTGGTGAAAAATGTATGATCCAGTATTGACCACATTTTAGACCATTATAGATGGAATCATTGAATAGAAGTGGTCTTCCTAGGCTTCTAGTTCAACCCCATCCTGACCTGTATTCTGCCACTATCACTTCTCATCTTCACTCTTTCCTTTCTTTTCCCTCCACCTTTTCCACCTTATTCTAGAAAATATGGTTTTAGTTCCTCAGGTACTTGATATTATTGGAATCTTGGAAGGAAGTGGGGGCAAATTTCATTTTTTTTAGTCCAATGCAGTAATTTCTTCCATTGAATAACACCTCTTCCCCAAATAAATCTTTCTTTTTTCCGTTTCTAGAAAACAACTCCATGTGTTTTAATCTTGCCAAAAATACATTTTCAAGAAACTGTGAACAAGTGAGTTTCATATCATTATGAATGTGTTTCTTATATAAGGGGAAATTTAAATTATTTTAAAAATTTTATTAAAAGTCAAACATCAATACAACCAAATGATATAATATGTGATATAATATAATAATATAATATAATATGATAATATTGTGATGATTAAAATATTTGAAAGAACATTTTAGGGGGCAAGAACATTAATTTACTGATTAGGCTATTATAAAACCTCTAAATTAATAGGTCAGCGGTCCTCTAAAAGACCAAAGATCCTGAAGATCTTTCAGCTAGATCTATAAATACTATTTAGAGGCTCATTATTCAGTCCCTCCCTAGGATGTCCCAAGACATCTCTGACTGGCGAATAATTAGTGAGGAGTTCATCAAGTCTCCAAATCCCTTCTTATCCCCATAGGTAAGGTGGACATGTAATCAGGAAGAGCCTTTATCCATTAATCAGGTTTTATGGGGTTTGGAGGGGTGGGTGGAAATTTTTAGGAGTTTCTAAAAACAAAGGAAGATGCAAATCAAGAGATTGCTGGAATCTCTCTAATCTAGGACCCTGACACAGGAAAAACAGTATATAAAAAAATAAGTTCTCACAATATTATCAATAATATAAACTTGCTTAGTAACTATGCACACTTAAATTAATCTATTTCAATATATAAAATATCATAACTACTTTTCAGTCATTCCTTCTAAGTCTCCATCTGGATTTTTGCTTATTCATCTTCTTATTGTAAGAAGGAAAATTTAGGTAATTATAGATATATATTAAAATATGTGGCCACCAGGAATCAACAATTTAGGTTGATTCCGTAATTAAATCAGACCCAAGTCAGCATCAGGTTGAAGAGTTTATTTACAATCAGGTAGGTAAAAAGTAGGAATAAAGAGAAAGGGAGAGGCTAGTCCAGGCCAAAGGCCTGGACAGAGAGAGAAGGTTAAGGGGCTAAATAAATGAAGCTGTAAGCCACAAGGCCCAACAGCCAGATAGGCAGAGTTTAGAATTGGCCCAGCAAGGCCAAGGAAGTCAGCCTAACTTACCCACGTGACAATATAGAGTGTAAGCTCTCTGCGGTCTCAGGAGATGCTTCTGCTCCCAGTTCGAGATGGCAACTGCCCCCACAGGAAGTTCACTCACTTACTTAAAGAGATAGTGTCTTTCATCACTTCCTGTGGTCCACCTCTAATTCAAATGGACAAATGGCAGTTTCTACATTGCTTTGGACTGCCCAAAGGGCAGTCCCTTATTCTTGATTTGTTACTTATTGTCACGTGTAGATAACTCGTCTCCCCTCCCCACTAAGGGAGGTTAGGATGACATCATTTCTATGCCTAGGATGGGTAGATTTTTGACTATTAATGGGTTCGAGCTAATTCTATTTACACATTATATGGTCATAGTTTGTGTGTGCTCTGTGTGTGTGTGTGTATGTGTGTGTGTGTATGTTATATTATTTCACAAAATCCTTCCCACATTTATTTCTATGGCTCATACTTATTAGTCTTAACTATATCTGGATAAATTAACATACTCTTATTTATTCAACCATTCCCTTATTGTTAGACATTAATATTGCTTCTAATCTTTGTTTTTCTTTGGCAGTTAGAAAAAATGTTATGAAAATTTTTGAATAAGTGTCTCGTGGGGGCATGGGTGTTTTTTATAAAACTTTCATATGGTCATTAGACTATATTCCAAGAATTGAAACTATTAGTATGATATAGTTGTATTTTTTTAATTATCTACTGCCAGATTACTCTCCAAAAACATACAAGCTTGCAATTACACCAGTGATGAATAAGCATATTTGTTTCTACATAACCCCTGCCAGCTCCAAGTTACTTGAGTCATCTTTTTTATAGAAATCTTTCCCCTTGGTTCTCTATTTAACATAGACATTAATAACATTAATATTAATCTTTATTAAACAAATACTATAAATAGTGTGTAAAGGTTGATGAAGTATTCCAAGTAGGTACTAGTTCTTACTATTTCCTGTCCTGATCTGGAGAGTTCTCTGCTTAGTATCAAATCAAAGTATCAAAGTATATACTAGTATAACTATAGTGTACATCAAAGATAATACAAAAGGAAAAAGCAGTGAGCACTTCATGTGTACAGGGTGAGAGTTAACATATGGACAACGTGAGTAATGTCCTGGTGTCCAGTCCAAGCTAATCTGGTCCTACAAACATTATTAAGTACCTATTATTTGTTAGGAGCTATCATAGGTAGTAGAGATGCAAAAACAAAATTTATAGTAGTGTCTGCTCTCAGAAAGCTCAAATTTACTTACAAAATATTTTTAAAGAACCAGAGAAAGATCTCTAACACAATGTACAGGTCCTCTAAGTAGTTTTATTGACATTGACAAGAATATCCCAGGGTGATGGGAAAGTAACAGGTTATCACTTTCTTGGTTAATTCATACGACTTTCATGGATACTCTCCAGATAACCAATATCCCACCTAAACTATAGCACCCAGAACTGAATGTAATACTCTGATTGGGGTCTGCCTAGAGACTGATGTTTTTGGATGCTCTACCTTTCTTAATGTACACTAAATTTCATTCACTTTCTTGGCTGCCATATCACAAGCTAAGAAGTAGTCAATGTAGGGGGCAGCTGGGTAGTTCAGTGGATTGAGAGTCAGGCCTAGAGACGGGAGGTCCTAGTTCAAATCTGGCCTTAGACACTTCCCAGCTGTGTGACCCTGGGCAAGTCACTTGACCCCCATTTCCTACCCTTACCACTTCCACCAAGGAGCCAATACACAGAAGTTAAGGGTTTAAAAAAAATAAAGAAAGAAGTAGTCAATGAGCCATTTGCTGTTGCTAAGTCAGCTTGTATTTTAAACAACTGGATTAAAATAATAAAAATAATCTTTGTCATGCTCTTTCTCAGCTGAATGCTGCCAGCTCTCAGGATGGCTACCAAGAGATTTGCTCTAGTTTAAAGAAGTTGTCCCAATCATGTGGAAGTGACGCAACTTCACTTTCTTTAAAGGTTTGAAATCATTCCAAAAGTCTTTTCTTTTTTCTTCTCATCCTAGAAGCAAATTAGGTTTTCTTCCTCCCTTCTCATGTTATGGCATATACAATAAGAAGCTTTAAAGACCAGAAGTTCTTTTCAGACACAAAACTTGATGACCCATTCCTGAGATTAAGGGTGGGCACAAAGAGTGGATAAAGGAAGATAGTGCTTTTTCTGTTTTGCTTTTAATCTTAGGACACTTTCATCTTCTTAGGACATCTGACCATACTGAGAGGTGGCACAGTTCAGTGAAAGGAAAACTAGGACCAGTTCTGGTTCTTCTCTTTGCCAGCTATGTGACCTTGAATAAGTCACTTGACATCTCTAGATCTCAGTTTCTCACATATAAAATGGCCTATAAAACAATCTATCTGATAGAACTATTGTGAAGAAAAGGTTTTGTAATCTTGAAAGCACTATTGCTTTTTTTTCAGAGAAACCCCCAACTGTATTAGAATTAGTTATCCCATTCATTGCCTTGGGGAGAGAATAAAGAGTGTAGATGGAGCTCCACTTCTTTCCGTGGTTCAGGGATATGCTTCTTATGAGATGGGAAAATAACAGGTATGAATGAGAATAGCACAATAACATCACTTTTTTGAGGTGAATTCACAGGATGATAGATTTGGAGGAGTTTTTGTTTGTTTGTTTATTTTTAAAGGGAACTCAAAGGTCATCTAGTCCAACCCCTTAAGCTTGTGAATGAGGAAACTGTGGCATCATGAGTTTATATGACATGATCAAGGTCCAATTTGAAGTCAACTGAGCTATAACTGGAATCCAGGGACCTCTGACTCTAATTTTTCATTTTATTTTATAAAACCAATACTGTCCATCCAAGCATTGGTTCTAAGATAGAAGAGCAGCAAGGGCTAGGGAATTCATTAAGTGACTTGTCTAGGTCCACAGCTAAGAAGTGTCTGAAGCCAAATTTGAACCCAGTTCTTTCTAACTCTAGTCCTGGCCCCTATCCACTGTGCTACCTAGTTGCCCTACTTTTTCCACTCTGACTCTAAATTGGCAATCCTTTCCCCTTGGGGCACACTATATTTCACTGCTATTCAACTCCCTATCCAACTACCAACCCGATCTTTCTCATCTTCCCCTTCTTTATCTAGTCACATACTCTCCTTACCTTCTAAGCAAAAAATCACGTCTTTCCAAAGAGTAGTGACTCCTGGAAGCCAAAACCCTGTTGCTGCCCCAACCTTCAATTGAACATGGACATGGCAAGTGTCTGGAGAACTCAATCCTCTGTACAGAATGCTAGTCTAGCCCTAGGCATGCTCTATGGCAGTGGTTCCCAAACTTTTTTGGCCTACCGCCCCCTTTCCAGAAAAAATACTACTTAGTTTCCCCTGTCACATACTATCACCGCTCCCAAATGCACCTGTGGCCATCACCACCTCCCCGGATTGTTGCAGCAGCCACCAGGGGGCAGTGGCGCCCACTTTGGGAATAACTGCTCTATGGCATGGCCACTGTTATTCTTCTTAAACTATATACCCTTCCTGTGGTTTTCGGGAAATGAGAAAATGTGTTGTTCACAGCATTTAGGAAGGAGCTGAGTTCAGTTCTCTACATCTAACATGTACCATCTGCATAGACCTAAGCAAGTCATTTCACCTCATTTCTTCCTCATATGTAAATGGGGATGAAAACACCTATAGCCTTCAATTCAACAGGATTGGTTCAAGTGTCCTGTACAATAATGTAGGTAGAGTGCCCAGCAAGACTTGGAAAGCTATAGTAGTATCAAAGTCCAATATTTCTGGGACATCCTATGATTTGAGCAGAAGTCGAGGAATTAGATTTTTTCCAGATTCTCAGTGCGTTAGTTCATTATGAAAATATAACCATGATGAAATAGCCAGGAGCAGCACAGAAACCTCAATAGAACTCAATAACAGAACATGAATTTTTTTTAACTGCAGAATATTGCCAGCCTTTTTCGCACACCCCCAACTCTGGTGACAGGAAACCCAGCAGAAATAGCTCAGGTGATGACCTTCTATCTTGACGCTGTACAGAAAAGTATATATGAGGTTTCCCTCATTCAACCTCCTGGAAGCACAGCCTCAATAAAGGAGAAGTTTATGGGTAAGGCTGGTCACTGACATTTTGTTCTAGGTTGGTTCTTTGTGTATTATTTGGTTGTATGCACTCATATATGACCCATGTAAAAATGTGGGTCCCATTTTATATCATGAGTCCATCATCTCTCTGTCAGGAGGTCAGTAGCAGTTTTCAATATGGGTCCTCTGAAATAATATTTGGTCATTACATTGATCAAAATTCTTAAGTCTTTCATAATTATTTGTCTTTACAATATTGATGTTATTGAATCAATTGTTCTCCTGGTTCTATTCACTTCACTTTGCAACAGTTCATACAAGTCTTCGGGGTTTCTCTGAAAGCATATCCATTATTATTTCTTATGCCACAATATTATTCCATTCCATATTCATATGCCATAATTTCTTCAGCCATTTCCCAAATGATATGTTTCCAGTTTTTTGCCACCACAAAAAAAAAAAGAGCTCCTATAAGTATTTCTGTAAAAGAGTCATTTTCCTTTTTCTTTGATCTCTTAGGGTATAAATCTTGTAGTGTTATTGCTAGGTCAAAATGTATACAGTTTTGTAGTTTTTTTTTTCAATACAGTTAAGAGACACCTTTGAATGTATCTCTTCATAATGTGGACAAAGCAGCTAAGATTATTTTTCTTTTTTTTCATTTATAATATTTTTCCATGGTTATATAATTCATGATCCTCTCCTCCCACTCTTTCCTCTCCCTTCCCAGAGCTAACAAGCAATTCCACTGGGTTATACATGTAACATTGTTCAAAACCTATTTCCATGTTATTCATATCTGCAGCAGTGCAATCCTTTAACATCAAAATCCCAATCATATCCCTATCACATTACATGAGTGATCACATATTTTTCTAATGCATTTCCACAGTTCTTTCTCTGGATGTGGACAACATTCTTTCTCACAAGTTCCTCAGAATTGTCCTGGGTCATTGTACTGTTGCTAGTAGAAAAGTCCATTGTTCGATTGTACCACAGTGTATCAGTCTCTGTGTACAATGTTCTCTTGGTTCTGCTCCTTTCATTCTGCATCAATTCCTGGAGGTCTTTCCAGTTCACATGGAATTCCTCCAGTTTATTATTCCTTTGAGCACAATAGTATTCCATCCAAGAGATACCACAATTTGTTCAGCCATTCCCCAATTGAAGGGCATCCCCTCGTTTTCCAATTTTTAGTTACCTCAAAGAGCATAGCTATAAATACTTATGTACAAGTATTTTTCCTTATTATTTCTTTGGGGTATAAACCCAGCAGTGGTATGGTTGGGTCAAAGGGCAGGCAATCTTTTAAAATCCTTTGCACGTAGTTCCAAATTGCTCTTGAGAATGGTTGGATCAATTCACAATTTCACCAGCAGTGTATTAGTGTCCCAATTTTGCCACAACCTGTCCAACATTTATCACTTTCTTTTGAGCAGCTAAAAATTTAACATTGTGCAAAATCCTGAAATGTCTGGTACTTAAAATGGTACATTACCAATACACTCTTAAAATCAATTTATAGAAGTTCGAAACTCTGTAACCTATTTCAAAAAGCTCAGAAGAGGTAAAATTAGAAGGAAAGGAAGGTTCATTTCAAGTTTCTATCCGTGTAGAAAACCAGAATTGTCTCCTTGAATATGTTATTGTTAACTTTATCAGTGTCAAAATGTCTTCTAATAATTGGCTTCCTCCAAAATTTTTTCTTGAAATCTAACAGACCAAAGTGCATAGGGAATTGAGCTCAGAATTGACAGGAAAGATAGGATAAAAAGGTAGAAGAAACCTCAGAGGTCATGTAGTATGAACATCTCATCTTTTAAATGAGTAAACTGAGCCTTGGAAAAGTTTTATGACTTTCCCGGTCACAGAGATAGTACGTAGAATTTATATTTGAACTTAGCTCTTCTGACTGCAAACATAACATTTCCCTCCCTGGAATATATCTCAGTTCTAGTCCTTCCTTCTCCTCTTGGGTTCCTATATAATTCTGGGTCCCTAGCTTGATTTTAAATTTTCTTTCACAAGGTGTTAATAAAGATAATGATGATGATGGTGCTGGTGCTGGTGATAAATCCATGTTTGTGTTAAAGGAGATGATGTATCCTCAGAATTTAACGCAGCGCCTGGAACAAAGTAGATACTTAATAAATGTTTATTGACTGATTGATGAGCAATTTCTATTTCAGAGGTATTAATTCATCAAAATATTCTTCTATCTGGATCTTTGGGGTCTCTTTTGCAAAAATTCCTATTTCTCCATCATACAGATTTTTCTGTTTCTGCACCCCAAAGACACACTTGTTAAGTGTCCATTTTATGCCACAAGCAAATTTTGAGGAACAAGTGAACAAGGATATTAATTTTTAAATTTCTCTTTTTTTAAGTTATTACAACATTGACTATCAAGGGCGGCTGTGACAAAAATAATTCAACATTCAAAATGGAGGCTGGAAATGAAACAATGGATATTGATTGTGCCATAATTACAGAAAAAGACTCAAGAGGTACAGAAAACAAAAATGCAACAACTAAGACAAGACTCCCTTTATATTAAGAAGTTATGGGGCAGCTAGGCAGCTCAGCATATAAAGAGCTAAGCCTGGAGACAAGAGGTCCTGAATTCAAATCTGACCTCAGACACTTCCTAGCAATATGACCCTGGGCAAGTCACTTAACCTCAATTGCCTAACCCTTTCCACTTTTCTGCCTTGAAACTGGTACTTAGTGTTAATTCTAAGACAGAAAGTTAAAAAAAAAGTTAACTGCTAAGACAGTCTAATGAGGTTGTCTCACTAATGTTTAAAAGCTTGTTTATTGGGGGATAGGGTAATTTAGAGATGCATGGTTTCATCATTTTGAGGAAATCTCAGTGTGTAAACTCCCTTCATCAATGCAGATCAGCAACTCATTTGTAACTTCTTGCCTTAGAGAACTGCTTAAGCACTGAGTTACGTGCCCATAGTTATATAGCCAATACATATCAGATCTTCTTGACTCCAAGGCTGAGTCTCTATGCCTGACATTTTAAAAAAGATATTTTATTTCCCCAATTACATGTAATAACAATTTTCAATGTACATTTTCTAAAATTATAAAATCTAAATTGTCTCTCTCCCTTCTTTCCCTCCCCCTTCTTGGAGATGGCAAGCAATTTGATTGGCTTTACTCATCTATTATCATGCAAAACATACTTCCATATTGACCATTATTATAAGAGAATACTCATATAGACCAAAACCACCAAATAAAAATATAAATAAACTAATCTGGAAAATGCTTTGATCTACATTCTGACTACAACAATTCTTTCTCTGGAGGTAGACAGCATTCTTCTTTGCCATAAGTCCTTCAGACTTGTCCTGGATCATTGTATCACTGAGAGTAGCTAAGTCTTTCACAGGTGATCATTCCACAATATTACTGTTACTGTGTGCAGTGTTTCTCTGCTTTTGCTTATTTCACTCTGCATCAGTTCATGAAGGACTTTTCAGCTTTTTCTGAAATCATCCTGTTCATCATTCCTTTTAGCACAATAGTATTCCATCACCATCATATACCACAATTTTTCAGCCATTCCCACATCAAGGGACATCCCCTCAATTTCCATTTCTTTGCCACCACAAAGAGGTGCTATAAATATTTTTGTACAAGCAGGCCCCTTCCCCTTTTGGGGATCTCTTTGGAATATAGACCTAGTAGTGGTATTTATTATGAAATCAAAGGGTATGCATAGTTTTATAGCCCTTTGGGCATAATTCCAAAAAAATGCTTGCATCAGTTCACAACTCCACCAATAATGTATCAGTATCCCAATTTTGCCACATTCTATCCTATGCTTGATATCTGAATAGATTCCTCCAATGATTATCTAAAAAAATTAAGGATAGCATGAAGGGAACATATGGATGAAGTCATGTTCACCAAGCATAGAATAAAGTCACCAAGGATCCTGAATAAATGAATGCCCCCCCCAATCACACACACACACACACACACACACACACACACACACTAAGCACTAAGCACTAAGCACTAAGCACTTATTATTCTGTTCATAATACTGGCAACAAAATCCAAACATTTCTTTTCACAATTTCTATTATATTTTGTATGTACAAGACCAGCCAGGATTGTGAGTCAGGCTATTTGAATTTTATTCAATAGAAGGAAATACTAATGATAAGGGCTTTTCCAAAATGAATAACTGCAAGACTGGCTTTGAGCTCCCCATCATTTTCTGGGGATATTGTTGAAGGGATCCATGCTTTGGAACAGATAGGGGGAATCAGACCACACATTTTCTGAAATGTTTTTCAACATGAAGAATCAGTCCCATTATTGGATCAGTTTAATGACTCCTTAAGTTAGTCCTACCTTTTTAAGAGAACTTTAAAAAAAGTTCTTAAATAGGTTGCTTTTCTTCTTTCTTATAGGTGCTGCTGTTTTGATTTCTTATACCTCTGTTGGATCCATCCTAAATGAGAATTTTATCTCCAAGGGAAGCCTTACCACTGATGAAGAACTAGTAGACATTCATCTGAACTCCAAGGTAGTGAGTGGGACAACTGGATACAGGAATGCTAGTTCCCTGTCCACACCTGTCAAGTTTACTTTTCAGCACATAAAGGTGAGTAGAAAGTAAATGGCTTAATTTGTGTTTCTAAACTCCCTGCTCTTGAACAACAATAAGTCACAGGTCATGTTCTTCTCCTTTCAGATGAGGAGTGGGAAACAAAAACCTATTTGTGTTTACTGGAACAACACAGGCTGGTCAAATCAAGGCTGTGAAATCATTTGGTATGATGATAGTCAAACTGTCTGCAACTGCAATCACCTCTCTACCTTTGCTATACTCATGGCATCCACAAAACTGAAAGTAGGTTGAGTCAAATTAATTTCATTTAAATTCTTCACAGCCTAGCTCTTATCCTCCTTTCCAGCCTTATTGTATATGCCACTCACCTTCCTGCACTCCATGTCCAATCAAATTGGCCTTGCTATTCACACGTAACATTCTATCTCCTATTTTCATGCCTTTGCAGGATGTCCCTCATGCTGGAGATGCTCTTCTCCTTATCTCTGCTTCTTAAAATCAGTATTTCAGCTCAAGTTCTGCCTAATACATTATTCTTCCCTCCCCTATCTGCTAGGGTTTTTCCCTAAATTGCTTCAGATTTATTTTGCACATACTTCTATATATGCGTGTTGTATCGATCTCCTGATTATTGTGTCAGTTGTGTTGGTCTCCTGCCAAAGAACATGCCCTCCTTGAGGACAGAGATGGTTTCATTTTTGTCTTTGTATCTTCCAGAGCCTACCAGGCACATGATAATCCCTTCACAAATGTCTACTGATCGATTATTTAATTACAGTGTCATATGTGAGCGGTCATTTAGTATAGTAATTAAAATGCACTAGTCTTAGAGTCATTAAAGATTCCAGTTTGAGTTATAACTCCATTTACTTCATGGGTATATTTTTCTCTTTTAAAAAATGTAATTTCTTTGAGCACAGGGATTGTCTTTGTATCTCATGACCTATCATGATGCCTGGTTTGTAGGAGGAACATAATAAATGCTTGTTGATTGAGATGACATCTTTTTTGAATGTTTCCCTACCTGTAAAATGAGGATAACATGCAATGCTTACTTCACATCTTGAAATGAGTGTCTTAAGTTCAATATGTCCAAAATGGAACTCATCATCTTTCCTTCCAATACTTCTTCTCTTCCTACCTTTCTAACACTATCCTTCTAGTCACCCAAGTTCATGACCTAAGTGTCAACCACAACTGTATTTAAATCTAGGTATGACTGTACATAGTAAATAAGTGCAGTGTATATTGTCCAGAAGCATCTTGTAGAACCACCATTACCACATGCATCTGGAAGTCATCTGATAGAGAGCTAACAACAAGAATGCAAACAGTGACCATTGTTCTTCTCTTTTTGGATCAAAGGAAGATCTCGTGCTGACTGTGATCACTGATGTGGGACTGAGCCTCTCCCTGCTGTGTCTCTTTTTGGCTGCCCTCATCTTTCTCCTATGTCGAGCCATCCAGAGCGTCAGCACTTTCCTCCACCTGCAGCTCTCCCTTTGCCTCTTCCTGGCTGACTTCCTCTTCCTCACCGGCATCAAACGAACTCAGTCTAAGGTAGAAAGATCCCTTGAAAGTCTTTTCTGTGGAAATCAAATGCACCTATTTTGCTGATAAGACAAAAGGGTTACAGGGAAGACAGAAGTGACAATAGGCAACTAATTATATGGCCAACATTAATTAGAGCTCAATTATGTTTAGCTTTATCCATTAAATAAGGCTTAGTAAGGATTTCTGTGCTGAAAGGTAAAGAGCATGGCAAGGTGGATAGAGTACTGAAGCTGGAATCAGGGGTTTCCTGGGTTCAAATCCTCACCTGGACACTGTGTGGCAATGGATAAGCCAACTAGCTTTTCTGAATTTTAGTTTCTTCATTTGCAAAAGGGATATAGTAAAACTAAACAGACTTTCAGAGCTGTTGTGAGGATCCAATGGGTTAATACAGGTAAAGCAATGTACAGTTCTTTGGTATTTCCATGTTCCAAAGGAGCTTTAGTCTTATACATATGATCACTTCCTCTAGTGATGGCTGCTTCTTTGTCTTGTGTCCTCCATATCCTTTGGTAAACCCTCTACCCATGTGCTGGTACTGCATGGATGACAATGCTTCTCACAAGCCAGTCATCTGGTTATCCCTCACTCAATCAGCCCACCTCCTCTCTGAGCAAGGGCTAGAAGAGGGGTCTGATGGCTCAAGGTAGCTATAGCTGATCACCTACCTGGAGTGCCCTGGATCAGGATGATGGAGGCAATCAGCCTGGGATTAGAGGCAAGGGCCAAAAGGAAAGGAAGCCTTCTGAGGGCCAGAGGTTATCAGCGGGAAGCTCAGGGCCAGCCTCTAGGTCTCACTGTTGGGGCAATGTAGGGGCCTTTGGCTAAGTACAAGGGCTCTCCTTGCCATGCCCATCATCAAAAGGAAGCCAAAATTCCTGCCTATGAGGAGAGGAAAAGGAAATAGGGTCAAAGACCCATGCACATGTTTTCCCTTACACCCCAGACCACAATGGATAGAGTGCCAGACCTGAAGTCAGGAAGACTCATCTTTCTGAGTTCAAATATGACCTCAGACACTAGCTGTGTGATCCTGGGCAAGTCGCTTAACCCTATTTATCTCAGTTTCTTCATCTGTAAAATGAGTAGGTGTAAGAAATTGCAAACCACTCTCCTCACCAAGAAAACTCTAAGTGGAGTCATGAAAAGTCAGACACATATGAAACAACTGAACCACCACAAAAATCCCATGTACTCTTCCCTGACCAGGACTGAAAGATTGTGCTCAGTTAAAAGCGCTATAGTTTAAGAAGAATATTGATAAGCTGGGGACTCTCCAAAGAATGGCACCCAGAATAGTGACGCATCTTGAATGCATTTCTTATGATGATGAGTTTAGAAAATTAAGGTATTTGCCCTGGACAAGAAAAAACTTGGACCTTGGCACTTTGGTCAAATACATCTACCCTTGTTTCATTTGGTCCTTGAGGATAGAACCAGGAGCAATGGATGGAAGTTTTAAAAAGGCAAACTTGAATTTTCATTAAGAAAAACTCCCCAACAATTAAAAGTGGAATGAGTCCATTTTTTTCCACTGGAAGTCTTAAGCAAAGAATGGATGATCATTTGTGGGTTAAATCAATGGTGGCTCCTGATGTCTCATCTAATGTTAAGGTTATTTGATTCTGTGATAAAAGTGGAAAAAATTCTCATCTTTCTTGGATGATTTAGAAATGTGTCTATCTAAAGACATGGGAATAATAATAATTGAGATTTCTTTTTTATTGAAAATTTTTATTTAATTAATTGATTTAGAATATTTTTCCATGGTTACATGATTCATGTTCTTTCCCTTCCCTCCCTTTTCCTCCTGTCAACGAGTAATTCCACTAGGTTTTACATGTGTCATTGATGAAGACCTATTTCTATATTATTAATATTTGCATTAGAGTGATTGCTTAGAGCAGCGGTTCCCAAACTTTTTTGGCCTACCGCCCCCTTTCCAGAAAAAATATTACTTAGTCCCCTGGAAATTAATTTTTTTATTTTAATAGCAATTAATAGGAAAGATAAATGCACCCGTGGCCATCACCGCCTCCCTGGATCACTGCAGCACCCACCAGGGGGCAGTGGCACCCACTTTGGGAATCACTGGCTTAGAGTCTACATCCCCACTCATGTCCCCATCGACCCATCTGATCATGCAGTTGTTTTTCTTCTGTTTTTCTGCTCCCACAGTTCTTTCTCTGGATGTGGAAAGGGAATAACTGAGATTTCTAAGGCACTTTTTTCTCTATCAACAAGTCTCAACATTTTAGGAGAAATACACATCAGTAAGAGTCAAAAACAGGATCACATATATGAGGCCAAACTAAAAAGGGAGAAAAGCATGCTAAGAAAACTGCTGATAGATTTCTAGAGTACAGATTTAGTTTGGATAACTTTTCAGGCCCTTTTCCAGTCAATCAGCAGCATTCTGTTATAATTTAGGATAAGTAAGTAATATCTTTTCCAGGAGAAGAAGGGATAGAAAGGAGAATCATTAAAAGGAAAGAGTTTCTGGGGGGAATATTTGCTGTACAGCTGGAAGAAATTGTTTTTGTTTTTGTTTTTTTCAATCAGGAGAGGACATTCTCTTTTCAAGGGCAAAAAAACTGATATTTTTACAATTGTGAAAGAAGTTTCTTTAGACAAAAATGCAGAGTTGAAGGTAACCATTTAAACCAGACTGCCCTTGTCCCTTATCCAAGGACAAGTAATTGTTACTTTACTGGAACAAACTATCCTCTTTTTTATTGTGTACTTGTACTGCTTATTATATTATGTTTCTTCTTCATTAGTTGAGGACTTTCTATAATTAGGCCATCAGATAGTTGGGTGGATATACGATTGTGCTAGAATGTGCCATAAGAAACAATGAACAGAGTAATTTGTTTAAAAACTTGGAAAGAACTACATGAGATTTTGAAGACTGAAATGAATAGAACCAAGAGAACATCATATATAGTTACAGATTTAATATTTGAAGAATAACTTGTGAATGCTCACCTCCAGAGAATGAACTGAAAAGTGGAAAAACGCAAAACATTATCTATATATTTGGCTAAATGATGACTTTTATGGTGGGAGGAGGAGAGGGAGGGACTGAATAAAAAAAATAGTTAGGGGTGAGAAGGGTCCTTATATTGTTAGTCAATGAAAACATTGCAAAATTCTTGGGGTTCCTAAATTTCTCCTTCAAATGTTTGCAAAGTATGTTCCACAGATTACCATTTAAGCCCTGAAGTAACCATGTAAGATAGAGACAACTCACATTACTATCATTTTACAGATGAAGAAAATGGTACTTATTGAGGTAGGAAAGACCTGAGACAACATAAAGTTTAATGATTTCATTTTGCAGATGGGAAAACTGAGGCCCATAGAGTTTAAGGGATTTGTCCAAGGTCAAACAATTAGTGAGGGGTCAGAGGTAGGATTTAGACTCAGGTTTTCATGATACCAGGTCCAAAACACACTTTACCATACCATGCTGCCCCGGAAAAGGTAATTCTCAGGGTCACTTGGGAGTCTATAATTTTATATCAAAAGAATTAGATAGGGAGTAGAGTAGCCCTTTCCTCACAGACTTTGCCTTGAAGCCACAGTAGTAAATTATGGATTTCCCCCTCCAGTTCATCTGTTTTGTCTATTCCTCTCAGATCGTATGTTCCATCATTGCTGGGGGATTGCATTACCTATACCTGGCCGCCTTCTCCTGGATGTTCCTGGAAGGGCTGCACCTTTTCCTCACTGTCAGGAACCTCAAGGTTGCCAACTACACCAGTGCAAGCCAGTTCAAGAAGAGATTCATGTACCCTTTTGGCTACGGAATCCCAGCCGTGACCGTGGCTGTGTCAGCAGGGATTGGCCCCCAGGGCTATGGGACAGCTGACTAGTGAGTGGGATCCATCAATATGATAATGGAGTTAAATATTTTCTCATTTGTTTCTTAATTTATTTCTCTCAATTCAAGTTACCTCTCCCATGAGGCTAGATTCCAATAACTCAGGACTCACTGCCCAGCCATTTCAACCCAATGCCTGTGCCCATCTGAGTCCATGTTAGGTGACTTTGTCAACCCAAATACAGGATTCCAGGAGATGTGTTTTGGCAAATTTTCCCAAATGCATGAGGCTTTCTTTTAGTCCTAAACCTTGGGGCAACATGGCCTCCATCTACTAATACCCCTAAACTTACCAGTATCTTTAAATCAGAGAAGTAAGGTTCAACAGTTGAAGAACAAGCAGGTTCCAATTCAAATTACCCATTTCCTAAGCTCTTACAATTTACATTGTTACCCTAGGGACCAAGGAAACAGGACAACAACACCAAAACCTTTTTGCCAAGTAGCTTACAGGCTACAAGACACATTCCCCAAAAATATATGTTGGGATGCTTTTCCTTTCTTCTCCTCAGCTCTTGGAATCTCTGGCCCCCCCTCCTAGGCTCAGCTCAAGGGCCACCTTCTACTGAAGATCTTTATGGACTTCCCTCATACATTAGTGGCCTCCCCCAATGGCTTGTATATAATTTATTTTTATTTATTGTGTATATATTTTTGTCCCCAAAAGAAATAAGCTCCTTGAAAGTAGGGGTGGTTTCAGGTTTTTTTGGTCTCTGTGTCCCTTGTCCTCAGGAATCCAAAGACAAAAGGGACAATCCCTGCCTTCAAAGATTTCCTATTCTATTATTCATCTTCTATTCCACATTTCCTCTCTTATCTCTCCTGAAGCACATTATATCGAAAACAAAAAGAATGCATGCCTTTTTTACCATTTGTGATGTCATTCCCCGGTTTATTTCATCTTCACTCAGTGCCACTGGTCTAGTCGAAATCATAATTGCTATCAACATCATAATGGAGAGAATAGACATAAGACAAAGCAGATTACTCCCTGTTGGAGCAAATGCTACTGAGATATTCATTCCACAAACATTCTAGCCAACAAACATTTATTCAGCATGTGTGGAACATTGGGTTCAGAAGAATGTGCTCAGTGCCCCAGGAGACAGGAATTGTAGCTAAGACACAGCCTCAGCCCTCCTAGAGGTCTACTCTGGGTAGAAAGAAGGCAGATACAGGAAGCTAATAATAGAGAGCATTGAATGATAAATGCATCAGAGAGGAGCAAAAGAAATGCTTCATTAATGTAGTAAGGGAAGGAAGACCAGCAACAGGAATCGGGAATTGTTTCATGGAGGAAGGAGTCTTTGAGTTGGGCTTTAAGAATAGACAGGAATTCAAAAGGCAAAATAGAAAAGGAAGGTACTCCAGGCATAGGGAACAGCCTGAGCAAAAGTTCTGAGGCAGGAATATGAAGGACAGGTTAAGACCCCAGAGGTTTGTTCATTTTATTACAAAAAAGAAGAATAAGGAGAAGACTGGAAGAGCAGAGTAACATTAGATTATGAGAGCCCTTGAACTCCAAACAGAACAATCTGAACCTGATTCATTGAGCAAAAAGTAGTCACAATATTTTTGAGAAAAGAAGATCTATGTATAAGAAAGATTATTCTTTAAAAAAAAAAAAACCCTTGCCTTCCATCTTAGAATCAATACTGTGTATTGGTTCTAAGGCAGAAGAGCAGTAAGGGTCTCAGTTTACCCTTTGCAAAATAGGAATAACAGCATTCTATGGTCTAATTCATAGGGTTGTTGAAGGGAAAGAGCTTAAAAGGTCATAGGAATGTGAGCTATTATTAATTCATTCCGATTCAATTCAACAAGTATGTCCAAACCACCTCCTCTGTGTCAGGCCCTAGAGGGGGATACAAAGATTCTCCTGGGGAGCAGATACTATCCTTCATTCTGTCTTGGATGCCCAAATCCCCAGGGTCAGGCTGGGTAATCCAATACAAAGATGCTCAATAATTGCTGCCATTTCCTCTTTCCAGTTGCTGGTTGAATCTACACAAAGGATTTATCTGGAGTTTCATGGGACCGGTGTTTATCATCACCTTTGTGAGTCAAAAAACACAAAACCCTTTTATTTTCTTTTTGTTTTCATCAGAATGAGTTGAAAAAATCGAAACAAATTATGAGGCAGTGGAAATACCACTGGATTTAGTATTCCCAAGACTGAGTTTCAAATAGATTCTGCTGTTTACTTCCCATTGCATATGTTCTTAATCAATATATGTATGGATAAGTACTTACCATATGCTTGATTGTGTGTTAGGGGCTAGACATACAAAGGCAAAAAACACAACCCCTGCCTGCCATCAAGGGGCTCACATTTTAATAGGATTGACGCCATGCAATCAAATCTGTACATACAAGAAATATACAGGCTAAATGGGAGGTCATCTCAAGGAGAAGTCACCTTGCCCTTGGTATACATGGAGGAGGCAGGGGGAAGTGGGAAAGAGCTCTTTAAGAAGATGGGATTTGAGCTGAGTCCAATGATCCTCAAAGAATGATCCCTAGAAAGACAATAGTTTTTGTCTTTGAGGTCAAAGCATTTTCAAAATAATAATAAAAATGTCATTTACTTATTAAAAACTCATCCCCTTTCCAATTAAATATTGCTAAGGCTGGATTTTCTTCATATAGTTTAATGTGTGTGTGTGTGTGTGTGTGTGTGTGTGTGTGACAACAGGTATGCAAATCCAGATGACTTCTATTAAGCTAGACATTAAAGCATTAGAGATCTGAACATTTAAAAAGGTAAAGCAATGGCACTCACTTAATTTTTATTTTAGAAAACATGGGTTTTTAGAAATAAAATCATGCTATTTATGTTAATATGTAGTGGCCTTATTATTTTTCTAGTGGATTCATACATATTTTTAAATTTTCTCAGTTTTAATTTCTAAAATGATAAATATCAGCAAGGGACAGCCAGGTGGCTCAGTAGATAGAGTGACAAGGCCTAGAGTAGAGGAGATTCAAATCTGGCCTCAGATACTTCCTAGCTGTGTTGCCCTGGGCAAGTCATTCATCCCCCATTGCTTAGCTCTTTCCACTGTTCTACCTTGGAACCAATACACAGTATTGATTCTAAGTCAGAAGGTAAAGGTTAAATATACATATATATATATATATACACACACACACACACACACACACACACACACACATATATATATATATATATATAAATAGAAATCTGTATAGAGAAATACATAGAAATATAAATATATGTGTGTATTACCTGAACAGTAAAAGGGGCTTTCAGAAGTGATTTAGGGACAATAATAACAAATTGTATTTCTGATGTTTTCTGTCAGAAATGCCCATGGAGCATTCAATTTACAGTTGCTTACATGAGATTGGAAGTTAGAAAAGAGTTTTTGACATTTAGTCATTTCAGTTGTGTCCAACTCTTCATGACCCCATTTGAGGGTTTTTTTGGCAAAGATACTGAAGTGGTTCACCATTTCCTTCTCCAGCTCATTTTACAGAGGAAGAAACTGAAGCAAACAGGATTAAGTGACTTGCACAGGGTTATACAACTAGCAAATATCTGAGGCCAGATTCAAATTCAGGAAGGTGAGTCTTCCTGACTCCAGGACTGGCATTCTATCCTGAATTACCTCACTGCCCCCAGGAAAGAGTTTAGGACTAGATAAAAATAAAAGATCTGAGGATCATTTTCACAGAGACAGTAATTCAACCCATTTTACTTTTTTTTATTTATAAAATTAAGATATTGAACAAGACAGCTTCTAAGATTTCTTCGAGCTAGAAATCTATGATCCTGTTAAAAATCTTAACAGAGACAATAATTGCCTATCAGATAAAGTTGGGATACACATTTTTGCCATGAATCTTAACCCAATTATGTAAAGAAAGAGGAAGCATAGACTAGTTGATCAAGCCCTGGTTTCAAAACTTTCTTCAAATATTTATTGACTGGGCAAACACGATCAAGTCATTTAATATCTTTTTGCCTCAGCTGACCTCACTAATACTCCATTAACCTAATCTAATCAATCAGCAGAGCAGAGAAGAAGCCCCTTTAAGACAGAATAGCCCAAACCCACAGATCCAGCAAATAATCAGAGGAGCAAGATTACAGCCAATGACAGGGAGGAAAGAAGGAAAAAATATGAGTAAACAACAGAAAAAGAAAAAAGAAATTACTATTGACAGCTTCTATCCAGGTAAGGAACAAAAAGCAAATGGAACAAAGGAGGATCAAGGAAAACCAAACAAAAATGCATAAACTCCAGTGAATTGGACTCAGGCTTTGTCAAAACACAATTCAAAAAACAATTAAGAGAGGCTGAAGGCAATTGAGGAAAGAACTTAAAAAACAAAGTAAGTCATCTGGAAATAGAGGCACATGAACTAAAACAAGGAAATAGTGTCTTGAAAGCCAGAATTGACCAGCTTGAAAGTGAGGCAAAGAAAGTGAAAGATGACCTACAAGGAAAAACAGACCAGAAGGAGAAGGATGACCAAAAAGCCAGGGATGAAATTCAGTCTTTAAAAATTAGAATCCAACAACTAGAAGCAAATGACTTCACAAGGCAGCAAGAGTCATCTACCTGGGTATCTCTCATAGCCCTATGCAGAGCATCCTTGAGAACTTATATAAAATCTGTATGTTCTATTCTTTTCTGAACATGGCTTAAGTAGTAGCCTATAATGTTGGGGAAGTAATTCCCAAATTCATTGGTTGGATGGTTACAACTACACTGGTTGCAAATATTGACCACAAAATTTGGTTCAAAGTCAACATGTCTTATTCTTCCTACAGATCAACTTGTCCTTTTATTTGACAACACTATGGATTTTGAGAGACAGACTTTCATCACTCAACAAAGAAGTGTCCACCATCCAAAACACAAGGTAAACTGGTAAGCCCCTTCCTTGCCAGAAAAGCCCAGAGAACTGGGAAATCTTAAAACAAAAATGAGAGGCCTATTGGATGGGTAACTTGTAGAGGGTAATATTGCCCTCATCTGGCTTCTGAGCTCCCATCCATTGCTAAAGTTTTGTGAGCTCTGTGCACTGAGCTGATTCAATACTACAGTATATTTCTCTTAGGTAATAATAATTACAGCTCCCACTTAGATACTTTAGTACTTTAACAAAGCATTTTTTCTCACTATTGACTTTTAAGGCATACAGGAGTAGACATCACCCCATTTTAAGATGAACAAATGACTTAACCAAGTTTACCTAGGATAAGTTTACCTAGTTTACAGAGGAAGAGATGAGACTTGAACTCAATCCTCTTGACTCCAGGACCAATTCTCTGTCCACTAAACCAAGCTGCCTCTCTTATCAACTCCTTTTTGCTTTCTGATATGTCTTGAATTATCATTAAGCTCTTGAAGGAAAGTCAACACTACCAGGTGAAAATCAATCAACATTATATGTGAGGCAATGGGAAAAGTGTAATGGGCTAATTCAGAAGGTAGTGAGTTTTCCATCATTGGAGATTTATTTTACCACTTGAGGCAGAGAATTTTTGCACCAGTACAATTAGTACTAGCTGACTACACTGGTGGCTTCCACCTTCAAAATTCTGTTGGAAAATGTGATTCATTTATAAATATTTGTCTCAGATGACTTTTTGAAAAATCATTTTTAAATTTAATTTTTATTATGAACTTTCAATCATTAAAAATGTGAGCATTTCAACATAGAGAGAACAAGATATATTTTTAAATAGCCATACATAACACAAGTCCATAGTCTCATGTGCTACTTGGTCAGGAGCTTATCTATTTTATAAGGACAAGTAGCTATAGCTATAATACAATAACAATTTAAAATCTACATGTAATGTCCTTCTCTTTAAACTAACTGTCAGAAATTTCAACTCTGTATTTATTATTAATTCATCTCCCCAAATATCTCTTCCACAGTAATATTATTTGAATGTGAGCAAAGCCCGGGTTATTTAAAGGCATCCTCCAAGAAGGGCAGTGGAAAATAATCCTCAGGAATAGAAGGGGAGTAGGAAGGGATAAATATTTACATAGGGCCTACTATATGCCACAGGAAACTAGATGGTGCACTGGCTAGAGTGCTAAGCCTTGAGTCAGGAAGACTCATCTTCCTGAGTTCAAATCCAGCCTCAGAAACTTACTGGCTGTGTAACCCTGGGCAAGTCCTTTAACCCAGTTTGCCCCAGGACTTCATTTGTAAATTCTCTGAACTGGAGAAGGAAATGGCAAACCAGACTAGTATCTTTGCCAAGAAAAGCCCAAATGGATTCAAAAAATATTGGACAGAACTGAAATGACTCAACAACCCTGTGACAGGCACTGTGTAAGCACTTTTTAAAAATATTAACTTATTAATAATGGGATAATGGGAATGGGAGGTATTGAGTTGGATATAAGATAAAACATAGAACTTGAATCTCATCCCTGCCTCTTGGTTCTTATAGAATCCTCACCATTAAAGCCCTTGCTCAGCTCTTCCTCCTGGGTTGCTCCTGGAGTCTTGGTTTCTTCCTGATTGAATCTATAACTGAACCAGCCCAATCAATCATTGCCTACACCTTCACCATCATCAACTCCTTGCAAGGAGTCTACATCTTTTTGGTACACTGTGTCCTCAGCCGCCAGGTAATACAAAGCTTTCATCCTTTTACTGGCTCATGAGAAGATTCTATTTCAAGAATTCCAGATTCATAGAAGCTTAGACTTTAGGGGCCACTTAGTACAATCCTTACCTGAACAAATGTGCCCTCTCCATCATGCTCAACAAATGGTCACCAACCTTTGCTTGAAGACATTCTGCCACCCACTGAGACAGCCCATTTCACATTTGGACAGTTCTAGTTACTAGGAAGTATTTCCTGATTTTAGGGACTGGGGATTTATTACATTGATTTTTTTGTAACTTCCATTCTTTGCTCCCATTTGATGGGTTCTACATTGTCTCTTTCTTGCCTGACACATTTTGTTCTCTCCTATGGTTTTTCTTCAGTGGAGACTGCTCCTTCTGACCAAGGACTTGTTTTCAGTCTTCTAGTTTCTTACCCTAAGGGGTAAATTAGAGATAATTAGGTGATTAGAGAGTTAAGACTTTCTAATAAAGATTCTGTTAAGAGTCCTTTAACTTATTATCCTGATAGAGAAACAGTTCTTGGCAGAACAGGCAATGACCAATTTGGCAATTTTTTCCTTAACTCTGTTGAAGCTTTCACTGTTTTCATCTTTTAAAAATAGTTTTCCTGATTATAAATTAGCTTCTTTTTTACCTGGATTACAATACAAACATAGGAAACATTTAGTATAAGATATAGTTATCTAATCCTTTCTGCTTAGCTGTCAGTGGTAACAAGGACAAATCACTTGAGGTCATAATATGTTCATAGCAAAAGTAACTGCCAAGATCACTTGGATCCTAACCCTGCCAGCTCATCTAGGAAGGGGATATTTCTTTCCATCTACCTAAGGAGACCCAGCAAGAGACCGCCTGTAATGTTTTGACCCTCTGTGGAATACAGACATGCAGCTGCTTACTCTCCCCAGATGCCCAGATGCCTAACTCCTAATTCCCTAACTAAAAATAGTGAACAACAGAATTAACAGCATTTAACAAACCCTGTGCAGAAAATCTGGAACTGTGTCATCTGTTGTCCTACCTAACACAAACTCTTGTCTAGTTCCTCACAAAATCCCTTTTACTGGGACTTTATGATAGAAAAAGAAAGGATAAATAAGTCTTGGATCCAGGATCTTACATTGAGAGTCCCAATAGATAAATTAATATCCTATAGTATTTTTTTTTGGAAGAGAAGTCCCCAGCTGTGATTTTGTAAATGTGGGGAACTCCCAATGTGGACATTCTCTTCATCAATGTAGATCAGCAATTTGCTTATGAATAATAGTCATAGCTGCCTGGGATACTGAGTGCCTTGTCTTTGGTCATACAACTAGATTTTGTCAGAGAAAAACCTGAACCTTGATCTCCTTCACTCTAAATAGTATCTTTATCCATTAAGCCATTCTAACTCTCATCATATCTATCAGCAGAGTAATAACATTAAATAGTTATAACTCCTTTACTCTTTCCTCCCAGTTTTACTTTTCTTTCTTTTTTTTTTAAACTCTTACCTTCTGTCTTAGAATTGATACCAAGTATTGATTCCAAGACAGAAGAGCAGTAAGGGTTAGGCAGTTAGGGTTAAGGGACTTCCCCAGGGTCACACAGTTAAGAAATGTCTGAGGCTACATTTGAAGCCCCAACCTTCTGTCTCCATGCCTGGCTATCTATCCACCAAGCAACCTAACTGCCTCTTGGGTTTATTTTTCAAAGTATTTATGGTCTCTCTATGGTCTCGTGTGCCCTCATAAGCCTCTGTGAGGTCTATAGGACAGGTAATATTTACAAAAAACCTTCTGGCCATGAAGCAATAATATTACACAATTCGAAAATGAGAATCATTCCATGATGTCATCAGGAGATTGGAAGTTACTTCCTTTGAAGAGCCAATGAATTAATGTCTTTAAATCTGTTATACAAATGAGAAAAGTAGAAAAGGCATTGGACACGAGTCATGGGACCTGATGTTGAATCCCAGCTCCACCTCTTACTACTCATTCTTCTGCTGTAAAAAGAAATCATTAGATTGGATGATCTTAAAGGCTCCTTCAGTCTCTAAACTTTAATCAACATTATCTAAGTCATACATAATGAAGAAGATACTAGCTAGTGTGCATGTACAGGCACCCACTCAACACAGACACACAGACACACACACACACACACACACACACACACACACACCCTTACCTCCGTTTCAGTGATATGGTTGCTAAAATGATCTTCTCTGTTCTCTGTCTTCTTGAATCTTTAGGTTAAAGAGGAATTTAAGAAATGCTTTAAGAAAATTAAGAAAAGGACGGAAACAGACACCTATATCCTGTCAAGTTCAACTACCCACACCAAAACTGTAAGACTATTTCTTTGTCACTCCATATCATTGTCCAAGTCAAATACCTCCAATTTGTTGGAAGACCTTGTACTTTGGTCTACCTGGAAGAGTGATCTTCCCACCACAAGATAGGAAATGGTGATTTTTCCTAACACTTTTCTTTTCTTTTCTTTTTTTAAACCATTACCTTCTGTCTTAGAATTGACACAAGTATTGGTTCCAAAGTAAAAGATCAATAAGGGCTAGGCAACTGGGGTTAAGTGACTTGCCCAGGGTCACACAGCTAGGAAGTGTCTGAGGCCAGATTTGAATCCCAATGCTCCCAACTCCAGGCCTGGCTCGCTATCCACTGAGCCACATACCTAGATGCCCCTCTTCTGATACTTTTCCAAGACTCAAAGTAAAATTGCCAAAAGGCATTGAAAGTAGTTTTTGTATTTAATATTGGAGCCATCCAAAATTCAAAGAGTGGTAGAAAGTTATAGCAACTTGAATTGATTTTCAAATTTTACTTTGAAGTAAGTTTAGTTCAGTCATAGAAAATGAAATCCTATGTGTAAGAGGAGCTCCTGCTGAGAAGAAGGGATGATAAGGGACATACTTGACCTTGGCTCAACACACCATCCCAGGAAGATTTGTCATCCTTAAAAGCTAGTAATTATGGAAAACTTCCTGGACCTTAAGATCTGGAATGGGCTGGAGAATCTGTCAGAGAGCACTGCACAAGAATAGGATACATTTATATATGTCTTGCCCCAGGCTCCTGAATAATTTTTAGCCCATTCTTGTAAGAATTTTGCAACTTAAATGAAAATGATATGAGTTGAAGTTTGGGTTTGTTGATGTGAGTTGAAGAATATCCAACAGTTGCAAACATAAAACTAATTTTTAAAAACCAGTTGTTTATTAAAATGGAAATCACATATAAACAAGTCTTTATCAAATAAATCTAATTACAGCTACAAATGTTTAAAAGTGAAGCTCTGATTTATCATATCTGATTCACATATATAAGCATATATGTGAATATATACTTATATATAGTTTGTACATATATATACATATATATAGTTTGTACAAAGTCTCAAATTTTTATTTAAAACCTAGCTTTTCATGCTCTGGATTAAAGTCTTGTACTTTTAAGTTACCTTTTTATTCATTTTCAATATGTTTTTGCCTCTCTTATGTTATTAATTTACTCTCTTTCACTTGTGAAGATGGTATTCACTCTCACCTGCCCATTTTTATATTTAATTACCAGAAGCATATACATCCCACTTATCCTTAATTGTGGGAGGTCTGTGACCCACATGTGCAATAGTGGGTGATGAATCAGAATCAACTGACTGCCCCCTGGGCAGTCCTAAGAAAAGCTTTAGCTATAATTGGTCCACGTAAAGTGGAAGGAAGGCAAAGGAAGTGATGAAAGGAATGGTCTTTAAAAGTGGTGAACTTAAGAAGCCCCAGCAAAGGGGGCCCAGAGTTAATTAAACAAGGGTTTTAGCCATGAGGCCTCCTCCAAGACAGGGGGTTTCTCCAGAGATTAGTACCTCCAGAACAAGCCAGGGAAAGGAGTCAGCCTTTTTCACTCACCAACATGGTAGTTCTAAGGGAAAATAGAAAATCAGTCCAAGGTCCTCAGCTGGAGCTCCTCCACCACCAAGTTGAAGGTGAAAGACCCCGTCACAGGAAGTTCTTGCCACTTTTAAAAACCATTCCTTTTGCCACTTCCTGTGCCTTCCTTCCACTTTATGTAGACCAATTACAGCTAAAGCTTTGCTTAGGACTGCCCAGGTGGTCAGTTGATTCTCGCACATGTGGGTCACAGACCTCCCCTAATTAAGGATATGCTTCTTGTGATTAAATCTAAAAATGGGCAGGGGAGAGTTAATCCCATCTTCACATACTTTATCAACACTTTCCCCACCAATCCACACAGCTGGATAAGTGTGAGAGAAAAAAAGATGCCACTTCCACCTGAAAGGATCTCACTGCTCACTCCATCAACTGACTCCACCTCCTGGGGGATCAGAAGAAAGAAAATGGACTTTTGCTCATCCATGGCACATTCCAGAAGTAGCGTCTCTTGGTATGCTCTAAGAAGATTGAGAGTTTGTTTCAACAAAATGCTTTGGGTAGATAATTTTGTTAGATTTCCTTTAGCACCATAATGTCTGCATTGTGTCCTCAGTGACTCATACACTCTCCAGCTTACATGCATCTAATTTGCAATTATCTGTTATATAAACTATTAGTAACCTCTTTTATTGGTTGGCTTCCTTTTTCCTGAATTTAGGGACTAGCAAAGGGAAGAAAGGAAGGTTTAGAGATACAAAGGCACCTGCTACTCAGTGAATGCACCAAATTAGGGAAAGGAAAGCTTGGGAGAATATCGTCTAATTTCAGTTTTTCTGTCCAACTAACTCCTCAGAAGGATATCTAAGTAGGCTATCTCCTTACTATTTAAATCACCTTGTTCTTTTTTCCCCCTTCTCCTTTCTCATATAAACAATTCTAAACAATTTTACAACTTTTTTTTTGTTTTTAGTATTGTACTGCAATAATATTATTTGATCTTTTATTGTAAATATTCAACATGTCAGCTATGCTGTGGATAAAACAGGGTTTTGTGGGCTAGCCTGGGAATGTGGCATGGTTTTTATGTTATTAGTTTCAAATAACCAATTCATACATGAACTTTGGTCATTTAACCCATTCAGTAACTTATCAGTTAGTATAATTACTTTGAAGGTTTAGAATCTATAAGCAATATTAAAGAAGTTACTATTATTAAATTGTCTCTGTTGTTTTTCCCAATTTGTATATAATTTTAAGTTAGTTACATGCATGAAAGTAAATAAAGCTAAGTTTTTTCTCTCTTAATCTCATTGATATGGCACTCAAGAGTCTACTATCTTTAAGAATCTAGCACAGGGGGCAAGTGGGTAGCCCAGTGGATTGAAAGCCAGACCTAGAGACAGGAGGTCCTAGGTTCAAATCTGGCCTCAGACACTTCTCAGCTCTGTGATTCTTGGCAAGTCACTTAACCCCCATTGCTTAAGCCCTTACCACTCTTCTGTCTTCGAACCAATACACAGTATTGATTCCAAGATGGAAGATAAGGGTTGAAAAAAAAAAAGAATCTAGCACAGTAGTGAACTTGAATAAAACTTAAAGATTTGATGCTAAAGAAAGGAACTTTAAAAATTGAGAATTCCCATTTTTACTTGTAGTGGTAAAAATAAAGCATGGAACTAATAACCTTTAGGAGCAATATCCTCAACATCTACAAGGTAATGACATTTGCCAATAAAAGAAGACAGTGAAATGTAAAAACTATAAATGAGATCTAATCCATTCCAGAACATAAAAGTTCATGCAAGCACAATAGAAATCAGGTAAAAATTTGTTTGCCAGTACTAAATGTTTATTAAATTGAAATAAAAATGATTGGAAATATTACCAGAAAAACTAAAGGATTCTGCTAAAGTTAAGTATTATGACTTAGGTGAAGGTGAGAAAAGTCAAGATGCTTTAGTATTTAATTCAATAATTAAAATTTACAGAAAGTCACTTAAACCATTGCTCTGATATGTCCCTGAGTCATAGCTCAGCTTAGCTCTCAGTCATAAATCAGTAGAGTTGTGGGGATGGGATTGGGGGTAGAGCCCTCCTGAGTGCAGAATACTTGCTTTAGCTGGGTGGTCCCCTCCCCAGTGCAGAATATTTCCTCCAACTCTGGGCTGATTGCTCCAATTATTATCAAGGTCTTGACAAGAGTAAAGGGAACAGCTGGGTAGCTCAGTGGATTGAGAGCCAGGCCTAGAGATGGGAGGTCCTAGGTTCAAATCTGGCCTCCGACACTTCTCAGCTGTGTGACCATGAGCAAGTCACTTGACCCCCATTGCCTAGCCCTTACCACTCTTCTGCCTTGGAGCCAATACACAGTATTGACTCCAAGACAGAAAGTAAGGGTTTAAAAAAAAGAGTCAAGGGAAAACCAGAAGGGTTCCTAATCACTCCACAGACACTCCCAAGATTCTCTTAATTCAAAGAAATAAATAATCTTTTTTTCTGCTATGTTTCCAAGAGCTTTACATCTTTATCTCACTCAACCACATCCTATTCAGTAACAAGATTACAGGATTTAGAGACAGATGTGACTAGAGAAATTATTTAAAACTTTGAAGTTTATGGAACACTTTCTCCACAATAGACCTGTGAACTAGGGTGGGTATAGTTTATCTCCATTTTATAACTAAGACTTTAAGGAAGCTAGGGAAGATAGGAAGAAGAGATGAGTAAGGAGAGCATGGAGGTCACCCAGTGAAATGCATTGAATAATACAAATTCTTTTTTAAAAAAAAATTTAACCCTTACCTTCTGTCTTGGTAACAACCCTAAGACAAAAGGGCAAAGGCTAAGGCAAACAGAGTTAAGTGGCTTTCCCAGGGTCACATCAGTAGAAAGTATGTGAGGCCAACTTGGAACTCGAGTCCATGTTGGAAGAACTGAAAACTTATAGTTTCCGAGAACTAGCTTAAAAAGTAGCTCCACAGATGTTGGGAGCCATTAAGACTCCTCTTTTGACACCTTTTATGATCCAATCCTTTTCTTATTGAAAAACATTATAGCTTCTAGGAAAACTTTAAGTTCTTAGTAAACCAGCACTTAATGAGTTAACAGCCTTTTTTCACTCAGCAGAATAAAGCTGCAGCTATGGATATATCTCTCTAACTGCTCCAGGCATCCCAAGGTCATGGAGTGGCAAGCTCAGGCAAAATAACTTTTAGATTAAGTGAGGCTCATTTTTAACTTTGAGACTTTTTCTCATCCAGCATTATCTTCATAAGAAAATTCTTTGTAAAACTATAACTTTATTGTGCTTTGATATGACATAATTTGTGTTTCTGCACAAATGCAAAGTTTCAGGGGAGTTCTTTTGTGTGAAATGAGTCTTGAAGTATATATAATAAACTCCATGCTGCAAGAGACAGAGCTGGAAGCATGAGCTAGAAGATCTTCTGTGTCCGTTACTTATCAACTAAGCCTTTATCAGATTACCTGGAGATGATAGATAGATCTCAAGACAAATTCATTTCATATTTTTATCTGGCTTGTGTTGGCAGGATCATAGGCACATGGGATTTTCCTATCCTGGACTGGTATAGTTTTAACATAGTTTATTTATTCTGAAGTCCAGCAAGTGAAAGGAGCCACTCACTACATATATTCAGTATTAGAAGAGCTGGACAGCTCCTGATGAGATTTCATACAGAGCTGGGATAGTTCAAAGAATTTTTTCATATTTAACTTAGAGGACCTGGGTACAAGACCTGGTCTGTTACTTAGAATCTCTTATCTTAGACAAGTCACTTAAATTTCCTCTACCATCATGTTCTCATCTATAAAATGAAGGCATTGGACTAGATGACCCTTCTAAGTCTATGATCCTATAAGCCTATAATCAGGACAAAAGGATCTCCCAGCCTGATGAGTAGAATTAATAATCAAGCAATGGAGAAATCAGCTCACATTTATTAAGCACATACTATGTGCCAGATGCTATGCTAAGTTCAAAGACAAAAGTGAAACAGTCCCTTCCCATGGAAAATTTGCATTTAATCAGACATTATATATCTTATCATGCTATCATATCTATTCTATGAAACTGTAAGCTCCTTGAAAGCAGAGACACATTTTTATTTTATTTGTATGTCCAGAGCTTAGCCCACTGCCTGGTACATAATATCATAAATGCTTATCGTATAAGGGATATATGTATATAAACATATTTAAAGCATATACATGGGGAAGATAGATTGGAGAGCATTGGACACTAGAAGCTGAGGAGAATCTGGAAAATTTTTATGTAGAAGGTGGTCCTTCAATATCCTTTGTTTTGCTCTCAATACATTTAAATTCTCTGTGAAAGTGAGCTGTGACTCTCAGTCAATCAATAGGCATGTTTTAAGTCCTACTATGTGCCAGGCTTTGTGCTAGACATTGTTAGTCAATATGCTAGATGTTGCTAGCTTACATTCCAAGTTGGAGGAAGAAAACAAGTACATGTATAAGTGTATGCAGAATAAATTAAAAATGAATAAATAAAAATAAATAAAGAATACCTAAAAGACAAAGTGGTAGGAGAGGAAGAACACTGGTATGTAGAAGTATTACATTAATCTAGAAGAGGTGATAAAGGCCTGATTAAGATGTAGCTTTGTGCATAGAGAGGAGTCAGATGCAAGAAAGGTTGTGGAGACAATAACAGTAAGATTTATCAACTAATTGGATATGTGAGTAAGGGAGAGTATAGAGTTGAGGATAATTTGGAACTCAAGTGGCTAAAAGTATGTTAGTTTCTTCAATAGAAATAATGAAGTTTGGAAAAGAGGAAGGTTTGAGTTCTGTTTTAGATATGTTGAGCTTGAGATGCCTTTGAGAAATATGGTTTGAAAAGTTCAGTAGGCAATAGTTCCATACAAGCATTAACACTTCCTTCCTTCCTTCTCCTTAGAGATTTCAGAGAAGACCTCTCTTAGAATGAGATCAGATTTTCTGTCCTGGTTTTGGTTGATATCTTACTCTTATATAGGTCTGTGTATCATTTATATAAATATGATCCTTAAATATGATCCTTAGAGATTTCAGAGAAGATCTCTCTTAGAATGAGATCAGATTTTCTGTCCTGGTTTTAGTTGATATTTTACCTTACTCTCATATAGGTCTGTGTATCATTTATATAAATATGATCCTTAAATTTTGGAGGAAAGATAAAGTTATCAGTGTAGAAGGAGATGAGACAAGGAAGGAACCTAGGTAGGAGCCTCAGTGAACATGGAACTAGTGGATATGATATAGAATATGTGCCAAGGAAGCAGGCAAGGAAATATTCAGATGGGAAAACAAGGAGACAGTAGGGTCATAAAAATCAACAATATCAAATGCAGAAAATTGATAAAGATGTGGGCCAAGAAAAGACCATCTAATTTGGCAATGGAAAGATGATTAGTTAATTGGAGAGATTTTCAGCTGAGTGATTGAGCCAGAAGCTGGATTGCAAAGGGTTGAGAAATTAATAATAGGAAAATTTGAGACAGTGGTTGTAGATACCATTTGAGAGTTTTCTCAGCATTTAGATGAGAAAAAGAGGAGAGATATAGAATGATAGTTTGAGGAGATGATAGTGTCTAAAGGAGGTGGTTTTTGTTTATTTTCTTTTTACATACAGGGA